>NC_141075.1:17091589-17551589 GCF_041138505.1 Cibotium barometz
TTAAGAGGGAGGGATCATACCTCTAGCCCTCTTCACTGTAGATATATTGGACTGGAATTGATCATTATTTTGCTTATAATGGTTATTTGGACATGTTCTAGTTTGGGTGGCAACAATGCCAGAAAGCCCAAGGAGCAAGATTTGTATATATGGAGGACGACAACGATACCCGAACGAAATTTGTATATGGGAGGCAATGATGCCAGATGACCCATTGGATGGCAACGATGCCAGATACATATTGGATTTCGTAGGCGGGCGGTCATTGCGACCAGATGGCCCAGATGACTATTGATGAACTCTCGGGCGGTCCCAGTATCTCTATGCTCTAAGAATGTGATTGTTAATTTTCATCATTTTTCATTAAGTATACAAGGGTTTATGAATTTTTTCTTCATTTAGAGACCTCTAGATTTTTAGAATAACAAAAGTAGGGTTTTTAGTTTAGGGTGATTTTAGTTTGCTTTGCTGAGACATGCTTTAGGTTTTTCACTTTCCCTCCTTTGTATAGAGAAAATTCAAATCTGTGTTTATTTTCTTTAGTAGCTATACTCAAAAGATTTATTTTTCTCCTAAACCACATTAATGAGTTTAGATCTTCTCAATCATGGGGTTTCTTCTCTTTTGTACAGAGAAATTGAAGGGCATGTTGATTATTTGGTGCCATGTAGTTAGAACCACATATTCATGTTCCCCTTCAATCATCTTTATGTTCATTAATCTATGCAAAAGAATCAAAGAACAAGAGAGCAATGGAGGTATGTCCATCTTGTTATCTATTATGTTGTTTTGTTATGGTTTAATTTTATCTGAGTTATTATGTTTTCTTTTCTATTTTGACCATCTTATTGTTTTAAATGTAATTTAGTCATGTGAAATAGAAGATAATAGTTAAGTTTAATGATGTTATTTTTGTACTATTTGGATTGTTCATTACTGATTTTTCGAGTGCAATAAGTGTGTGAAATATAATTGTTGATTAATAGTATTGATTTAGTTTTGGAAATAAGAGAGTAAAAGAATCAAAGAACAAGAGAGCAATGGAGGTATATCTCTGTTGTTATTTGTTATGGTTTAATATTGTGTGAGTTATTTTATTTTATTTTCTATTTTGACCATCTTATTGTTCTAAATGTGATTTAGTCATGTGTAAAATAGAAGATAATAGTTGAGTTTAAGGATACTATTTCTGTAATATTTAGATTGTTTATTAGTTATTTTCTGTGTGAAACAAGTGTATTGAAGTTATATCTGGTTAAAGTTGTGTTCAACAATGTTATTTTTGGTTAAATTTTTGAGTTGTACAAATGTATAAAAGCTACTTTTTTGTTAATAGTTGTATTTTGTCCAGAGCTAATTTGGTTAATAGCTGTGTTTTGTCCAAATGCTAATTTTAGGATGTGGCTCAGAATAAGAAGAGAGACATTCACTTCCAATTGGAGGCCGAGTATGCACCGCTAGACCAGAGAATGACAACACGTAAAAAGACATTCTGTCTTGAAGATAGTTGAATATGAGAAAAAGGCAATTTCATATTGGGTGCGTAAGTGGTGTGTCTGTTTAATATAATTGCATGAGTGCCACAGCTAGGGGGCCTGGAAACCCTTTTCCCTGGTACCGAGGACAAACACACCCTAAATTTTTTTTTAAAGGATCTCATGAATACAGTGGTTGGGTGGTTGGCTAACCCATGGGCCGGTTGGGGCGGCTGGATCGGTGGATTCCTATAACAAAATTCAATTAGGTTTAAGTTACGATAGTTAAAGTAACTCCCAGGAAGATTCTTGTTCGTATGCGAAAGAATCAATGGCTATGCCTTGTTTAAGGAAAAAAAAGCGATAATTTCTATGAACCAAATGCAAGTCCCTTCCTTGATTCGGGCATGTGACCTACGGGTTTGGTTAGAATAGAAAGGATAGTCAAGGCTTTTGAACCCGTTAGATAAATTTTAGTTAGAAGATTTTCTTGGTGGAATCGCCTGTGCCTTCTGGGCGAGGAAAGTTTTTCCGGTCTCGGTTTCGGAAGGACCACCGGACTAGTCCCTTGCCCGAACATCTGTGGTGGGGCAAGCCCCCGAGTGGGAAGCCCTGTCCCGCATGCACGAGAGTTGGCTACTTCCCGCTGCTGGTAGCACTCGAGAGTCTGGTGCATAGAGGGGGCAGGGGTGTCATAGCTGGTATTAGAGATTTGTTAAAAGCTCAAGAATCGAAGATGAATTTTGTCAAAAATTTATAATAAAATCTTGAAAAGTCATATGCTATATTTTCATTCAAATTAAGCTTCATTGATGAAGACTTATAATCGATAAATTGGATTTTTTTATAGATGGACACTTTGTATTATCTCGTATCCCCGATCTTTCCCAAAATCAGGATATGACTGCTTTTGCTTTTGAGCATATCCTCTCCTCCACTATGTCTCGAACGAGTAGCGCAAGGCTCGCTAATCATTTCAAGGAGCTATATTTTTTGGACACACCAACTGAGAGACGACAACATAAGTGGTTCGCAGGGCAGTATATCCATGCCTCTTGCAAACCAGCGCCCTATGCTGACGCAGAACATCTCATTAGCCAATCTTGTTAAGGCTAAAGGTGGTTCGTGGTGTTATCCTTTATAACCCCACACCTCGAAATTTTAGGATTACTGGTAAATTTTTCAGACTTCTTAGCCGTTTTATTCCGAGAAATAAGATTGTAGCACCAATAGCGATAAGGGAACAATTGCATCGCGGCATGGCCACAGCACAGTATCGCCATTTCATGCGTATGTAATTGAGGCACTGATTTTTTAGGGCCATGTTTCTCTATGTATATATTGCAACCCTATGTAAATAAAGATTGTTTTGCGAGAATTTGAGTTGTTTAAGTGATTTTGATTACCAGATATTGAGTTAAAGAAATAAGATTTGTTTTCTTGGATGTATGTCGTAGATCTTTAATAAGAACGATTACCTTGTTTAAAGTAGTTACTTCTGAACTTCTTAAGTCTTAGGATCTCGAGACCAAGTCAAATAGAAATTTAATAATGTATCATTTTGGCAGAATCATGAGACGTGGGAATCGTGGTAGACAGCCAAATCCTCTCACGGATGAGGAGGAGCTTAACCCTGATGTTCGCAAAGCTATTCACAGATCTCAACCAGGTCCCTTCAAAGGTGAAGGGGAACACTTAGGCGAGGCTGTGGAAAAGTGGATCGAACCATGGAATATTACTTCGATGTCACTGGATACAATGAAAAAAGTAAAGTGGCTCTTGCTAGGCTGAAGATTGTAGAAACAGCCAGAGTAGCATGGAAAACCACTGTGAGACAAACCATTTGGATAGGAACACCCAAACGTGGGACGATCTCAAAACATACCTCAGGAAGAGATTCTATCCTCCAGGCTTCCTTGAAACAAAGATGAATGAGTCCTAGAACTAACCCAGGGAAGCCGTACTACAGAGGAATATCACCAAGCATTCGCTCTTCTCCTCAAATACTTGCGCCACCGCTAGAAAACTCCCTCCCAGAATTGGAAAAGCTAGAGAGAGAGAGTCCCACCCCAGATAGTAGCAGCCAGAGCTATCACAATAGCTGATGCAATGGAGGAAGAAAGAGGATCGACTTATGCCACCATTGAACATCAAGGGCAGAATCGTCAGTTCTCAGTCCCTCAAACTCCAACAAAATAAAAGGGTAAGCACTTTAAGCTTTTAATTTATTTAGGTGTAGTACACATTCTTTTATTTCCCGTGGATGCTTGCGTAAGTTAGTCCTAGATCAGAAAACAGGGAAACCTATGCAAGTAGAATTGGCCAGTGGAAGATTCTTTTCACACACCATGATACAGACTGCATTCAGTTTAATCTAGATGGGAATGCGATAGAATCCCAGTTAAGAGTCTTACCCTTGGGAATCTATGACGGAGTTCTTGGAATGGATTGGCTCCATAAGAATCACGCAGACATTCACTGTCTCACAATGGAACCATCTCGTTCCTCGACCTTCATGTGGGAATCAAGTTCAAGGGACTGGAATTTCTCAATCACCAGTTTTGCAGTTAGTAGAAGCATCTAAATTGCTGAAGGGACTTAGAAAGAAGCAAATTGTCTATGTCGTTAAAATGAATTTAGACAGAAAATGCAAGGCTAAGGAACTAGAATGGCTGTGAGTATGTTGATGTATTCCTCAGAAGAGGTGACTGAGATGTTTCCAACTCGTGAAGTAGATGATGAGATAGAACTAACTCCCGGAGCTTAGCCAATAGCCCAACATGCATACAAGATGCCAATTCTTGAAGCCATAGAACTAAAGGAGGAGTTAAGACAACTACTAGAGCAAGGATTCATAAGACCCAGTGTTTCACCTTGGGGTGCGCTCATTCTCTTTCAGAAAAAGAAAGATGGAACGTTAAGACTCTGTATTGATTACAGAGGATTAAATCAGTTAACACAAAAATAAATATCCTATCCCTAGGATTGATGAGGTTTTGGATCGGTTAAGTGGAACCCAAATGTTCATAATAATAGATCTCAAATCTGGATATTACCAGATCAGAATTAAGGATAAAGATATCCCCAAGACAGCCATCAATACTCGATATGCGCATTATGAATTTACAGTCATGCCATTCGGACTGACAAATACCCCAAGCAACATTTAAACGCCTCATGCAAGACATTCTCAAAGCAAACTTGGATGAATTTGTTCTTGTCTTTTTCGATGATATCCTGGTATACTCCAAGAATGCATCTGATCATGAAGATCATGTGCGCAAAGTCCTAGAGATCCTAAAGAAGCACCAACTCTTTTTGCAAAGAAGAGCAAGTGCACTTTCTCTGCTGACCATGTCGAATACTTGGGATTTATAGTATATCTAAAGATGGGATTTCTCCTCACCCCACTAAAATCCAAGTAGTCATGGACTGGTCAGATCCCAAAACAGTGAAAGAAGTCAGAGGATTCTCGGGATTAACCAGATGGTATAGAATCTTTATACCTAGGTATGCTCAAATAGCATCCCCTTTGACTAACCTTCTCAAGAAGAGCACCCTATTTCATTGGACCGCTATGTGTTAGAGTGCTTTTGATAAGCTAAAGACAGCTTGAGTAGCCAAACATGTCCTAAAATAGCTAAATTTTTCCTTACCCTTTGAGGTAGTGAGACAGATGCCCTAGGAGGTGCACTTATGCAGGAAGGTCATGTAGTAGCCTATGAATCCAAAAAACACAAAACACGTGAGAGGAATTATGCTGTCCATGACTTGGAGTTACTCTCAATAGTTTATGCTCTAAAGTTGTGGAGACATTATCTCTTGGGACAACGATAGAGATTCACCTTGATGACAGATCATCAAATTCTGAAGTGGATCTTCACCCAAAGGGATCTCAACATGCGTCAAAGAAGGTGGATGCAGACCCTGCAAGAATTTGACTTTGAGATAAAGTACCGACGAGGGAAAGAAAATGTGATACCTATGCGCTCAGTAGGAAAGTCTCCTTGCTTGCAATAACATTGGTGTCAGATCCATTGATCGGTGAAGCAAGCGAGAAGATCATGCAGGATAGATTCTTTGCCCCTATTGCTACCCTACTCATGCAGAAAAGCAAGACTCCTTAGAAATGAGTCAAGTTCTTGGGTACAAATTGGATGAAGGATGCATATATTATAATAATTGGCTATGCATTCCTAATGATGAGGAAACAAAGGAAAAAATTCTGAGAGAAGCCCATGATAGCTCGATAGCTGGACATCCACGGTTCATAAAGACCTACATGTCTGTAAAGAAGAGCTTCTTCTCGCTAGGACTCAAAAGGGATGTACTCAATCATGTACGTCAGTGCTTAACATGTCAAAGAGTCAAGGCAGAAAGGGTTAAGATGCCAGGAAAGCTGCATCCCTTGGACATTCCACAAATGAAAAGGGAATGTATCAGTATGGATTTTGTTACTGGATTACCATGAGTGCAATCAGGTTACAACTCCATTTTTGTGGTAGTTGACAGATTAACCAAGGTTGCCCATCTGATTCCAGTAAAAGAAACCTACTTTGCGGTGGATGTTGCCAGAGTCTTCCTCAAGGAGATTTTCAGGCTACATGGCTTACCCAAAAGAATAGTGATAGAGATTCTAAGTTCACAAGAACCCACTCTGCCTTGGTCCCAGTTGTTGCAAATATGTCCCAAACTTAGGAGAACCTTGAGCAAACTGGTTAGTACAAGGATTCCCAAGAAAGTGAAGAAGAGAGGACAACTAAACATAGTAAGAGTTAAAGGTGGCAAGGATTACCTACCTATGATGGATGCTTGGATAGAGCAGTTTAAGGTTCCTAAAGTATACATTGATGGTGGTGCTCAAGTTTGTTTTATGACCCAACACACCATGGAAGCCTTGAGGTTAAAAGTGAGTGCCCCTTCAAAATTCAAAGTGAGAATGGCCAACAATGCCAAGGTGAGATGCATGGGAGTGGTGAAGAAGGTAAAGGTCACCATACTTGGTCTAGAAGCTGAGCTGGATGTCCATGTGATGCCAGCAAGGACAGAGGCCTATCCATTGATATTGGGTAGACCATGGCTGATAGCCATGAGGGTAGGTCAGGATTGGTGGAGAGGGCATCTCATCTTGTGTCTGGATTAACTAGTCAAAAAGCAAGTCAAATATGACATGGCTAAAGGGAAATAATTGATTTCAGAGGATAGTTTATCATCAAAAGAGGAGGAGAATAAGAAACTAGTTCCATTGAGAGTACAGAATTAGAGGAGGAAAGCACTGAGGATGATGAGATAGAAGTTTAACTATTGGAGCCATATACAAATCTTATGTGTATGTCTTTGTAGTTGAGCAGAGAGGAAGTAAAGAAAGTGGAAGCTGAGGTGACAAAGCAATCAGACAAAGAAGAGATGTTGTAGAAAATGCTTGCTAATAAGGACGTGGTAGTGACTGAAAAGAAAGAATATATGTCTATGTTGCAGTAGTCCCTAGATTTATTCGTTTCTTCCTATACTCATGTGAGGGGGGTGTCAGCTGTGCAACATGAGAAATAGTTAAAGCCTGAAGCTAAACCAGTGGTGCAGAGATTGAGGAGATTAGGGGTAGTGCAGTAGGTATTGAGAGAAGAAGTGAGCAAGCTGTTGAAGGTAGGTTTCATTTTTCAAGTGGATGGGCTCCTCTGAGAGGTGATACTCATGGTTTCATTATGTGTGCTTATGGATCAGTTTGGGGATCACCTTGTGGATTACTTGCCTGGATGGTTCTATAAATGAGACTCATTTTAGTTGTTTGCAAATGATGTTTGTGGGGATGTGAAGACCAAGTGGGGACATTTCTTACCAACTTACTGCGATGGGAAGGGTTCAGGACATTAACCCCACAACTAGAAGAATCCCTCTGCAATATTACCACTATCAAGGCCCCCATCTAGTTTCGGAATGCCCTCTTCTAAAGTTTTCTCAACGCAACCTAGCAGTACCCTTGAACATGCCACACCGGCCCTTGAACATGCCACACCGGCTACTTGTAGCCGTTGTGGCATAGATCATTGGATTAAGGATTGCCCTAACACGATTGTGGGTGACAAGTCCACAAATGGGACCCATCATCACATGCCTAAAAATGATTGGGGTGGATTCTAAAAAATCTAGATCACACACCTTTGACTGCTATCACTTGGCTACAAGCCCAAAACCAACCTGTTCTCCAGCAAAAATGATATGTGGCCTTAGTAGAGGAATCTAACAAGAAGACAAATAGGAGAAAAAAGTTAGTTTAGAATGAGAAAATGAAGGAAACCAAAAAGACAAATCTTGGGATGCCTCAAGTGCCAGTCTTCATTAGGGACCTAGATGAGGACTTGGACTTCTTGGAAACAAGGGCCATTCTGAAAAAGTAGAGAAATACCCTCCAAAACCAAGAGCACAGGGAAGGAGACCCCATGAGAAACTGTAACTTCTGAAACTAGATCACACATGATAAAACTTGCCTCTTATCCTAACCCTCTAGAAGGAAATTAAGCAACTCCAAGAATTTAGAGGTTTAGTTACAAAAACACAATATGAGCTTGAACCAAAACCCAAGTTTCAAATACTATACACCCTATTACCTTATTGTCTACTACTAAGATTCGCAAACCTCTAGATTTGTCAAGTGTCATCATGGAAGAGACTGAGGCCTCCACCTCTCTCATAGTTTGATCCCTAATTGGTTGAAAAGGCCACATTTCAGATGGGAACTTCATTGTCTTTGCTCTTTTGGGGTGGGTGCACCCATTCCTGACAAGAGGAAAGATATATTCACAATTGTTAATATAGTGTTCTCGAGCATATCTTTATTTAGAGAGGGATAGGAGCATTCCTGACATTCCACTCATCTCTCATATCCAAATCCCAAAGAGCCATAAAAAAAGGAGTCGAATGTGCTTTAATTTGTTGCTATATATATAGGCAGTGATGTGTGTGAACACACTTAGGACCGTCGGGGCATTTTTTCCCTCCTTAGGAGGTTTTTTCCCCCGGCTTGTATATACGCCTATCATTCTAGGGCTAACTTATCTTTGTACATTGACACAATCTAATACACTGTGTGTTGTGTGCATTCTTGCTTCTTCTTCTCCAAGCTTTGTGTGCTTTCCTGCAACCCTAATTCCAACAATTGGTATCAGAGTAGGCATCGGCTCCCAGGGCTACGTCGCTAGCACCCTCCGACTCACGTTCTCCGATTGAGGTGAGCTTTCACGAGCGCTTGTAGGTCCCTAAAATCTACAGCGAAGCTCGTAGAATTTTGCATTCTCAAAAATTGCATCTGAGATTGTTTCGGGCTCCGTTTTTGCATTACAAGTTCTGTACAGGTGTTTTCGTCATTTTGTGTAGAAATTTTGACAATGCAGTTTTCTGCAAAACAGACATACGTATTCTATTGTGGATCGTGCTACATAGCATGAGTTGTTTTCTATTCAATCTTTGCTTCATTACAGGTAGCTTTTGCATCAGTTTCAGTCAGTGGTGGTGGCCATGGCTGATAACAGCAATGATTTATTTCGCATGTTGTCCTGCTGATGACAAATTGGATGGAGACAACAACTACCCACTTTGGGCATACATGATGCAGCATGTTGTCTGCTCTGATGACAAATTGGATGGAGACAGCAACTACCCACTTTGGGCATACATGATGCAGCATGTTTTGGTTGCAAAAGGAGTGTGAAACATTGTGCAGGGTATGGATGTACATCCACGTTCTGTGGATGTAGGATCTGTTGAGGATGTTACAGGTTCTAGCAGCTCTACTGTTGCTGCTGTTTTACCCACTGCTGTGAACAAGCTCGTTGGGATGGTAAAGATGCGCAGGCTCATGCCTTGATTACACTTTCTGTCATTTGTTACTGCAGAGAAGAAGTGGTAAGGCAGCCCCTTCCACTGTTTCTTCTCCTATTAGTAGGTCTACAACTTCTTCTCCTTCCCCACAGGTAGCAACAATAGGTCTGAGAAGGCTCTTGATGATAAAGGCAAAAAAAAAAATAGGTGCAACTATTGTAAGACAACTGATCATGTCATTAAGAACTGCCCTAAGCTAAAGGCTAAAGAGGCAAAGAAGAAAGAGTCAAATGCAGCCACAATAGTGGATGCTTCTACAAATGCAGATTCTGCAAATGTTGTGCAGGATATAGAATGGGTGTTTAGAGTGTATTGCCAGTTTGACCCATCTGTACATGATGCATATTTGGCAGTTTCTGTTGACTCTAATGTATGGTATTTTGACAGTGGTACTACAAAGCACATTACCTCGCATCGTGATATGTTCACTTGTCTTGAGGCTATCCCTAATGGGAATACTGTCACATGTGCGAATAATGCTTCTTACCCAACGAAGGGCGTTGGTAAAATTATGCTACTACTACAAATGGCAGCGCTTTCACACTTTCAGATACTTTGTATGTGCCAGGGATAAAGAAGAATCTATTGTCTGTCTCTACGCCCACTAGACTTGGACTTGTAGTCAAATTTGTGGATGACAGATGTACTGTTCATGATTTGACTTCTGGTGATACGATTATTGCATGTGGCACCTTGTTTCGTGGGTTGTATATGCTCAATTCTTATGACAAGTGTGTGGAAGATTCAGTAAATGCAGTTTCTGATGAAAAGGCAGTTTCAGATGCAAAACTATGGCATGCTCGTTTTGGTCATCTGAACTTTGCTAGTTTGCTGCGTTTGCAGAAATTCGATATTGTTGCTTCATTGCCCCCTCTTGAGGCACCATTGAAACATGTTTGTGAAGGCTGTATTTTGGGCAAAATGTAGCGTTTTGCATTTCTAAAGGATGGTTCTGTGCGGGCCACTCGCGCAAATTGCAACTTGTACATATAGTGATGTATGTGGGCCTATGTAAACTTCATCATTTGGTAAACACTTGTACTTCGTGACTTTCATTGATGATTACTCAAGGCATGCATGGGTATATCCACAGAAGGCAAAGTCCGAAGTGTTTTTGTGCTTCATTTTTTTTTTGCTTATGGCTGAAAATGTATCCAATTGTACTGTGGGCACCCTCTCTTCTTCTGATCGAGGGGGGGGGAGTACATGTCTAAAGAGTTTGATGCATTTCTGGCTAGTCGTGGGATAAAACACCAATGTACAGTGCCGTATACCCCTCAGCAAAGTGGTGTTACTGAGAGGAAAAACAGGTCACTTATGGAGATGGCACGGTCAAGAGCCAAGCTTTGCCACATGCGTTTTGGCTTGAGGTTGTCATGTGTGCTGCATATGTACTCAACAGGTGTCCCACTAAGGCCTTGCAGTCTGTTACTCCATACAAAGCTTGGCATGGCAGGAAGCCTTCTATTGGTCACTTGCGTGTCTTTGGTTGCTTGGCCTATGCTTTAGTGCCTGTTGTGCAGCAACAACGTAGAAAATTGGATGATAAGGCTGTTAAATGCCCTTTTAACTCGTTGATCCAATCTGTAGGGTATAAGCCCATCTCCTCTCTCTCAGACTACTGCACCCATGCATTCGATGGGTGCTCGAGAATACATCCTCGATGACATACAATTTTCCACTACCTAATACAAAAAAATTCGAATACTCTTTTGTTAAGAGAGACTAACAATAAAATGAGACACACACTATTGATATATGCTACTATGTACATGTACAACAGGTGCCATGCTGTGCACGACAAGTGTGGTTGTTGGTTAGGGTCAAGGGTGGCTTGCATTTTCCCTTTCCACCTTAGAAATGCCTTTTCAAAGTGCATCTTCCTGAAATCCTTCAGAGCACCCATGATACCCACCCTGGAGTCGTGTGTCGCTCTCTCATGCATGCCTACTATGACTGATGAGTTCTCCTCTAACTTCGCATACATTTGTAGCATGCCTACTATGACTGATGAGTTCTCCTCTAACTTCGCATACATTTGTAGCATGTACTCCATCAATTGGAACTAATACACATGGAAATTTATCCATGTGAAGAATTCTCTATTCGAAGAAGGAATCTGGGCATCTCTCATTGGGAACTCACCACCTACCAATATGTCCATAAGCCTATATGTCTTGCATTGTGTGAACCCTCTTTATGTGTCTTGCTACATATTGAAAAAGTTTAATATGTCAAGAGAAGATTTGTGATCTTACTCTGTGTTTGGAATATGCGCACAAGTGATCTCTGCTAGCTGGGGAGTAGTGAATCGATTCGGCTTGTCACCCCCAACTTGGTAAGAGATCACCTTTTTGAAGAATTCTTTACTGTGCACTCGGAGTTGGTTATTTGTGCTAGCTCATGTCCTCTCTTAGTAAATAGTGCGTCCATCTCTTTGAGGGCGTCTGTGAAATTATTTTTGAACATGTCTACATTTTGATTGTACTCTATACTCCCTCATTCAAGAAAGTCACTAATCTTCTTTTGGTATGTGGCATCAAAATTAGACTCTGCAATATATATTTCTATTTTGGAAACATCTAATCAAAATATGACTTTATTGTAGGGTATTTTTGAGGCCCTTACATAACTTGAACACTAATTGAGATAGGAGTTCCATGGGAACCTTTAGCCATTTAGATCTATTAGGCCTCTAATGCGTTAGAGCTTTCTCTACCCATGCACGATCCTCATCTCATTTGATAACAACAATTGTGGATTAGCTAGCCCCGCACGTTGCATCATGAATATGTCACGTATACTTGTGTTTGGCATATGAATGCTAGTCACCCTAGCATTTTTTCATGCATAATAAAATAAAATTAGTAGAATGATCACATATAAGATGTTTGTTTATTTTAATCACATGAATAATAAGATACAAATCAACTTAATTATTTATCATGTGCAGAACCATTAGGTGTTGAGATATCGAGCTCATCTAGTGAGACAGTGGACACTAATGACCCACCTGGGGGATAGGCCCCCCACTTACACCACTGGCATGGTTGGTGAGATCATGGGTGATATGCGGCCAGTGGAATGACAGGGTGTGTGACAGCCATTCTAGAGACTGGCATAGTTATAGCGCCAGCTCATTTAGTTGGGTTCACACTATAGAGAATCCTAGTATGTATTTGGTTGAGTACCTTTCATATTGTGTGTACTCTTATCTTTGTATATGGTGTGTTGAGTGTTGTGTGAAGAAGAAGAAGATTTTCAGCCTCTCACCTTGTGTGTTCTCTTTTAGGGTTTTGTGAGTGTGCGTGTGCTTGCAAGAGCTCAAGCTCTCTTCTCCCCTGCATCTTTTCATGGTATCAGAGCCTGGTTCATGCTAAGGGCTGAGCTGCAAGCAAGAGAAGCACAGGAAGCGGTACGAGGGTAAGAGCTTTAACTACTCTTTCCTATTTGTGTTGGCGACTACACCCTTGTCGTTCGGGAGCTCTACGGGAGGCACCGGCAAACGATCTGATTGAGGAGCTTTCTTCGCGGGAGTAAAGCTATAGGGCAACTATACTGTCCTATCGGACAATATTTTTTTGGGTCAAAAATGCGTTTCGGGCGTGTTAGGACCTTCGTTTTTCGGAAAGCAGACGATTTTGAGCACTGCGGGTAAGTCATCGATTTTGTGCAGAACTCTGTTTTAAGAACTGCAGGAAGACAGATTGGTTGTGCAGACATTGTGTGTGCTGCAAGGAGGTCAACAGTTGCCATTGGGTGTACGTATGCACATTGAGGTCACTGGTTGTGACATTTGAGTATAGTACAGTATCGTTGCAAAAAATACAGCAGTTTGTACAGGACAAACTAGAGTGCTGTTTCTGGTAAATTTGGGTGTCTGGTAAGATGTCAAATGATGGCATAAACCAAATTGTTGCTGAGAAGCTTGATAAGAACAACTTCCATGCTTGGAGGTTCAGGTTGACAAATTTCCTGATGGGAAAGGGTTACTGGGACTACATAGAAGGTGAGCATGAAGAGGCACCGGAGATACCAGAGATCAATCCGACTGCTGTAGATGTGAAAGAGTTCAAGGATTGGAACTAAGGAGCCAGAAAAGTTATGTATTTGCTCTCTATCAGTATACAGAACACCATGATTGGGCACATACAAGATGCCAAGTCCCCCAAGGAGGCATGGGACACCTTGGTAAAACTCTATGAAACAAATACCAAGGCACGAAAGATACAGTTGAAGAATGAACTTCATATTGTGGAGAAAAAGAGTATGTCTGTGAATGACTATGCATTGAAGATCAAGGGTATTGTGGAATCCCTTTCATCTATTAGCGTTTCAGTAGATGATGATGATAAGGTGGAAGTTTGTCTACGTGGTCTCGGCACAATACAAGGCGTTCAAGACGTCTATTTTAGACTCGAGAATGGCATTCCCAATTTCACAGATTTGGTGTCTATGTTGATTATAGAAGAGAAGAGCTTGGGTGAAGACTAACAGTCTTCACAAAACAAAAACAGTTCAGAGTAACAGGCCTTCTACACAAGTTCAAGAAGAGGACGAGGCAGAGGAGACCGTGGACATGGCCAACGAGGTGACCGAACAGGTAATCAGAATTATGGCCAGTAGCAGCAGCAACAAACAAGAGTCCCAGAATTCACAAACAACAACAACACGCAGGTGGAAGAGGCCAATTCAGAGGCAGGGGGAGTCAAAGAGGTCATGGAAATTGGCAAAGGTAGTATAATGATACACGTGGATGATTTTACTCTAGTAAGCCTAGACATATACAGGGGCAGATTGTTATAAGAAGCAAGCTGACATGCAAAATGGAAAATTGCAGCAAAACAACTATGCATCCTCGAGCAGAAACAATGAGGATAATGAAAGGTTGTTTGTTATGGAGCATGTCGTTAATGCCATGTCTGAAAATGTTGAAGCAGCACATAAAGATGATGTATGCTACGTTCATTCAGGTGCTTTGAACCACATGACAAGTCATGGGGAGTGGTTCAAGGAGATGAAAAATCTTGAAAGGCCAGGTATTGTGGAAACAGGGGATGACACTGCTCATCCAATTGCCCATGTTAGAGATGTGTCATTGTCTATGCAGGATGGCAAAGTGAAGTACCTTGTAGATATACTTCATGTTCTGAACATAACAAAGAATCTGGTTCTAGTTGGCCAGATGATTGAGCAGGGTTTGCAGGTTCGATTTAACCCTGATGGTTGTTATGTTGAAGACTTTAAAGACAAGTGCAGGTTGGTTGCAAAAGGAAATAGAGTGGGCGGAATGTTTACATTGAATGTAAACATGCTTGAAGTGAGTGCTGCGAGATGTTTGCAAATGGTTCAAGAATTGTTGCAGACATAGACATTTGGCATAAAAGAATTAGACATGTGAATGTGCAGAGAATGAAGTCTATGCAGACTAAAGGAATTGTGATAGGGCTGCCAAAGTTTAAAGTTGAAGGTATGCAGAAAATATGTGAAGCATGCCAATTTGGAACGCAAACAAAGCATATATTTCCACGTGACAGAAATGTGAGCAGAAATGCACTAGATGTTGTGCATTCAAATGTATGGGGTCCTACGAAGACCATGTCTATGGGAGGCTGCAGGTATTATGTGACATTTATTGATGACCACACAAAGAAAGTGTGGGTATACTTCATGAAGGAGAAGGGTGAGGTGTTCACTCATTTTCAAAATTTCAGAGTTATGGTTGAAAAGCAAACAGGGAAATATGTAAAGTGCCTAAGGTCAGATGGAGGGGGAGAGTACTTCTCCAATGAGTTCTCTGAATTTTTAAAGAAGAATGGTATTCGGAGACAGTTTACATGCAGATACACTCCGAAGCAAAATGGTGTTGCTGAGCGAAAAAACAGACATTGCTGAGATTGCGCGAGCATTGATGGGAGAGAAGAATATGCCGCATAGCGATTGGGCTGAGGCTGTTTCTACAGCAGTTTACATCATGAACAGGACTCCAACTGCAGCCATACATGATGTAACTCCAAAGGAGAGGTTTACCTGGCAGAAAACCTGATTTGTCTCATCTGAAAGTCTTTGGATGCATTGCATATGTGCATGTGCCAGATGAGATGAGAACTAAGATGGATCTAAAAGCTAAAAAATGTGTGTTTATTTGATATTCCCTTGAGCAAAAGGGATATAGGTGTTATAACCCTGCTACACGTGAGTTGAGGGTAAGCAGGGATGTTTTTGATGAGATGAGCAACTAGTATATTGCTGAAAAAAGAAGCTGTTGGGGCTGATGTGAGTGGAAATGTGGTTGCATAGAATACAAGTCAGCAATCACAGTATTTGAGTGGACCAGGAGAGTCCTCATCTAGTGGTTCAGTTGATAGACCATGGAGTGGTAGGCTGTGTCATAATACCAGTCCTGCAAATATGATTAGTACATCACATAAAGGCAAAGAGAAAGTGGTTGAGCCCCTTAGTATGCCTGACATTTTTGCAGGCATTCTCATGTTGATGGAGAGTCTAGTGGCTTAGAGAGGAGCCTTAATGAGGATCTTAGGATACCAGCTATGAGAACACCTGGTGTAAAGAAGGCTATGGAAGCCATGAATGCAAATCTACGAAGATCTGGGGAGAGTGAAGAATCCTGTGCAGAGGTTTACCTATGATGGTTATGTGGCACATCACTATGCATACATGGCAAAAGTTGTGCAAGTTGTAGAGCCCACATGCATTGATGAGGCTGTTTTGGAAATGTGTGTTGGGAGAAAGCTATGGATGAGGAGATGGATGCACTATATGGAAATGAGACTTGGGATTTAGTGCAATTGCTTGAAGGCAAGAAAGCCATTGGATGCAAGTAGGTGTACAAAGGCTCGCACAAAGCATATAGAGGTCCACTACCATTTTGTCGGAGAGAAGCTCCCCAGATTCAGGGCTTCACTTGGTGTACATGAGATGGAGTTGAGCTCGAGGGGGAGTGTTGAGATATCAAGCTCATCTAGTGAGGCGATGGACACTGATGACCCGCCTGGGGGATAGGCCCCACACTTACACCACTAGCATGGTTGGTGAGATCATGGGTGATATACGGCCAGTGGGATGATAGGCTGTGTGACAGCCATTCTAGAGACTGGCATGGCATAGTTATAGCGCCAGCTCATTTAGTTGGGTTCACACTATAGAGAACCCTAGTATGTATTTGGTTGAGTACCTTTCATGTTGTGTGTACTCTTATCTTTGTATATGGTGTGTTGAGTGTTGTGTGAAGAAGAAGATTTTCAGCCTCTCACCTTGTGTGTTCTCTTTTAGGGTTTTGTGAGTGTGTGTGTGCTTGCAAGAGCTCAAGCTCTCTTCTCCCCTGCATCTTTTCATTAGGCACTCCGCCTCCTCCTGTAAGAATTGAACCACCATACAATTCACCTTTGGAACCTTATCTTTGTTAGCGCGTGTGGTTCTTGCCCATTCTTGCCAACCTTTGAGCTGATGGTTGCCATCCAAACAATAGACATCATCTCAGTCATGTGTTGCCATCATCCTTTCGTCTACTCTAGTACCATATCAAACTCCCAGGACAGTGATAGTTTGGGGCCAACTGCACTTCAATAATCAAATGGAATGGGCTCTTTGCCTACTAGGAAACTCTTCAAGAGAATGAATGTCTCCATTGTTGTCTGATAGGTCTCTCTTCCATGCTTTTAATGAACCCTTCGATGATGCAATCCTCATTCATATAGATTGTGTTGAAAATGTGGTGCCTATATGCACAAGGAGCATTTATCAAAGGGGGGTGTGTGAAGGTGTGTGTGAACAGCCTCTAATGGAGATGAGATATTTGAGATATTGTGATGTTGAGGTGGCATGACTTGTGTCCACACCTCATTGTAATCCTTGGCTATATTAGAGCCACTTTGAAACGAATGGAGAACACCACTTTGCCTTATCCAAGTCGTGGTTCCTTGATTATGCACTCACAAGGTGATTAGTACACTAATCTCCTACTCCTCATGCACTAAATCATGGCATTCCTCACCTTCTGTCCACCATAGCTTCTTCCTCTCTCTCATTTGTTCATGCTCACACCTCTAATTTCAAGTTGGTATCAGAGCTTCAAGGTCCTTGGAAATCATTCCAATCTCCTCAGTTTATCTTGCATCATAAGAACTAATATGGTGCTAATCACATCTTAATCCCTATCTTATCCCCTTCAAGGTTCCATGAAAGCTGGACCACAACCTGGTTTTTTGACGATTTTGTGATCATCTCAACATCTTTTCTGGAGCTTTTTGATTCAGACTACTACTGGTTATAGGGTGCACAAAAGCCCTAACAAAATTGGGGAGCCTTGTCCACCTGAAGGTCACCATTGCGCGCACAGTTTGGAAGCTGAGTTTGGAAGCTGAAGGCCGTGACACAGCCACTGTTTGTGCACGGTACACAACGATTCAATCTAATTCCATCTGGTCAGACGTGCACCCCAACTTGCTCTACAAGCTTGTAAAATAGCCATTTTTTTGGAGGTATTGTGAGTATATTTGACTAAAGGCTTAATCTTAGTGGATCAAGGGTTATTCCAAGACTACAAGTTCGTTGAGTCTTTTTAAAGTGCTTTTGTGGAAGGCTTGCTCTAATATCTCTTTGCTTCCATATGCTCATGAGAAACCATGGTTAAGATTGCTTTGTAATGCTTAATATCACTAGTGGATGTTCTCATTAATGTGTGTGGTACATCTCCTCATTGATGTGGATGCTACCAAGTTGAATTACCTTGCAAATCAGTAGTGGATATGACTGTATGTAAGCTTCTTTCACATTAGAGCAACTGGTCATAATTCACCTTGTGCTATTCATTGTTGTAAAGGGTAGACACTGTCGAGTACCTCTGCATAGATGGGGACTTTGGTAAGACCTCCTACTCATCATGGCACACGATGAATTCGTCAAGTTTAGTGGTATTGGATTCCACACATGGCAGTCAAAAATCATGTATGCACTCATGAAGAAAAATATGTGGGGGATAATTCAAGGGAGGGACACTCAAGCAAGCCTAGGAACTGTAGGGAAGAGTTAAACAAGTTGTTTGGTACACATGCAAAACACTCCAAAGTTCATTTACTCATGCAATTGTATCAACTCAACTAGCCATGACCTAACAAGTCACATCAACAAGTATAAAAGCATTAAGCAACAGCTTGCCACCATTGGTGGTAAGACACTTGATGATGATGAAGCTAAGGCTATCTTGCTTGCTAGCTGTGAAAGGAAAGAAGAGTAAGGTAACATAGTTGAAATCTTGTCTAACAACTCTACTCTATCCTTGAATGATGTACAAGCTTCATTACTTGAACATGAGCAAAAGATGAAGAGCAAGTATGAAAATGGAGCATCTTCGTCAAAGGAATTGGCACTTTATGCTGGTAAAAGGAAATTCAAGCCTAGATGCAATCATTGTGGCAAGTTAGGCCACACATTTAACACATGCAAATTCAAAGATAAACCAAAGCTTGAATGTACGTTTTGTGGGAAACTCGGACACACGGAAAGCAACTGCTGGTCAAAGAATCAACCTCAACAAGCGAATGTGATGGAGGCCTCCTATCAAAAGGAGGATATGGAAGCCCTTTGTTGAAGCTATTGTGTTTTCACCCACCCCTTGTATCTTGTGTTATTGTTTCTACCCACTGGCACCGATAATGTAGCCATGGTAGAATGATGTAAAGGCCAAGATGCCTAGTTCATGTGTAAGGCCAAGATGCCTAGTTGTATGTTAGGCCAAGATGCCTATGATGTGTACCTCACACCTGGATGTGTCCTAGATGGCACCAAGGGGGGGTGTTGAAAATGTGGTGCCTAGATGCATAAGGAGTATGTATTAAGGGGGGGTGTGAAGGTGTGTGTGAACAACCTCTAGTGGAGATGAGATAATTGAGATATTGTGATGTTGAGTTGGCATGACTTGTGTCCACACCTTATTGTAAGCCTTGGATATATTAGATCCACTTTTAAATGAATGGAGAAAACCACTTTTCCTTATCCAAGTCGTGGTTCCTTGATTATGCACGCACAAGATCATTAGTACACTAATCTCCTACTCATGCACTAAATCATGGCATTCCTCACCTTCTATATCCACCGTAGCTTCTTCCCCTCTCATTTGTTCATGCTCACACCTCTAATTTCAAGTGATTGTAGGGTTTGTAAGGAGGCAACATAGAGGTACTCTAGGAAGGTGATGTTGATCATTGACCAAGTGATCCTCCACCCAATTAGTGCAGATGTGTTGATCAATCACTTGGCTAAAACTCTTATTTATGTACTTCTCTTCTTTGCGAGACAATCGTGTGTTAACCCATTGCTAGGGTTAATCAGAGATACTACCATTATCTTATATCAAGGAGTCAAGGTAGATACACCAAAAGGTCATACATTCAAGATATGAAGCACTGGTGTCCAAATCTACAACTTGGACGGGCGCCCGTAATGGTCCTATGTAATACTTATTGCGATTTTTGCTTCAAGAGCATGTGGTAGTAGGATGTAATCCTAAGTGAGGTACTTCATGGATATATTATGAGGGTAGTCATTATGATAGTATTAGGCCATTTTTGGGACTCTCAAAACGGGTGCACTTACCAACACCTTCTTATAGTTTATCATACAACCACTAACATTGTTCAGTCCATTCAAAGACTACTAATAGTCTAAAAAATGGCCTTGAAATTTCTACATAAAATACAATGAACATTATTGTAGCCGAAGTGTCTCATGAATCATTGTGATCCTTTGAAGTTGGTTGTTGGAGGTAACTTGAAATTTAGTTTGGCCTTGCTCTCATGCATGCAAATACCATTTTTTGACATGACGTGTCCTAATATAACCCCATTCTTCACCCCAAATTGGCACGACGTGTCCCAATATAGTGTAAACAATGGCCTTGAAATTTCTACATAAAATACAATGAACATTATTGTAGCAAAAGTGTCTCATGAATCATTGTACTCCTTTGAAGTTGGTTGTTGGAGGTAACAAATTTAAGAGAATTCTAATCTTGATATAAAAATTCTTTATGTATCTATTTATGTATAAAAATCAACTTCAATGGAAATAACACTTTTATAAAAGAAATCCTTTTATGCATCTATTTATGCATAAAATCAAATTTGATAGGAATAACACTTCTAAAATAAAAAGAATTTCTTTATGCATCTATTTATGCATAAAAATCAATTTTTATACGAATAACGCTTTTGTAATAAAAAAATTTTCTTTATATATCTTTCTATGCATAAAAATCAAATTTAATAAGAATAACTCTTTTGTAATAAACAAATTTCTTTATGCATCTTTCTATGCATAAAAATCAAATTTAATAAGAATAACTCTTTTGTTATAAAAAAATTTCCTTTATGCATCTTTCTATGCATAAATATCAAATTTAATAAGAATAACTCTTTTGTAATAAAAAAATTTCTTTATGCATCTTTCTAGGCATAAAAATTAAATTTAATAACAATAACTCTTTTGTAATAAAAAAAATTCCTTTATGCATCTTTCTATGCATAAAAATCAATTTTAATAAGAATAACACTTTTGGAATAAAAAAATTCCTTTATGCATCTTTCTATGCATAAAAATCAATTTTAATAAGAATAACACTTTTGTAATAAAACAAATTCCTTCATGCATCTTTCTATGCATAAAAATCATTTTTAATAAGAATAACACTTTTGTAATTAAAAAAATTCCTTTATGCATCTAAATCAATTTTAATAAGAATAACACTTTTATAATAAAAAATTTCTTTAATGCATCTTTCTATCCATAAAAATAAAATTTAATAAGAATAACTCTTTTGTAATAAAAAATTCCTTTATGCATCTTTCTATGCATAAAAATCAATTTTAATAAGAATAACTTTTCTGTAATCAAAAAAATTCCTTCATGCATCTTTCTATGCATAAAAATCAATTTTAATAAGAATAACACTTTCTTGATTAAAAAACTTTCCTTTATGCATCTTTCTATGCATAGAAATCAAATTTAATAAGAAAAACTCTTTTGTAATAAAAAAATCCTTTATGCTTCTTTCTATGCATAAAAATCAATTTTTATAAGAATAACGCTTTTGTAATAAAAAAATTTTCTTTATGCATCTTTCTATGCATACAAATCAAATTTAATAAGAATAACTCTTTTGTAATAAAAAAATTTCTTTATGCATCTTTCTATGCATAAAAATCAAATTTAATAAGAAAAACTCTTTTGTAATAAAAATTTATTTTATGCATCTTTCTATGCATAAAAATGAAATTTAATAAGAATAACTCTTTTGTAATAAAGAAAATTCATTTATGCATCTTTCTATGCATAGAAATCAATTTTAATAAGAATAACTCTTTTGTAATAAAGAAAAATCCTTTATGCATCTTTCTATGCATAAAAATCAATTTTAATAAGATTAACACTTTTGTAATAAAAAAAATTCCTTCATGCATCTTTCTATGCATAAAAATCAATTTTAATCAAAATAACACTTTCGTAATTAAAAAAATTCCTTTATGCATCTTTCTATGCATCGAAATCAATTTTAATAAGAATAACACTTTTATAATAAAAAAATTCTTTTATACATCTTTCTATCCATAAAAATCAAATTTAATAAGAATAACTCTTTTATAATAACTCTTTTGTAATCAGAATTGGCGGTAGTCTTGAGTGTATTTTTCTAAACCAGTCACACCTTCTTTCCTCGAAACTGACGAAAGAGTTTGGTCTTGGTCATAGTCTGATTCAAGGTTCGAGTCGGATAAGATTTTTCCTGCACTATCTTTCTTGAAAAGGTTTGGTAATTCAGTTACTATTTTACTGAATTTCTTTCTTTGAATATTCAGTTAACTGATTTCTAAAATAGTTACGTATTCCAATGAGGAATAATTAATCATTTATCTGAATATTTCGATCTCGATAGTTTTTTTGAATTTTCTTTTTACAATCCGTGTGAATATAAAATGATAAAAATTTCTCTCTTAGAGTATTTAATTATTCATTTATCAAATACTCATAGAATTTAAGAGAATTTTAATCTTGATATAAAAATTCTTTATGCATCTATTTATGTATAAAAATCAACTTCAATGGGAATAACACTTTTATAAAAGAAATCCTTTTATGCATCTATTTATGCATAAAATCAAATTTGATAGGTATAACACTTTTAAAATAAAAAGAATTTCTTTATGCATCTATTTATGCATAAAAATCAATTTTTATAAGAATAACGCTTTTGTAATAAAAAAATTTTCTTTATTCATCTTTCTATGTATAAAAATCAAATTTAATAAGAATAACTCTTTTGTAATAAAAAATTCCTTTATACATCTTTCTATGCATAAAAATCAAATTTAATAAGAATAACTCTTTTGTAATAAAAAAATTTTCTTTATGCATCTTTCTATGCATAAAAATCAAATTTAATAAGAATAACTCTTTTGTAATAAAAAAAATCCTTTATGCAACTTTCTATGCATAAAAATAGAATTTAATAAGAATAACTCTTTTGTAATAAAAAAATTTCCTTTATGCATCTTTCTATGCATAAATCAATTTTAAAAAGAATAACACTTTTATAATAAAAAATTTCTTTTATGTATCTTTCTATCCATAAAAATCAAATTTAATAAGAATAACTCTTTTGTAATAAAAAAATTCTTTTATGCATCTTTCTATGCATAGAAATCAAATTTAATAAGAATAACTCTTTTGTATTAAAAAAATTCCTTTATGCAACTTTCTATGCATAAAAATAGAATTTAATAAGAATAACTCTTTTGTAATAAAAAAACCTTTATGCATCTTTCTATGTATAAAAATAATTTTTAAAAAAAGAAAAACACTTTTGTAAAATAAAAAAAATTCCTTTATGCAACTTTAGATGCATAAAAATTAATTTTATTAAGAATAACACTTTTGTAATAAAAAAAATTCCTTCGTGCATCTTTCTATGCATAAAAATCAAATCTAATAAGAATAACTCTTTTGTAATAAAAAAATTTCCTTTATGCATCTTTCTATGTATAAAAATCAATTTTAATAAGATTAACACTTTTGTAATAGAAAAAATTCCTTCATGCATCTTTCTATGCATAAAAATAAATTTTAATAAGAATAACACTTTTGTAATTAAAAAAATTCTTTCATGCATCTTTCTATGCATCGAAATCAATTTTATTAAGAATAACACTTTTATAATAAAAAAAATTCTTTTATATCCATAAAAGTCAAATTTAATAAGAATAACTATTTTGTAATAAAAAAATTCCTTTATGCATCTTTCTATGCATGAAAATTAAATTTAATAAAAATAACTCTTTTGAAATAAAAAAAATTTTCTTTATGCATCTTTCTATGCATAAAAATCAAATTTAATAAGAATAACTCTTTTGTAATGAAAAAAATTCCTTTATGCATCTTTCTATCCATAAAAATCAAATTTAATAAGAATAACTCTTTTGTAATAATAAAAAAAATCTTTTATGCATCTTTATATGCATAAAAATAAATTTTAAAAAGAATAACACTTTTGCAATAAAAAAAAATTCCTTCATGCATCTTTCTATGCATAAAAATCAATTTTTAAAAGAATAACACTTTCGTAATTTAAAAAATTCCTTTATGCATCTTTCTCTGCATCGAAATCAATTTTAATAAGAATAACACTTTTCAAATAAAAAATTCTTTTAGGCATCTTTCTATTCATAAAAATCAAATTCAATAAGAATAACTCTTTTGTAATAAAAAAATTCCTTTATGCATCTTTCTATGCATGAAAATCAAATTTAATAAGAATAACTCTTTTGAAATAAAAAAATTTCCTTTATGTATCTTTCTATGCATGAAAATCAAATTTAATAAGAATAACTCTTTTGTAACAAAAAAATTCCTTTATGCATCTTTCTACGCATAAAAATCAATTTTAATAAGAATAACTCTTTTGTAATAAAAAATTTCCTTTATGCATCTTTCTATGCATAAAAATCAAATTTAATAGTAATAACTCTTTTGTAATAAAAAAATTCCTTTATGCATCTTTCTATGCATAAAAATCAAATTTACTAAGAATAACTCTTTTGTAATAAAAAAATTCCTTTATGCATCTTTCTATGCATAAAAATCAATTTTAATAAGAATAACACTTCTGTAATAAAAAAATTCCTTGATGCATCTTTATATGTATAAAAATTAATTTTAATAAGAATAACACTTTTGTAATTAAAAAAATTCCTTCATGCATCTTTCTATGCATAAAAATCAATTTTAATAAGAATAACACTTTCATAATTTAAAAAAATCTTTTATGCATCTTTTTATGCATTGAAATAAATTTTAATAAGAATAACTCTTTTGTGATAAAAGAATTCCTTTATGTATCTTTCTATGCATAAAAATCAAATTTACTAAGAATATTTCTTTTGTAATAAGAAAAATTCCTTTATGCATCTTTCTATGTATGAAAATTAAATTTAATAAGAATAACACTTTTGTAATAAAAACTTTTCCTTTATGCATCTTTCTATGCATAAAAATCAGTTTTAATAAGAATAACACTTTTGTAATTAAAAAAATTCCTTTATGCATCTTTCTATTTTTCTAAACTGGTCACACCTTCTTTCCTCGAAACTGACGAAAGAGTTTGGTCTTGGTTATAGTCTAATTCAAGATTCGAGACGGATAAGATTTTTCCTAAACTATCTTTCTCGAAAAGGTTTGGTAATTCAGTTACTATTTTACTGAATTTCTTTCTTTGAATATTCAGTTAACTGATTTCTAAAATAGTTACGTATTCCAATGAGGAATGATTAATCATTTATCTGAATATTTCGATCTCGATAGTTTTCTTGAATATTCTTTTTACAATCCGTGGAATATAAAACGATAGAAATTTCTCTCTTAGAATATTTAATTATTCATTTATCAAATACTCATAGAATTTAAGAGAATTCTAATCTTGATATAAAAATTCTTTATGCATCTATTTATGCATAAAAATCGACTTCAATGGGAATAACACTTTTATAAAAGAAATCCTTTTCTGCATCTATTTATGCATAAAATCAAATTTGATAGGAATAACACTTCTAAAATAAAAAGAATTTCTTTATGCATCTATTTATGCATAAAAATCAATTTTAATAAGAATAACACTTTTGTAATAAAAAATTTCCTTTATGCATCTTTCTATGCATAAAAATCAAATTTAATAAGAATAACTCTTTTGTAATAAAAAAATTCCTTTATGCACCTTTCTATGCATAAAAATCAAATTTAATAAGAATAACTCTTTTGTAATAAAAAGATTTCCTTTATGCATCTTTTAAAAATCAAATTTAATAAGAATAACTATTTTATAATAAAAAAATTTCTTTATGCATCTTTCTATGCATAAAAATGAATTTTAATAAATATAATTCTTTTGTAATAAAAAAATTCCTTTATGCATCTTTCTATGCATAAAAATCAATTTTAATAACAATAACACTTTTGTAATTAAAAAAATTCCTTCATGCATCTTTCTATGCATAAAAATCAATTTTAATAAGAATTACACTTTTGTAATAAAAAAAATTCCTTCATGCATCTTTCTATGCATAAAAATCAATTTTAATAAGAATAACACTTTTGTAATTAAAAAAATTCCTTTATGCATCGAAATTAATTTTAATAGGAATAACACTTTTATAATAAAAAATTCTTTTATGCATCTTTCTATCCATAAAAACCTAATTTAATAAGAATAACTCTTTTGTAATAAAAAAATTCCTTTATGCATCTTTCTATGCATGAAAATCAAATTTAATAAGAATAACTCTTTTGAAATAGAAAAATTTCTTTATGCATCTTTCTATGCATAAAAATCAAATTTAATAAGACAAACTCTTTTGTAATAAAAAACATTTCCATATGCATCTTTCTATGCATAAAAATTAAATTTAATAAAAATAACTCTTTTGTTATAAAAAAATTCCTTTATGCATCTTTCTATGCATAAAATACAAATTTAATAAGAATAACTCTTTTGTAAAAAAAAATCCTTTATGCATCTTTCTATGCATAAAAATTAATTTTATGCATCTTTCCTTTATGTATCTTTCTATGCATAAAAATCAATTTTAATAAGAATAATACTTTTATAATAAAAAAATTCCTTTATGCATCTGTATATGCATAAAAATAAATTTTAAAAAGAATAACACTTTTGTAATAAAAAAAATTCATGCATTCATCTTTCTATGCATAAAAATCAATTTTAATAAGGACTACACTTTCGTAATTTAAAAAATTCCTTTATGCATCTCTTTATGCATCGAAATCAATTTTAATAAGAGTAACACTTTTAAAATAAATAATTTCTTTTATGCATCTTTCTATCCATAAAAATCATAAGAATAACTCTTTTGTAATAAAAAAATTCCTTTATGTATCTTTCTATGCATGAAAATCAAATTTAATAAGAATAACTCTTTTGAAATAAAATTTTTTTCTTTATGCATCTTTCTATGCATAAAAATCAAATTTAATAAGAATAAGTCTTTTATTATAAAAAATTTCCTTATGCATCTTTCTATGGATAAAAATCAAATTTCATAAGAATAACTCTTTTGTAATAAAAAATTCCTTTATGCATCTTTCTATGCATAAAAATCAAATTTAATAAGAATAACTCTTTTGTAATTAAAAAAATTCCTTCATGCATCTTTCTATGCATAAAAATCAATTTTAATAAGAATAACACTTTTGTAATTAAAAAAATTCCTTCATGCATCTTTCTATGTATAAAAATTAATTTTAATAAGAATAACACTTTTGTAATAAAAAAAATTCTTTCATGCATCTTTCTATGCATAAAAATCAATTTTAATAAGAATAACACTTTCATAATTAAAAAAATTCCTTTATGCATCTTTCTATGCATCGAAATCAATTTTAATAAGAATAACACTTTTATAATAAAAAAATTATTTTATGCATCTTTCTATCCACAAAAATCAAATTTAATAAGAATAACTCTTTTGTAATAAAAAAATTTCTTTATGCATCTTTCTATGCATAAAAATTAAATTTAATAAGAATAACTCTTTTGTAATAAAAAAATTCCTTTATGCATCTCTCTATGGATAAAAATCAAATTTAATAAAATAAAAATCCTTTGTAATAAAAAAAATTCCTTTATGCATCTTTCTATGCATAAAAATCAAATTTAATAAGAATAACTCTTTTGTAATAAAAAAACTCTTTATGCATCTTTCAATGCATAAAAATCAATTTTAATAAGAAAAACACTTTTGTAATTAAAAAAATTCCTTTATGCATCTTTCTATGCATAAAAATAAATTTTAATAAGAATAACACTTTTATAATTAAAAAAATTCCTTTATGAATCTTTCTAATCTCATTTTATTGATTAAAAATTAGAGGTAATGATGAGAAAAAGGCGCCTACTTCATGAGGGGAGATCCCCACACACTGAGGTGTCAAAATTTAGTTTTTTAATTCTTTTCTTTGGTCCTTAGTCCACTCTTCATCTTATGTGAGCATTTACTCATTTTTGGGAGATTTTTCTTTTATTCTTCAATTTATCTCCTCCCTACATTTGGATTAATCTTATTGGTCCATAGGAATCTTAATTGGACCATAATCTAATTTTTTTTTGAAAATCTGGACCCTTAGGCTAAGGTCCTTTATACCTATTTTCAATTAATTCCAATTGCACATTGGAAAGTTCTTTTTGAATTTCTATTTCAGAGAAAACCATTTTAGACACTAGGAGGATTTTTATATCCAAAAATATCTCGATTTGAATTACCTCTCTCTAGACATTTTCTCTCTCCAGGTCAAAACAGGGTAAAACAGGATCTTTCTTTTATTTCAGAGAGAGAAATAATTATAAGATCAGAAGGGAAGGTTCTTACACCTGCACACCTCAAAAGCTAGAGAGAGGAATCTTACAATCAAGATGTTTCTCAATGTCAACCACCACAACATTCCACAACCCTTTGGCTACCAATACATGCCGCATCATATAGGACCATAATGGGTAGTTAGTCTTGTCTAGCTTATCCTTAGTGGATAGCATCCGAAATACATCACTGTCTACCATATACCTAAGCAAGTAATCACGCAACCTATAAAGTGTTGAGTGCTCTTTGATGCAACCAAGGTGGCTTGTAAAACAAGGTCACTGACAATGGAGACCTACAAGGTGTATAAAAGAAATGCAGAATAGTGAGTAGAAATTTTACTCATAAGATGCAAAGATCGATGTCATTGTTGAAGTGAAGCCCATAGATGTTTTCTCATGCATTTGCACACCCATATGTAGTAGATCTGATAAAATTACTCCAAAATCCAATGAAGAATAGTGAAAATTCGGTCCCCAAAGATGTCTACAAAAAATCAAAAACCATGCGAATGGATTCCAAAACGTGCCCGAAACAAAAATCTGACTGCCAAAACCTCAGTATAAAGTACTAAAAACTTCATGGTCATCTTTCTTCCCCCAAAGGGATCCTTGATCCGATTCAAGAAGACAAGTGACTTGGGGTAGAGGGAAGGCAATAGCATAAGTGTGAGGAGCATATGCTCTGATACAAAATGTTGTAAATAGGGTTATAGGAACACACACACACACAATGAAGAAGCTCAAGAGAGCACACAATGAGATTATTGATAGATAATGAGTGTGTGTTGTACAAATAAGATAAGTATACGCCAATATGGGTGTATACTAGCGCATGGAAAAAAAAACCTCCTAAAGAGGAAAAAAGTTTCCAGACTGGTCCTGGTGTGTTCGCACACATCACTACCAAATATGGCTACAAAATCTATGTAAAGAAGGTGTGACAATGCACAAGCATCTACCTAAAAATCTCATGCTGAAGTAAGTGCCATGGAATGCATCATGTAGAGGAA
Organism: Cibotium barometz; assembly: GCF_041138505.1. NCBI lineage: Eukaryota > Viridiplantae > Streptophyta > Polypodiopsida > Cyatheales > Cibotiaceae > Cibotium > Cibotium barometz. The sequence goes on from NC_141075.1 coordinate 17,120,887, forward strand.
AAGATGATGAAGTAAGCATCTACCTGAAAATATGATGTTGAAGTAAGTGCCATGGAATGCATCGTCGTGTAGAGGAAAAGATAATGAGCATGTTGCTAGGTCTAGAAAAACAAATTTCATATGCATAACCCTTCAAATAGTGTAAGAACTAATATACCCAAGCATACATATCTAGATTATCAAGAAGGGTGATTTATAGATCAAAGGGATGGGCATGATCCACCACCAAAGAACGAGCATGTAAAACATTCACCTCAAGTTGTAGGGATAAAATAACATTACAAAATGCATTATTAGGACAAGTTAAATGAAAAGATGGCTATACTATGGTTGTACTATGTCAGATGGTCAAATTTTCAAACTATCAAATGCTTGGATGGTTGTGGACTATTGGATAGTTAGATGGATGGTTGTGGACTATTGGATAGTTAGATGGCTCCGACTATCAGACTATTAGTTGGCTGGCAGATGGTTAAATGGTTAGATGTGGCATGTTTAGTGGATTGATGGTGGGGAACGGTGGGATGGCCAAGCTATCAGATAATTAGATGCGTAGATTGTCAGATGGTCATATCATCAGCAAGGTTTGAATCATCCAAATCATTCATCAAAACCAAAAGCATGTTCCATAGCCTTAATAGAAGTACATGCAACCAAATCATAATTCATAAGAGCTTCAATAGTCAAACCATCTAAATCATCATGCAACATAGTTGAATCTAGTGAAATAGCATCAAGTGGCAAGGCATCACAACTATACCATCCTCATAAGCAAGATCATCAACATCATATGGCTCAATTGGAGCCTCATTTAGTGAACCATCATAAATAACTCGAGCAACATCATGGGAAATAACATCATTACATATGGAACCATCATCCATGATTATTCCAAAGCATCATCACATGTGTCTACAACATCACGTAGAACCATATCATTAGCATAATCATGGGAAATAACATCATTAACTCAACTAAAAACTTCAATCGTCTGAACCATGACTTTAACTGTCCAATTTAAGTGGGGACTTCAGTCGTCCAACTCAATTACAGATTTTAAGTAGAGTAAAAAATCAGACATTAGTAGACACGCTTCTTGCTTTTTATGTCAAGCTTCTTCATGGATGCATATGGTGTATGTACATAACATTAACAACCAAATGTTTTGAAATGAGACATTGAAGGTTTCTTACCAAAGTAGGCCTCTTGCAGTGTGATACCCTTGATCACCTTTGTGTGGCTCCGATTAAGGATGTAAAGTGATGTGCTTATTGCTTCAGCTCTGCTGAGAAAGTTTCTTGTAACCCTTTCCCTTTTAGCATGTATTGAGCCATCTCCACAACTGTCCAATTACAACATTTTACAACACCATTTTGCTGAGGTGTGTGAGCAATGGTGAGCTGGCCCTTGATGCCATTCTCCTAGTCGTAGCTATGAAATTCTATTGAAATAAATTCTCCTTCTCAATCTATAGAGAACTTTTAAACCTTTTTTCCTATTTCATTCTCCACAAGCTTATGAAAACTTACCAAAATTTTCAGCCTTATCACGTAGGAAATTAACCTAGACAAAGAGGAATCAAAAAGAGAGAGTACTATAATTAGCTCTCTTACTCAACCATATAACATATACAAGAATAGAAGAAGCCATTGTTTCATTCAATTCTCCTTCACACACTCTCCATCTTCCAAAATCTACACTCTTCCAAAATCTACAAACACACATGTCACATCAACACTATTTGGATGAACTTGATATCTTGACACTCCTCCTCAAGTTCATCATATCCATCTCTAATACTCCAAGACCATCTCTGAAGTACTCATAATTCTCTTTCCCAAGTGATTGTGTAGATGGTGGGGCAACTATTCTTCAATCTTCACATATGCCAAATCAACATGTTCATCCAACAACTTCTCTCTAATGAAATGATAGTGGAACTGTATGTGTTTGGTCCTCGCATGATATATCACATTATAGCCAACTGAAGGCTACTCATGTTGTCACAATATATGATAACTCCTCCATCATATTGTTTTCTCAAATCATCAAGTAGTTTCCTTAGCCTAACCACTTCACATAATTCAGCCATAGGTGCTCCTATATACTATGTCTCCACCCAAGATAATGCAGCTATTGGTTACTTCTGACTGCTCCAACTTACAAACAATAGTTCTCAAGCTAAATGCATACCCCCTAGTCCTGTAAAAGCATTTTCTGCCCAATTTATATCCATGTAACCATACACCAACACATCCTTTTCATGCTCATAAAATAGACCATAATGGGTAGTGGTTTTCAAATATCTCATAATCATCCTAACTGCATCTAAATGTGGCTTCTTGGGACTCTACACAAATTGGCTAATTAATCTCACCTTGTGGAGCTAGAGTGATGTCTTTAGAGTGTAACTATGCACATCATGTATGATTTACTTCAACGGAACTTTTGTTTTTACACTAGCATGGGCATGTGGATGAGTACTATAGTTCATGTAATAGAGTCTTTTATCGCACTATTAATAAGAGTGTGGGTAATATGTACTCCTATCTTGACTCATTTTAGATAGTACTCTAACTCATCTATATTAATCTCCATAGCATCTCATCCTCACATAGACCAATTTTGGTAAAGTTTTTTCCCACTTATGGTGTTAGGAACAATCATACAACTTAGCTTAGGAGAGCTAGCTAGGTGGTCCAGAACTACTATGATCAAAAAATGATAAAGTTGTCCACCCAGTTAAGCACCGTAAAGTATTTAACATGGGCTGAATGTCTCCTCGTAAATTCAAACCGTTGAATTTGTGTAAAACTCTTTTGCCATAAGCCTTGTCTTGTATTTCTCCATAATGTACAATCAAACTTGGTCTTAGCCTTCAAAACCACTTGGTGCCAATAACTATTTATTACCCTTTTGTCTTTTTTGCCATGAGCCTTATCTTGTACTTATCCATAATGTACCATCAGACTTGGTCTTAGCCTTCCCAACCCACTTGGTGCTAATAATATTTTATTAACCTTTTGTTTTGTAGAAGATCCCAAGTTTGGTTTTTCATGATTGAGTTATAATCGAGCTGTATAACTCCCCTCCATCTATGCTTTCTCCAAATCGGCTAGCTTTTGTACTTTGATTATCTCATACATTATTGACAATGTGAGTAGAGACCCTCTTCTTCTCCTCTATTCTCTTGGATCTACAAACAGTTGTTGTTGGCTCTTCTGCGATTAACCATTCGCAATTTCCCATCTAAGAGCTACTTCACCTATTGGGATATGGCCCCTTTTATGATGATGCATGCTTCTCTTCTTTATCATCTAATGAATCCACCTCTTATGGAGCTGTTACTATCATTGGTAGCTACTTCTTTGAAGGATAGTGTGGATAGAGTCTTCTTCTCTACATGATGAGGCTACCCCTTTAACTCCATAGTGTACCTCGAAGAAGATACGCTTCAACTCCATATTGTACATTATCTTCTTTTTGACTCTAGGATCTTTAGTTAGAACCCCTTTAACTCTCTCCATATTATACCCTAAGAAGATACACTTCTTGTTCTCACTTGGTTCTAGACGAGTCTAGTGGATGAGTCCAAAACATGCACAAAATAGTCACAACCAAGTGTTCTAAAATATATAGCTGAAAGTTCATTTACTAGAGTAAGCTTTCTGAGATGTCATGATCTTCATTGCCTTTTTTAAAATCATATTAAGTGGATGAATCTAAAACATGCATAAAATAATCACAACCGAATTCCTTGAAATATACAACTAAAGGCTTCTTATCAAAATAACCTTCCTTAGCTGTCATGCGCTTCACTGTCTTTGTGTAAATATTGTTAGGGATATGCACTCCAGTGTTAAATATCTTTGCTCAAAACATATTTGGCATTACTTTTCCATTAATAATACTACATGTGTAACTATTGTTAGGAATGTGCACTCTAGTGTTAACTATCTTTGCTCAAAATGTATTTGGCATTCCTTTTCCATTAAGAATACTACATGCCATTTCTAGTGGGTTTTAGGAAGGGGAAATTTAAAAATGGGGGTGGGGGGTGGTCGTGTGGGAAGGGGGGTCTGTCGTGTGGTGCACGCATGTGTGGGTGAAATTAAGTGTGTTCTTCTTTTGTGTGTGCATGGGCACATGTTGTGCATACATGCATGTGTGGGTGCATGCGATGCATCCATGTGTTTTTTTGTGCATTTGAGTAGGTGGGTTTGCGCATTGCACTTGCAAGGGGTGTGCGCACATGAGGGTTTTGAAAATTTTAAGGGATGTTCATATGTGTGGGTTGTGCACACATGCATGTGTTTATGTAGTGATTTTGTGCATGTGTGCACATGAAGGGGTGTGGCATGTGGACAAGGGGCACGTGCAATTATGGGTGCACACGACTGCATTAACAATGTGCAAATCTAGGCATGTACATGTGTGTTTTTTTGTGCACAAGTGCATGTGGGGGCATGACGTGCAAGTGTGGGTTCATGTGCACGGGGTGTGTGTTGCACATGTAAGTGGGTGGGTGTGAGCTATGCAGTTGTAGGTGTGTGTGCACGTGGGGGTTATGACATTTTTAAGGGGTGTGCATGTGCATGGGGTTTGTGGGTGTGAGCTATGCACTTGGAGGTGTGTGCACACATGGGGGTTATGACATTTTTAAGGGGTGTCCATGTGCATGGAGTGAGCACATATGCATGTATTTATGTAGTGATTTTTAAGGGGTGTCCATGTGCATGGAGTGAGTACATATGCATGTATTTATGTAGTGATTTTGTGCATGCATGCACATGAAGGGGTGTACCATGTGGATAGGGTACATGGGTGATTATGGGTGAATATAAGTGCACGAAGACTCTATAAATGTGGGAGTTTGTGACAGTGTGTGTTGTTTGTGAGTGCATGATGTGCAAGTACAGGTGCACCCCCATGGGGTGTGTTATGCATGTGAGTATAGGAGGTATGCACATGCATTTTATAGCTTTTTTGACATTTTTATATTGTTTTTGGTGTTTTTTACAATCAACTCCAAGAAATGTGACTATACACTTGAGTAGGGGTGTTACATTACATATATACAATAACCAAGATTCAAGGTTTGTGGTACCATGCATGTTCAATGGGTAAGGGTGGACAACTACACCCACCCATGACAAAACCTTGGACACCACCAACATCATTTCTTTGTTTGTTGCCAATGTGCATGTCTGAACTTTGTTCTTCAAGCTGGCATGTTGACATTGTGGCATGGCGCCACAATGTCATGGGACCATGGTGCCACAGAGGTGTCATGGGACCATGGTGCAAAGAGGTGTCACGTGCCACATGTCACGGGACCATGGTGTTCCCTTTGGATCTGGGGACATTTGGGAATGCTAAGAGAGTATGTGTGCAACATAGTGAAAAACTTAGTAGCCAAGGTGGCTCATCTAAGATTAGAATTGTTGGGGATACGACCACCACACATGGGCTTGGTGACACATCCATGACTTGTTCAGGCTTCTTCATTAGTGGGTTTGGTATGCACGTTGGGAAGAGCAAATAAGACTCTGAACACTAGCCTCTATAGCATCCAATCCACTAAAAACACCCAGCCCAAGGCACACAATAGATCTACAGATACCCTCTGAATCTCTGCCGCCATAGTTGGACAACTTACCCTCTTCAACAACCTAAATTAGGTGACCCTCTACAATGTCCTCTCAAAATAGATTTAACTTTGAACAGCTCTGATCTTCAACCCTATCTCCTGAGACGACTCCCTTTGACAACCTATTAACCTAAATTAACCCTAGCTGACTCCCAAAACTGATGTGCTACTACTGTTGACTCCCCAACTGATTTACTACTAATGTTGATTGTAATCTGATTTAGCTAACTATTGCTGACCTCTATCAGATTCTTGTCCTCTAGACACTTACACTTTCCTCAAGAACTTGCAACCCTCAAATTTCTTACTCCACAACCCTCATGGACATGTCACCTGACCCCTTGTGACTCTTATTTGACTTAGTGTTGTTTTAACTCATTCATCTCTCCCTCTTATGTGTCATCTAACACTCACAAACCTTCAAACACCTCAAATCCTACAATGGTTGAGCACTACAACCTCATATCACACTTTAGCTAACCTTCATCTGATAGCCTGCCTTATTCATGTCTAGTTCAGCTAATTGATCTGACTTAGGTATTTCTAATTCTATATCCTCTAAGTCTTACAAACCCTCCAAACACTCTAGACCTCATTCACCTTGACACCCTCTAAACTGACATCATCACCTCTATTATATATATCCTTCAGCTCATAAACTTTCTAACTAGTTGAGACTCACTTCTATTTGACTCAAACTAACTTTTGATTACTTGACTGACTCATAATGAATTCTAACTATTAGAATAAACCCAAAATAGCTTCCCTTCAATCCAAAAAGACCAATTCTGGCCTTCTACACTATGAGCTGATTGATTCTCATACTCAGTTAGACACTGAATACTTTCAAATAATGCTATCAACTCAGACCTGACTCAATAGACTTGAGATCTTTACTCACAAGTGATTTCTCTCCACAATCTCAATCAAAATGACAAAAAAAAACCACCATATCACAAAAACTCATCAATCCACTCATAGAGGATTCGAACCATCAAGCACTCATAGAGGATTCGAACCATCAAGCACTCTATCTACTGTTTGTATATAGATGAAAACAAATCAGTCTCAATAACCCCGAGACCTTAGGCTCAAACAAGAGTAACAACTCAAAAATAAGGAGAATCTCCACAGAAAGGCACTCTATCTATTTTATATAGATGAAAACAAATCAATCTCTATAACCCTGAGACCTTGGGCTCAAACAAGAGTAAAAACTCAAAAACAAGGAGAATCTCCACAGCATCAAATATCCTTGATGGACCCTCAGACTTCTCTCTGCACAGATGTTCTCTTTCAAACACCAATCTAAAGTTAAGGCAAGTCTTGGGTTGCACACTAAGTTCCAACAGAGATGCAATCAGAGTTATTGACTCTCTAATTCTCAAGCACTCCCTCTACTCTGGTCCAGCATATACCTACTCACACACTTCCTTCTCTCCTCTGCATGCTGTCGCATCCTTCTCTCCAATGGCTCTCTCAAATCATTCCAAAACCCAAACTCTAACCGTACCACTTGTGCCCCCTAAAATCCCCTTTCATAGGAGAAAAAACCCAAAAAACACTACTCTTCCTACCTTCCTAACAAGAAACTGCCACCTATTTCTCCATGCGCATTTCCTTCATCATGTAGCTCTCTTGGATCTCCACGTACCTCCATGCACAATTCCCTTTCTAGCCAATTGCGTGGCCAGTGCATGTTACTCATATTTATCCTTTTCAAACCAGATGGATATCCACATAACCCATATCTAAAGGCTCAACATCATCTGCACCACCTTGTTTAGTCATATGACTAGCCACATCAGCCTCTTTAACATCACCTATATGTATCCCACACATGTCCACTTCCAGATCTAACAAGCTTAAAGAGAATGTGGGGGAGAGGGAGATCTTCAAACCCTAGCAAGCAAACACACACACACACGAGAGAGAGCAAGACACAAGAGAGATGGATAGTTGAATTTTCTTATATCTTCTTCTTCTCTACTCAATCAACATAACATAAAGAAAAGAGTACACACTATATGGGTTAGTACTCAACTACTACAACATACAAGGGTTGGTCCATAATGTGAACTCGACTAAATGAGTTGACGCTATAACTATGATAGTCTCTAGTAATCCAAAATGGCTGTCACATAGCCTATCATCCCACTGGCCGCATATAACCCATAATCTCACAAACCATGCCAGTGGTGTAGATGTAGAAGCTATCACCCAGGCAGGTCATCAATGTCCGCCGTAGCACTAGTTGAGCTTGATATCTCAACACTCCCCCTCAAGCTCAACTCCACATACTGCACTCCAATTAAGCTCCTAAACCTATGGAGCTTCTCTATGCCCAATGCCTTCGTGAAGATGTCAGCCACCTGATCCTCTATGATGACATATACCAGATCTACATCTTCTGCTACCTTCTCCCTCCAAAGTGATAATGCACCTCAATATGCTTCATTCGAGCATGATATATTGGGTTACTGTCCAAATGTATGCTGCTCATGTTGTCACAATATATGACAACTGCCCTATCCACGGGCTCTCCCATGTCACCACAAGTAGCTTCTGAAACCAAGCTACCTCAAGTTGCAATAGCAACACCCCTATACTCTGCCTTTGTCCTCGATGAGGCAACTGTTGGCTGCTTCTTACTGCTCCAACTCACAGCATCACTCCCAAATGAGAACATAAAACCACTGGTAGATCCTGTATGCAGCAATACTACTAGCCCAATTAGCATTTGTGTACCCATGCAACTGTATCTCTGTACCGGCCTCATAGAAAAGTCCATAATTAGTTGTGGACTGTATGTACTTGAGGATCCATCTAGCCACATCCAAGTGTGGCTTCCTAGGGGCCTGCATAAACTAACTCACAAGTCCAACAACATAGATCAAGTTTGGCCTTGTAATGGTCACGTAGATCAAACTACCCACTATGCGCCTGTATGTAGTGGGGTCCTCAAAAAGCTCACCTGTATATCTGCGAAAAGCGTTGTGTTCTGCTCCAATGGCACTGAAATAGGCTTACAGCATGTCATACCATACTTGGACAACATGTCCAAGCCATACTGCCTTTGCAATAACAAAATGCCATGACGTGATCTCACCACCTCTATTCCTAAGAAATACCAAATCTGCACAACAACTATTACTGTGGTAAATAATTCCAATCTTGATAGCTATCTTTGAAGCAAAGTTTCTTATTGGATCACCCAAATCCTTCATCTCAAACTTCTGCTTCAAAAGCATCCTGAGATCATGTATGTTTGCATCACTATCACCAGCGATAATCAAGTCATCCACATAGATGACTAATAACATGATCCCTCTCTGTCTTTTTGACATATAGTGAAAAATCTACATTGGATATTTGAAATCCAATGGTACCAAGATACTCCCCGATCTTGTTTGACCATGCTTTGGGTGCCTACTTTAAGCCATACAAGGCTTTACATAACCTACACACAAAATCTGGATGTGCATTACTCTCATAACTTGGTGGCTGCATCATGTACACTTCTTCTTGCAAATCACCATGCAAGAAAGCATTATTTACATCCATTTGATGTAAAGACCAACCCTTAGTTGTAGCCATAGCAATGACAGCTCTCACGGTTGCCATTCTTGCAATCGGGCTGAATATCTCCTCATAGTCTATGCCATAAGTCTGCACATAGCCCTTGGCAACCACTCTTGCCTTGTACCTACTCACTGAACTATTAGCATTGTGCTTGACTTTATACACCTACATCCAATTTCCTTCTTTTCCTTGGGCAAAAGCACTAACTCCCATGTTGCATTTGCATCCAATGCTGCCATCTCCTCATCCATGGCATCTTCCCATTTCTTATTTCCAATTTCCTGCTCAAAGCAAGTGGGCTCAACCTCCTGTATTGCTTTTACCATGTAAGCATAATGATGGGCTATATATCCATCATATCTCAACCTGTCAAGAGGGTATCTAACCCTCATAGACATGCGTACACCTAGATCACTGCGCCAGGTGTCCTCAAAACAGCCATGGTTCTCCTTACACCAGGAGTAACCATAGACGGAATGCCAAGCTCCTCATCAAGGTTCTACTCAGAGCTACTAGAGTTACCATCTACATAAAAGTGACCTGCTAACAGATCAGGCACAAAAGGTTGATCTACCTTTTCCTTCCCTTTCCGTGATACATGTGTACCTGCATCATTCCTCAACCTGCCTGACCATGGGCTAACATTGGATCCACTGCCCGAGGACTCCCCAAGTCCACTTAGCTCCTGTCAGTGTTGCTCTACATGTGGTGCAACATTAGCACTTCTTACATTTGCATCTTCTATTGCCTTCACTACTAGTGCATATCAGCTACTCATCTCATCGAAGACAACATCTCTACTTACTTGCATCTCATGAGTGGTAGGGTTATAGCGTCTATAACCTTTTTTCTCCATAGCATAACCAATGAAGATGCATTTCTCTACCTTTGGATCTAACTTTGTTCTCACTTCATCATCAGGAACATGTACATATGCAATACACCCAAACACTTTCAACTAAGACACATCCAGTCTTATGCCTGTAAACTTCTGTTCAGGAGTCATACCATGAACAACTATAGTGAGTGTCCTATTCATAATGTACACTGCAGTTGCTACTGCTTCTGTGTTGAAATTTGAGTATAATGATGAGCTATGGTGGATCATACACTAGAATCAACATCATTAACAAAGTGATTAGCAAATGATTAAGATATAATTAGTGAATAATTAGCAAATAGATTAATGTAGGCATGGATACTCAAAAACCAGCAAATTCTCATTAGGGCTATGCCTCAATTTATAGAGTTTACATCAAGCATCTAATCCCATTGATTTCTCCATGATTCACTCCCAGAATATCTCCACCTCTTGCCTGATTCTCTCCACCTCTTCTCTTTTCCTTGAATATCTCCCAGAATAACTCCACACTCCTAAATTCCCTCATGCTACCCATTATTCTCTCCCAGTAGATTCTTCTAACCTTTTCACAGGTTCTTTCACAATTACATCTCCTCTTTTACAGCCTCTATCCAAGAGCTTGTTCCCACACACACCCTATTCACTTGTATATTTCAATACCTCCCCTCAAGTGAATACTCCTAGTACACCTAGACCCTATACCAAGTTTGCCTCCCCTTACTTGATAGTCCGTGACTAGTGTCTACTCCTCCCCTCAAGTTATCTCAGCACACCTGGACCCTGTATCAAGTAGCAATGGCAAAAATTCCTCAGAAAAATGGTGCCCTTCAATCTGCGAAAATCTGCAGTTCTGCGCTGAATTGGCCCACAAGATTTGAGGTGTGTGTAGCCCTATGAGTCTACTATAAGTACCTAAAAGGGCTTAGCCTAATGTTATGTGTGCAAGGAGAATGGAGTCCTCCACTGGCTGGGGGTGAAGGGGGAAGTGAAAAACTCACTAAAAATTTGATTTTTTGCTAATTATCTACTACTAATCCTAATTAATTAACTAATGGGCTCATAAACCTAACTGATTCTAGGCATGGCTCTGATACCATGTTGAAATTTGAGCATAATGATGAGCTATGGTGGATCATACACTAGAATCAACATCATTAACAGAGTGATTAGCAAATGATTAAGACGTAATTAGTGAATAATTAGCAAATAGATTAATGTAGGCATGGATACTCAAAAACTAGCAAATTCTCATTAGGGCTATGCCTCAATTTATAGAGTTTACATCAAGCATCTAATCCCATTGATTTCTCCATGATTCACTCCCAGAATATCTCCATCTCTTGCTTGATTCTCTCCACCTCTTCTCTTTTCCTAGAATATCTCCCAGAATAACTCCACACTCCTAAATTCCCTCATGCTACCCATTATTCTCTCCCAGTAGATTCTTCTAACCTTTTCACAGGTTCTTTCACAATTACATCTCCTCTTTTACAGCCTCTATCCAAGAGCTTGTTCCCACACACACCCTATTCACTTGTATATTTCAACATTCTGCCCAAAAGCAATATGGCATTATGCCATCAAGGAGTGTACCTGCACGTAAACTGCCTCTTGATTCCTTGCTTTCTCAAGAAATCGTTGAACTCAGAAATATTCTCCCCCACTATCTGATCTTATGCATTTTATTTGCATGCCTTTTTCCTTCTTGACCAAGGCTTTAGATCTCTCGACCAAGGCTTTAGATCTCTGAAAGTAAGCAAACACCTCACTTTGCATGCCTTTTTCCTTCTCGACCAAGGCTTTAGATCTCTCGACCAAGGCTTTAGATCTCTCGATCAAGGCTTTAGATCTTCTTGACCAAGGTTTTAGATCTCTCGACTAAGGCATTTTATTTGCATGCCTTTTTCCTTCTTGACCAAGGCTTTAGATCTCTGAAAGTGAGCAAACACCTCACTTTTCTCCTTCAATGAAATAAACCCACACTTTCCTAGTGTGGTCATCAATGAATGTAACATAGTACCTGCAACCTGCAATTGTTGTAGTCTTGGTCGGTCCCCATACATCTGAATGTATGACATCCAATGGCCTTGCATTGACATGCTTTTCATGTGGGAAAGCATGTTTGGGTTGCTTACCAAGTTGGCATGCTTCACATACCTTATGCATACTGTCAACCTTAAACTTTAGCAAACCTATAACAATATTTTGGGCCTGCATAGACTTCAGTCGTCGTCGCTGTACATTTATATGACAATACGCTTGTGCCATATGTCAATATCTACAATGACACATGTTCCATGCACAAACATGGATGCCTTTATCTCAGGCATGTTCACATCTAAAAAGTAAACATCTTGCCATTTCTATTACCCTTTACAACCAAGCGACACTTATTTTTGAAGTCTTCCACAAAACATCCTTGAGGATTAAACCTCACTTGTAGACCCTACTCAACCATCTTTCCAACAGAAACCAGGTTCTTTGTAATGTTTGGAACATGAAGTACATCAGCCAAATACTTCATTTTTCCATCCTGCATAGACAATGGCACTCTACCAACATGCGCAATGGGATGCGCGCAGTATCATTACTTGTTTCTACATACCCTAGTTTTTTCATTTTTTGCATATCTCTAAACCACTCAGCATGACTAGACATGTGGTTAGAGGCGCCAGAATCCACATACCATATATCTTGAGATCCTGACACATCCCCTGTTATGGAACTAAGCATGTGCTACATCATAAACAGCTACTCACTTCTGTCATCACCTCCATGTTTGCACGATGCATAGTTGCCTTGCTCTGCAACTTCCCACTTTTAATGTCATTCTGCTTTTTGTAGCAATCCTTTTCCATGTGTCTTGGTTTGCCACAGTAATAGCACTCTATGCTATTTGCATTTTTTATTTCTTTGCCAACCACCTCGGCCTCTTTGGCTTCCCCTTCCTCTAGACTGGCCTCTTCCACTTGTGTATGATTGCTGCTCTGAATAATTGGACTGTTATTTTCTAGAGTTCTGATTTCCTTGTCGGCCACCACCTTGGCCTTTGACCGGCCTCTACTTGAATTAGAGTAGAAGGCCTGTTCTGGTGTGTTCTTGCTTTGTGAAGAAGAATCCTCACCTAAAGCCTTTTCTTCTATGATCAGCATAGATATCAAGTCCCGAAAGTTGAGAATATTCTCCCTAACTGCAATGGAGGTCTTGAATGGCTTGTACTCTTTGCCAAGCCCATTCAGATAGACACTCACCAAACCTGTTATGGAACTAAGCATGTGCTACATCATAAACAGCTACTCACTTCTGTCATATCACCTCCATGTTTGCACGATGCATAGTTGCCTTGCTCTGCAACTTTCCACTTTTAATGTCATTCTGCTTTTTGTAGCAATCCTTTTCCATGTGTCTTGGTTTGCCACAGTAATAGCACTCTATGCTATTTGCATTTTTTATTTCTTTGCCAACCACCTCGGCCTCTTTGGCGTCCCCTTCCTCTAGACTGGCCTCTTCTACTTGTGTATGATTGCTGCTCTGAATAATTAGACTGTTATTTTCCAGAATTCTGATTTCCTTGTCGGCCACCACCTTGGCCTTTGACCACGGCCTCTACCTGAATTAGAGTAGAAGGCTTGTTCCGATGTGTTCTTGCTTTGTGAAGAAGAATCCTCACCTAAAGCCATTTCTTCTATGATCAGCATAGATATCAAGTCCGGAAAGTTGGGAATATTCTCCCTAACTGCAATGGAGGTCTTGAATGGCTTGTACTCTTTGCCAAGCCCATTCAGATAGACACTCACCAAATCATCATCCTCCACTGATACATTGATAGACCCAAGTGATTAAATAATGCCCTTGATCTTTAAGGCATATTCGTTTTGATGGACATGCTTTTCTTTTCCATAGTATGCAACTCTTGCTTTAACTGCAACTTCCTTGCCTTTGTGTTAGTTTGGAATATTTGAACCAGATTTTGCCATGCAACTGATGGAGTGTTTGCATGCTGTATGTGTCCTATCATAGTGTTTGTGACACTAATTGAAAGCCAGTACATGACTTTTCTTGCACCCTGATTCCAATCCTTGAATGCCTTTATATCTGCAAGAGTGGTATTCTCCTCAAATAACTCTGGGGAGGCTCCTCATTGTCTCCTTCTACATAATCCCAAAAACAGATATTTAATATACACTTGGATGTGAAAATGTTATTGTTGATGCTTTGAGTAAGAGACCTACCATTAATAATATATTTGTCATTGAAGGCATTTTTTTTATAACATGAAAGGAACATATGAAAATGATTTTGATTTTTCTAATGCATCCAAAAAAATAAAAAATAATGATTGGTTATCTTATTTAGGTTATTCATATAATGACGGTTTTCTTTTTTTCCAAAAGACGTTATACATTTCTAGACTATTTAGGTAAGCTATTATTGAAGAATCTCATCAACCATCTTTTGTTAGTCATAGAGAAGCATCATCTACTTTTTAAATATTGGCTACATATTTCTTTTGGCCTACTATGTATAAAGATGTTACTAAGTTTGTATTTGAATGTGTTGTTTGTCAAAAGATTAAGAGTCATAAGGGAAAAAAAATTGGTTTACTATGCCTTTACCTATTTATAATGAACCATGTGAACAAATACTGGTTTTCTTATGACTTCTAACACAAATGACATAATTTAGACTATAGATTTGGCAAACATGCTTACTTTATTGCTTACAAAAAGATATTGACTGCTTATCAAGCTGCACATGTTTATGACTTCTAACACGAATGACATAATTTAGACTATAGATTTGGCAAACATGCTTACTTTATTGCTTACAAAAGGATATTAACTGCTTATCAAGCTGCACATGTTTATGACTTCTAACACGAATGACATAATTTAGACTATAGTAGATAGATTTGGCAAACATGCTTACTTTATTGCTTGCAAAAGGATATTGACTGCTTATCAAGCTGCACATGTTTTCATTAAACAAGTGTTTTTACATCATGGTCTACCAAAGATCATTGTTTTTGCTAAAGATAGAAAGTTTTATAGTAGTGACTTTTGGACTTTTTTTTTTATAATCTTGAAAAAAAGCTTGATTTCTCTACTACTTTTCATTCTAAATCAAGTGGACAAACCAAAGTACCAAATAGTACTTATGATTCTTAATTTGCTTAGATCATATGTCTTATCTTAGCCTAAGCAGTAGGATAAGTATTTACATATTTTACAATTTGCATATAATAGCTATCCTCATACTGCTACTAAGAAAGCATCATTAAGATAGTCTATGGGTAAGGCTTTACTAACTTCTACTAGACTTTCATATTATATAGAGGCTGCAAATTCTTTTACTAGAGACTTTGACCTACTTCATGAGTTAGTAAAATTGAATATACAAAAAGCTCAATAAAAATACGTGAATTACACAAATTGTAAATGCAAACATGTCATTTCCAATGAAGGTGATTATTTACTCCTTCGTATTGAGAAAAGAAGACTTAAGTCTATAGAGACAAATCCTATAGTAAAATTAGCTCTTAGATTTTATGGAGCTTTCAAGATAATTGCAAAAAGATAAATAATAATGCATATAAGATGGAGCTACCCTCTAATTGGCATATTCACAATTCTTTCATATTAGTTTTTTGAGACCTTTTAGAGGACATATTCCTTCTCATTCTACATTAGAACAACTTCCTGAATTGGTAGATGAAAAAGAACATCTTGTGCCTAAGTCTATCATTAACCATGAGACTATCACTACATGCATAGGCACCACTTATGTTAAGTATATTGTGACTTTCAAGAATCATCCTATTGAAGATGCCAAATGGATGCCAGAAAAGTTTTTACATTCTTACCAAAAACGCATCCACTGTTACCATCCATGCAATTTAGGTTGATTGCAACCCGAGCAAGAGGGAAGGCTAGTTATAACCTCTATGAGGAAGCCCAATATTTTATTTGGAGATAATTTATTTTAGGTGCATCTTTATTTATATCATCTACCAGGATTATTGGGTTTCATTAGCAATGTACGCTAGTATGATATAGTTAGGATTAATGTGTTTAATCAGCCATGTGCAGTAATTAATATTATTAATGCATATATGTTGGGGCTACCCTCTAATTGGCATATTCACAATTCTTTCATATTTGTTTTTTGAAACCTTTTAGAGGACATCTTCCTTCTCATTCTACATTAGAACAACCTTCTGAACTGGTAGATGAAAAAGAACATCTTGTGCCTAAGTCTATCATTGACCATGAGACTATCACTACTACATGCACATGCACCACTTATGTTAAGTATCTTGTGACTTTCAAGAATCATCCTATTGAAGATGCCAAATGGATGTCAGAAAAGGTTTTATTTTCTTACGAAAAATACATCCACTCTTACCATCCACGCAATTTAGGTTAATTGCAACCCGAGCAAGAGGGAAGGCTAGTAAGAACCTCTATGGGGAAGCCAAATATTTTATTTTGAGATAATTTATTTTGGATTCACCTTTAATTGTATCATCTATCTACCATGATTATTGGGTTTCATTAGCTATGTACACTAGTATGATATAGTTAGGATTTATGTGTTTAATCAGTTGTGTGGACATAGTGGATGATTGAGTGGCAGATTATGTGCTAACCATAGGTGGAACATGTGTTGGACCACTATGAGATATTTTGAAAGACATGTGAACACCTTTTACGATTTCATATTTTGGTATTAATATTTTTGTAAGGCTAAGGACTCAAACCTTCGTACATACGAATTAGTATTTTATACTTTTAGTAGGCCCAAGACATTATATTTGTAGTTTGCTATATTTTTATAGAGCTTAACACTCAGAAAACTCAAAAGCACTTGTGCTTTATTTCTAGAGTTATCTTTTTGAAATGAAAGCTTTCTAATACATATAAATATGGATGAGTGGTGCAAGGGTCACACTCATCCACGGGAGACTCAACCCAATCTTGTGTCGACAGTGATTTCTTTCTTATTCTCTAGCTCTCTTATTCATTTTAACTTTGTTTCTTAAGTTTTATGCTTTTAATTTGTGCAAGGCTATGTTATGCTCTATTTTTTATGCTTGAAAATTATAATTTATTCTCCAAGTGTCATGAAAGTCCTCATAGCTTTATGACACTTAGAAGGAATTATAATTCTCAAGCAAAAAAATTATAGCATAACATAGACTTGCATAAATTAAAATCATAAACCTTAATAAACAAAGTTAAAAGCAACAAGAGAACTGGAATAAGAAAGAGATCACCGTTGACATAAGTTTGGGTTGAATCTCCCTTGGAAGAGTGTGGTCCTTGCACAATTCACCCATATTTATATGTATTAGAAATCTTTCTTTTCAAAAAGATAACTCCAAAAATTAAGCATAAGTGATTTTGAGTTTTTAAGCATAAAATCTCTATAAAAATATAGCAAGCTACAAATATAAAGTCTTGGCCCTACCAAAAGTATAAAATACTAATTAGTATATATGAAGGTTTGAGGCCCGAGCCTTACAAAAATATTAATACTAAATAAAAGATATTGACATGGATTCCAAAATATCTCATAGTGGTCCAACACATGTCCCAACCGCGAAATTAACAATCGCCTACATCTAAAACAATATTAGTCAGTGTACATAGCACATTACTCTCCCGACTATGTCATACCAACACACATTGCTGATTAAACACACTAATCCTCATATATGATATAAATAAAAGGTGCATCCAAAATAGAATATTTCAAAATAAAATATTGGGTGTCTCCATAGAGGTTATCACTAACATGTGGCTAGCCTCAAGCAATGTTATAGTCACAAGAAACGTTTAGAGGTTTTGAAGGTTTCAAATGTTTTTTTTCAAAGGTTTCGTTTGTCGCTAAAAAAATCCATAGGTTTAAAAATATATATATAAATATACATATATATTTGTGGCAATGGTGTGATTTTATTTTTTCTTTTCCTCTTTTTTGTGTTTAAAAGCATGCTAAACTAGTGTCAATGGCATCCTCATTGCATGGAGGAATGCATTTGCATGTAAATTGTAGATTGTTAGGCTTGTGTTTGTTAGAAGTAGTAATTTGTAAGGTCAATTGCTTCCTCATTGTTGTTGGAGGAATGCATTGGCTTGTGTTTTTTAGCCTTGTTTTTGTGATAAACATAGATTTGTTTTCCTTATATTTTGTTTAAATTTTGTGTATTTTGTTATGTTTAAGTGTATTAGATTGTTAGCAACTATAGTAAGAGATTAATCACTTAAAATATTTTAAAAAACCATTAAAAAACTCTTGAAATTCACTAATTAGTGCTGGATTGTTTCCAACAAGAGAGTGATTAATGAATATCAAGAGCCAAAAAATAGAAAAAATGTGTTTTTGGTGTCTATTTTGATCATGTAGGGTGTCCAAATTAGTGTTTTGAGTAGTTAGAGAGTGTTTAGATGCATCAAAATACCCAATTACATCATTTTCTATATCATTTGGTGAATGTTTTTCTTTATTTGCCTCATTACACTACGAAAAAAAGACCATAAATTAACCCTTAATAATAAACTATGAATGAGAAAAAAACTAGCATAAGTGTGAATCTTTGATTAGTGCTTAAGCTAATTTTTACACAACTCATTAGTGTTAATTGGAGCTTAGTTGTCATGTATTCAATGCATATGTAAGGGATGTGTAAGAGGTGTGTAAGAGATGTATAAAAGAGGAGTGGACAGTTTAAGCTAAGAAAAGGTTGAAAGTTGCCATGGACATTGAATCTCTAAGGCTCGCTCAAGGAGTAGGCACATCTCATCTATGGGTTCTTGTCGTTGACTTCGTTCTTGGATGGCCAGTTGATGTTCCAACTCTTAGATGCGTGAGTCCTTGGTGCTTAGAAGGTTTGAAATAGCTATTTCTCTGACCATCCTGGCAACATCCAGCTCCTCAAAGCTTGTTGCTTCTTCTTGCACTCGTTTGGCACAGTAGCCTCTCTTCCCTGAGCCTCAGTAATCCTTTGAAGCCTTTTTGCAGTCAATTTTTAACTGTCTTGTAGCTATTGTGTGACTTGCACCATCGCTTCTTGGTGTGCAATCATCATTCTCTGCATCTCTAACTGATTGGTGGTGCTGATTGTGTCAAAAATTGCTCTAATCTTCTCCACATTTGCTTTGTTGTTCTGCTCTCTTTCTTGTTGTTGTTGCAAGCGGCCCTCACTCTGTTTTTTGTTTCCTTCAGAGTTAAGGATAGTGTTTGGATTTGGCCTTGTAGCTCTTCTTCCTTGGCTAGGGAAGTGTGCTTGAGCTCTTGACTTGTTGCTGGGCCTGGATAGCTGCTTGCTTCTAGTTATGTGTCTTCCTTCTGAAGTTGTTCTTTGGCTTGCTCTAACTATGCTTTCAAATATGTATTCTCTTTAATCCTTTGCACAATTGTTTGGCTTAGAACCAGATTATTGTTTTCCAATGCTTGGTACCTGGCTTCCTGCTCCTCGGTTGCCTTTAAACTCTTTAGGATCACATCCCTGTGGGTTTCTTCTGCCGCTGTTAGGTGTTCTTGCAATGTCTGTACTTGGTTGTTTGCCTCTAGAGTGCGGCATTGCAATCATGAAGCATGTGGGACATGAGAAGATGGAACTACCATACCCATTGTTCTTGCTCCCAAAGTGAAGCACTTGTGGCCACGGCCCCTTCCAATCTAGCTTGTGGAAAATTCAGGAACTCGTCCAACCCCTCCACGGTTTCTTAAAAGAATTTTTCATAATTCAAATTATGTAAGAAGGATCTGGTATCACCTCCTCGTCCTCTAGACGTCTCCTTTTGTTTGGACTCAGTGTATCTTTAGCCCTTGGCCTTTTGCCTATATCCAGTGGCTCTTCTATGAGTTGCCCTAGGAACGATGTAGCTTCTTCGAGTCCTTGGGGTTCTACTAGCTAGAAATACTTCTGGTTTAGGCTCTGGCTCTACAACACCACAAGTGCGTCTGACATTGTGGAATTTTTTAGGGGAGACAAATTTTTGAAGATTAATTGGGCCGTGCTTTGAGGAGGAGTCATGTGTTGTACATCCGTCCTCTCCTAATGTGTTGCCTTGCTAACATTGGCTTCCTCCTGCCGCCCTAGCACTTCTTGGTATAACTTTATTTCTTGTGCGAGTTCGGCCTCAATTCTCAATGTTTCTTCAACAACATCTAGTATGAATCCCCTCATCTTTCTTTCAGTCTTCTTTTTCCTTCCTCTCTTGATCTCCTTCATTATCTCTTTAGTCTCCATGAGCACAGCTTGTCCTTCTTGCATTTCTGCAGCAGTCAGTGTTGGTTGCTCTATTAGGAGTGCCAATTGCATTCTTTCTTCTGGTTCTGGTTCTAGGAGAGGCCTCTGAACCACATAGTTTAGTACCTATGTCATTAGGTACGGGTTGCAAATCTTCGACTGATGGGCCTTAAGGTAATTCTCCATCTCCTTGTGGATGTAGTAGGCCCAATCATCCTCCTTTTCCTCATGCACCTTTGCTATTCTATTTGGTGGCACCCTACTGTACCTGTCCACTGGCTTCACTTGCATTATCAGTGACATTGCCTTACATGCCTATTCTGTGACTTCATCCCTAGTATTTTTGTATTCGGCTCCATTAGAGTTGTACGAGATCTTCTTCAGCATTACATCTAAGGGCATCTTGTCAAAGGCATGTGTATGTATTTTCACTAGTGGTGGGAGCTGCAGGGCCTCACATATCAAATCCTCTGTGATTAACACTTGCTCCATGGTGCCATTTACTTTAGTCATTGTCCCCCTCTTGGTGGCTTTGTCGTATGTCTTTATGTACTCTGCACATAGTTCTGTGTCTATGTTTTGGGGGAGAATCGGTGCCATCCACCCAAGACCCACCTTCTCCATCTTGTCTTTAACTTCTGCATCTTGCAGAATCTAGAGGCACTCTAGGCTATGGTATTGTAAAACCACCTTTCCATGCATCGTTTGGATTTCTTTCCTGATTATAATGCCATGGAATGCCTCGGCCTATTGACCCAGGTAGCTCATCTTCGAGCGCCATGTTGGTCTTTTCTTTTGGCTCACCTGGGGATCCCGTTGTTGCACTGGCTTGTGTCACAAAGGGGGTCTCTGTGGCTTTCGGGTCGGATGTTGCTGAGGTTGACATCTGTACATGGAGAAAAGGGTCATTCCATAGACTAGTGGGGCATGTGCCATGCCTTGTTGTTGTCTTTTTTCTTCTTCTTCTTCTTATTTTATCGTTAACAAGGTTAATTGTGATGGGAAGTGTGTTAGTGGTGTGAGCAATTAACGGGGTATATTAGCCGTGATATGACAGGGTCCAATTCCTATGATTGTGTTAAGTACCATGAAAGTGCAGGTGTTAAGGCCATGAAAGTGTAGGCCGTGAAGGGTAATCCCGTGAAATGGGGTAAACCCATGAGAGTTAGTTTCATGAGTTGGACTGTGAGTTGGAGTTACGTGAAATGGTAGTTTCGTGAGATGGGATAAACCCATGAAGGTTAGTTCCATGAGTTGGAATTCTGTGAGTTTTAGTTACGTGAAATGGTAGTTTCATGAGATGGGATAAACCCGTGAACATTAGTTCCATGAGTTTGCAGGTTTTTGATTCTAGCCGTGAACTTGCAGGTTTTTGACCGTGAATTTGTGGGTTTTTTGGCCATGAATTATTTAGGTTTTTGTTTTTTATAAATTTGATGAATGTATGATTTGATCGAGCCACAAAGCAGGGTTTATGCAAGGATGATAAACGAAGGGAAATCAATGATTATGACATTGTTCAACAATCAAAGACATTGTTCGACAAAGGCATTCAATGATTACAATCAATGATTTGAACACATGAAAGAAAAAAAAACACAAAGGAAAAGCGCAAGCTCCCATCTCAGCCCGTATGTGTCGATTTGTACTTAAAGAAGTGAGGAGGAAGGCCATGCAAGGAAGGGCTCGATTCTTGCGTTGTGCACACGATGACCGGCAAATGCAAAATGACAAAAAAAGGAAGGAATTTTGATTTCATGGTGCATTTTGGTCTAGAAAAAGTAACCGTTTCATGGCATGAAGCATTTTGGACCAGTTCATGGCATGAAGCTTTTAAGGCCAGTTCACGACGTGAAGCTCTTAAGATCAGTTCACGGCATGAACTATTTTATACCAGTTCACGCCATGAACATTTTTGGACCATGTGTGTGCAAGATTGATACCCTATATTTCTCTTCATGCTCAGACACTCAACCATGCATTCAAAGAAGTGAATGATACCCAGTTTTACCTTGTATCCATTTTTTGATGAATGGATACCTTCATCTTTTTATTGCCATGAAAACCAAGGTGGTACTTTGGCACTTATGGGTAGGTGTTGTTGTAGGCGTTTTAACTCCATGTGAGAGTGCTTGATTCTTCCCTCCACCCAACTGAACAGTGTTTCTACTGAGTCCTGTGGATTGGGGCTTGTATCAGTGTCCATTTTGTTTGTGCACTCCTAGCATTGGTTTTAGTTGGGAGTTGGTTTTAAATGCCTTTACTGCCCTTTTCTTTGTATACTATGGAGGTGTTTGCAAACGGTGGTCTCTCTGGGTGGAGTTTGGGTACCCATACTGTTGTATTGCCTTGGTAATAACCTCGTGCCATTAGCAAGTCCTTTCGAACCCATTTCTTACTAATGCTTTGTGGAGTGTTGTTTTGTTTGTAATAGTTTGGGTAAGGAAAGTAATAGTGGAGATTCTGATGATAGTGAACCCATTAACCATATGTGGTAATAGCTGACCTTGCATATCCGTTAGCTAAAAAGCATTGCCTCCGATATTGCGATAAATCCAGAATGGTCCTGCCCAACGAAACTTTAACTTTCCCGGCATCTTCCCCATCTGGGTATTGAAGACCAATACTGCTTGCCCTCTTTCAAAAAAAAAATTCCTGGACAACCGGTCCACTTGAGCTTTCTTGCGATTCTGCAATTCTGTCAACAAATAGAAACTCTCCAACCAGTCTTCTTCCAGATTTTCCAAATTTGCCAATCGAAACTGCAAAGACTCTTCTGGAAGTAAGCAATCTTCGACCACAATCCGAAGACTCGGAACCACATACTCCAAAGATGTGATTGCGTCCATCCCAAATGCCAACTTGAACGGTGTCAATCTTGTGGCTACCTTGAATGCGGTCCGATATGCCCATAATGCAGCCGACACAGCTTACTATTCCAATCCTTCCTGTGAGTAGCTACCAATTTGGTCAACATTTTCCCCAATGTCTTATTAGTAGATTTTTCCAACCCATTCGCCCTGTGGGTGATATGGAGAAGATTTCTTGTCAATGAAAAATGCCATCATCCTCCTCCGCACCACCTTATTGACAAAATGTGTGCCGCGTATCGCGTCAGCACATCCTTATACAAACACTTGGCCTACTGATGCTGCGGTATTATCTCGCAATGCCCAAGCTTCCACCCATTTGGTGCAATAACCCATGGCTATCAGAATATACATGTTCCCAATTCTTTGTGTTGCTAGCTTAATTGGCCCAACAAAATCTAGTCCCCACTTTTGAAAAGGCTCCAATGGTAATACCGATTGTAGCGGCATCCTGTCCTTAGCTGTTGGTGGCTACCCTAGTCTTTGACAGGAATCACAATTCCTGACAAACTTCTATGCATCCGCATGTACAGACGGCCACCATAGTCCGGCTTGTAATACTTTCTCAGCAGCAGCAGTGATTGGGCCCACAAAGTGTCCACCAGCTACCCCTGCATGGGCTTCAGCCAGCACCACTTCCTGCTCCATTGGCAATACACATCACTGTAGGACACCAATCAGATTCCTATGGTATAATTGTCCCAATACTACTTCAAAATTCCAGCTCCAAAGTGCCAATCTTTTCCGTTGATCCACTGATAGATGAGCTGGCATCTCCTCAAAAACCAAAAAATGTAGCATCTCATCATACCATGTCCAGGGAATCTGTACACCTATATCTTCCATCTCTGACTAGACTACAAACAAGTGTGCATCAGGAAAATCATCTTCCACCCCTACTGGCAATTCTCCATTATCCAGTC
Source organism: Cibotium barometz (assembly GCF_041138505.1). NCBI lineage: Eukaryota > Viridiplantae > Streptophyta > Polypodiopsida > Cyatheales > Cibotiaceae > Cibotium > Cibotium barometz. The sequence continues at coordinate 17,145,032 of NC_141075.1, forward strand.
GGGACAAATAATAGGCTAAAACATGCTGACTACCTGGTCGATGATGAACCACAATATACTCAAATTCCTGCAACAATAGCACCCATCATGCTAATCTGCCTGTGTCAGATTTTGCTGCTTCACCAAGTACAGCAATGCTAAGTGATCCACATGAAAAATGAATGGATGTCCCAGCAGATAATGAATGGACGTCCCAGCAGATAATGCCTGAATTTCTTCATAGAATAGATCATCCCAAGGCACTCTCGTTCTTTCACTGAATAATTCTTTTCAGCATTGATAGTAGCCGATGACTAGCATAGAACATAGGCCGGAACCACCCATCCGCATTCTTTTACATCAAAACGCTGCCTATTGCAGTATCGGAGGCATCCACAAAGACATGAAAATCTTGCTCCCAATCCAGGGGAATCAGCACACCGGAGCCTTTGACAGTAACAATCGCAACCTGCGATATGCCACATCACAGTTGGAAGACCACTGGAACTGAGACTTCGGAATCTGTGTCACCAGATTTAATGGTACCACAATATGGGCGAACAACTAGAGATGTCTTCCATGCCACCTGACCTACCCCAAAAATCTGCTCACTTCCACTGGGTTGCGTGGTGCACTAGCCTACATAATAGTTGTCACCTTACTGGGATCCATCACAATTTCATCCTTAGAGATGATATGCCCCTAGTAACATGCCACTTTTTACCGCAACACACTCTTCAGTGGGTTGAGGCTTAACCTAGCCTCCAGGCATTTCAGCAAAGCACAACCGCAAATGCATCAAATGCTTACAGAATTCACTGAAAACACTGAAATCATCCAAGAATACCCGCATAAACTCCAAAAAGTAATCTCCAAAAATTTCCTGCATATCCCACTGAAAGGTGGATGGTGCATTCCAAAGTCCAAACCACATGATGGTACAGATGAACACTCCCCAGTTTGTAATAAATGTGGTTTTAGCCTGATCCTCCGGTGCCATCCGCACCTGGTTATACCCACCACTGAACCCATCTAGAAAAGAGTAAATGTCGTGGCCTGCTACATCATCTAAGATACTATCAATGTATGCGGTAAGGGAAAAGGATCCGGAATAGTGGTCGCATTCAGCTTGCGGTAATCCACACAAATCTGTAATTTCTTGTTCTTCTTGGGTACTATAACAATTGGGGATATCCATTCTGCTTTATCCACTAGAGCAATAAATCCCACGTGCAGCAATCTATCCAATTCTTCCTTAACCTGCTTAGCCACATGCGGATTCATTTTGTATCTCTGCTGCCTAACAGGTATCGCATCAGGCTTTAAATTGATCTTATGCTGGTAAAACTTCGGGTCCAAACCCTTCATATCAGAGTAATCCCATGCAAACACATCCTTGAATTCCCGTAAGCAGGTTAATCACATCTTCCCGAAACTCCACCGGAAGAGCAGCACTAATCTTCACAGGTTTGTCTTCCGACGGCTCACCCAAGTTTACTATTTGCAATTCCTCTTCCTTGGCCCTAGTCACCATTTGCATCTGTTTCTCAAAATTCCTTTCCTATAGTAGTATCTCTTTTATGTCGGACTCGGCCAATTCATCAGCAAGTTTCTGATTATCCCTGCCTTTTGCTTCACTTCCGGCTTCCTTCGCAGATTGATACCCCTGTTGAATTTCTTCAATATTAGTATCACAGAGTGACACCAAATCCTCATCATCACATCCAAGCCTTCCACTATTGACAGTCTTCGCAAAAAACAATGATCGGTCTGGCGGCAGCTGGCAGCAAAAAACAATGATCGGTCTGGCAGCAGCTAGCAGCGCACACCACGATTCCAGAGTTACCTGAACTTTCTTCTTCCCCCGACGGAGCGTCAACACATTTGTTTCCTAGTTATGCTTAATTCTCACCTGCCTAAGCCAAAGCCGTCCCAGCAATAAATTAAAATTAGCATGAGCTTCTTCCATATCCAGGACCAGTAAAGACAACCAAAACTGTATTCTAGCCAACTCCACCACCATATCCCGCAGAATTCCCAGAGGATGCACCCACCTTTGATCTCCCATCCAAACTAGAAAAGGTGCTGCCTCCCATTGCATTAAGTCATACTTCTGACAAGTAGTGGTGGTTATGATATTGACTCTAGAACCACCACCATCAAGCAGCACTTGTTCAATTAAATGTCCTTTATACTTCACTGTAGCTACCGGAATACAAGTGTCTGACAGTGGTACCGCATCCATTGGGCCTTCCATCTGCTGAACTGCATGGCTTGTGGGTTCTTCCACCTGTTGTTTCCTTTGGTTAGTAATCTGATCCCTAAATGCGGGTACCAGCTCCAACAGCTACCCCAGCGGTATAGTGATGGGATACTGCCATAAAGATGGGATTTCCAGAGTCAAAGTCTGATAGTCTCATTGCTCAATCCCCTTTGTTGGCTAATGTTTTCCGGCATGTCCACTCCCATTGTGGTACTCTGTCTTATTGGTATTACTTTCTCCGATCTCCTAGACAGGATATGTACTTTGCCCCACTTCAGAATATACTGGCGGTGGTGGCTGGTTGGCAATCTAAGTTGACAATTCATGCCTCACCGCCTCCTGCTATGGCCAGTCATTAGGATCCTTGTCATGACATCTTGTACCTTCACCTTAGCACCGGATCTGGTTACAATATGGATTGTCGCGGCTTCATCTAATGCAACCAACTGCACCATACTAACACTCAGTGCCTTTCCTATCAACTTTGATTGGTTTTCTGCCTTCTTTCAGGGCATCGTACACTGCTGCCTCCAAACATTCTGACCACCATAAATGGCCCTCCTCTAGGTAAAACAGACAAGTTTTAGGGCACGTACTGGCACCGCGACCTCGGCCTCTTCCGCCCCCCTGAACGAGCTACCCTGGAATTCCTGCTACACCTAGGAAAAAGATATCGTCGAGTCAGATGATTCTGTACCATGCCATCCGCCTCTGCCTGCCTTCCGTGCTCTACCATTATAATGGCAATCTTTCGTATTATGGGTAGAAGATTTACAAATCTCACATTAGCACTGATTCAAAGCACATTCGTGCGCAGGGTGCCCCAGATTCTTGCATGTAATGCACCAAAGACCCTTATTTGTGTTCTTTCCGGTCTCACTTTGACTCGAGGAGCTTTGCAAGTGCTCCGCATGGTGCTCATTTGTATGGTCTTTCCCCTTCTTCGACCCTCTCTTGGACTTTTGGGCTTCCTCATCCTCTGAGTCCTCATTGTCATCAAAATCCAACTTCAAACTATCATCAGAATCTTCACTATTACTTTCCTTACCCTTTCCTTTTTCAGCCTTCCTCTTGGTTTTACTGCCCTTACCTTTCCCCCATAAGTGTCTAATGAGCGACCTGCCTATATAGATTGCTCAATGACATGTTCCAAGGGTGCAGTTACCATATCCACTATTGTAGCTTGAAAATCCATCCAAGAAGCTGTAAGCTTCTTCACTAGCTACTCTCTCAAAAACATATGCTGTATATGGCAATGGATAATGGTCCTTCCTAGTAGTAGTTGCATTGAACTTTTTAAGATCGACACATACCCTAAGTTTCCCATTCTTCTTTGGCATTATTAACGATTGTTGGTGATGACAACTAATCCATATGTTCTATGTCATAGATGAAATCCGCAAACAATGAGTTTATCGATTTATTCCTTTACAATTACCGCATATTTAGGATTCATCTGGTATGGTTTTTTCCTAGTTGGTCTTGATCCTTCCATGATTGGGATCATATTTTGCACCACCTTAGGTGGTACACCCTTCATCTCTTTGTAGTTCCAGACGAAGAAATCCTTAAACTCTTTAAGGAGAGCAATAAGCTCATTTTCTTCAATTGAAGTCAAGTCCTTAGCAATATAAATAGGTTTGACTTCTTTCCCTAGTCTCGCAATATCAACCTCCTTGACTTCAGCTGGGCCATCATATGATGTAGACAACCCATCTTCCTTAACTCTTTTTGTCGTCAGTCGGACCACCTTTCGTTTCGTCAACTGTGTAGGTTTTGAAATGGTTTGGTATAGCAAGTCTGGTTTATCCTCATTATCACTTTTTGTTTTAGCCACAACTTTCATGGCCTCTCGCTCAACTTCTTCCAAAGCTTTGTTTCGTTTTCGGCACCTAGCTTTTGTAAGCTTAGGCATCTCTGGTTCTTGAAGGAAGAACTCTTCGTGTACCTTAGTGGCTTCAAGGTATCTCAGCCACCGGGCATCCGTGGGTTTTCTTCGTAGTAGGGCATTTCATCGAGCAATATATCATTTCTACTTTTGCCATCTTCTAAGGTGTTGGGCCGCACTGGTATGGCCCTGTGATCCTGTCCCTTCTATGCTAGAGACCTCCTCTTCTTATTTCTCATCAATGGTTTGCAAATTGACCATACAGATAGAGGTAGTGGGAACAGCTCTAGATTCCACATATTGGGTTCCTCGGGGTTGCATCACATTTATGGTAGCTAGCACATGCATCCAATTTTCACTGAAATCCAAAGGAGGAAGTGATGCATACATTTCTATTTCCTCTTCCTCTTTGTAAGTTTCCACAATAATGGGTTGGCATATTTGTACCACAGATGTGGTCCGCTTAGTTGTAACCGAATCATTACCGACGAGAACAATTTCCCTTCCATGGGGTGTGCTCTCCATGTTCTTAGATGTATCTTTAAAATTTGTGAATCCCTATGCACATACATACACATGATCTAATGCCCAATCATGCACCCAGAAGTTAGTGCTTGGAATGATTCCACCTTTGTAAGAGCTGATTGGTGCATTAACTTATGCAGTTTATCACTCAATCCCAAAACCGAACGCAAGGTTCACCGGCGATCGCCACCTTGTCCACCGTTTAGCACCCCATATACCTTCATCATCATTGAAGATAAAGTAGATGTGTTTGCATGGAATATACATCCTTTTCTTTGCATCTCATTGCATGAAGTCCCTGCAGGAGCAGCGTGGAAACTATGATATTATCATTGTGTATGTCAAACCCTTTGTAATAGAACTTTTTGTATGCACATAGAAAAGATGCATTTCATTTGGACTTATTATCTTCTCTTGCACTACTTCAACATTCAAACATTGAGCCTTTTGAATCCTCTCTTGAAAATCTTTACTTAGCTTGGATCTATACTTCACGATCCTATTATCCCTTCGACCAGCCTGAACATGACTCAATGCTACTGTACTCCTCTGCATGTTTTATCCTTGCACATGCAAACTCTCATCCTCCTCAAGCACAAAACTTGCATGCTGCAATTGCTCCTTTTCATGTTTTTTTATGGAAGTCCCAAGAGAAACCTTCCACACCCCAAGGGAATGGCCAGGCACACCAAGGATGGACTGGGCAACACTCCATGTATGGGCTACAAAGGTGTTACAAAACCACACAAACTACTCTTTAATACCATTAGGATGTTGTCTTCTCCCCTTGAAGAAAGGTGCGGGGACACCCTAAATTGCACTTCGACCTAATGTATTTATGAGTGCTCCACATCTAGCCTTTGTGGCAATAATGAACCCAAAGCATGTCACCACACTACGTGGCTCTGTTCTTATGATGGCCCAATTAGTGTTATGAAAAACACTCTCCTTGCATAGAATCTCCTCTTCATGTACATTTGACGAGGTAGGTCTCCTCCCACCAACTGGTCACCTACATGTAATATAAATGTACTCTGGCCTATGACTATCATGCTCCATCACTGTAGCAGGCTCTTCTCCTTCTAATTTGGGTTTACTCCATTGATGGCTTTTGTATTTTAGGTGTCTGAAGCCCAACCTCTTCACTAGTCTCTTTGTCGACACATTGCTTGAATCTCCTATCACAATCCTCTCCCTTAGTTTGTCCAAGGTAGGTATTGTTCCCAAATGTTTGTTAGACATGTAGACATTGTAGTGTGCACTTTGAAGCACAAACATTGCCAGGTATGAAGCAGTGGCCTCATATATGCTTATGTGTTTAGCATATCCATGAGAAGCCCTCACACTTGAATGCTTTGTCTCTGATAAATTCACAGAAGGAATAAATCCTGTGTCCTTATGTTGTTGCATGAATGATCCCCCCCATTGGGAAACCTGTATATCCCACCATGCCGAGCATGTCTCAAGGGCAGTCAACTCACCATCTTTTACATGCATAAGTGTCCACCACTTCTTTAAACCATCTTTACAAATCTCTGCACTAGCATCCGATGTCGCTCTCTTCCAGTTTCTACACAGTTGCTTATGATCTTCTTGAAAAGGAGGCCTAATGCATTTCCTTGTATGCTCTATCATGCTCATTTCCCAATGAAAACCACATGTTCTCCCTTTACCATCCATCACATTATCAGGTCCACCATTATACATTGTTCTAACTTCAAGCCAATTTGCACTTGCTCCATCTGCCACCATAAAGCCTCTAAATTCTAGAAAAGGAAATCCATTTTTTAATATTTGATCATTAATGAGCTTCCAGAACTTTATTTGTGCACCAGTGTCTTTGAGCTTAAATTCACATGTAGCAATTGTGAGAAGCTCCTTGATGAAAGGGTCACACACGTGGGCACCCATGGTAAACCATCCCTTAACCCAGTGGACATGGTCCAAGTGCAACAATTGTTGCCCCAAGCTACCACCTAGCCTCATTATATTCACCAAGTCAAGCCCTGAACTTGGACCAATAGTAAACATCTTGAAGACATTAGGTTGTTGATCATCTAAGAGCTGTCTAGGAAAAAGGATACTCTGTAGAAATGGATATCTACACTGCCGTTTCAAATCTAGTAATGAATCAAGCCCACAGCCCACACTCCTTCTAATCCATATCTAGCTGACTGCACGGATCTTTGAATCCTCCTTCTTTGTGACAATGGTGTGATTGTCTCAAGAACCTGTTGAACACCAAGCTTATCCAACTCCTCAGTTGTGTTCTCTTTACCAACAATCAACATGTCCATGACGATATCTTTGGCAACACCAGCTTGAATATTTTTGTAGGACATGAAAGGGTTCTTTCTTGCACGGTCTGATACCATTTCATCTACTTTCTTTTTTTAATCTCGACTGCTCCCCTCATCACAACAGGATGCTCATGAACTCCCACATGCGTTGTACATCTTGAAGTATGTTCATGATCATGCGAAATGTAGTAGTAAATGAAAGCTTTACATTGTGCAACACAGATTGGTATCTCACCATAATGAATGCATACCACTAGAGAACCACACTCTCTATCAATTGAACCCACTAGACATATTTTTCTCAATTTTCCTTTCCATTGTGTTTCATTACATAGTTTTGTCCGATCGATATAAGGACAATCTAAATTGCAACACCTCAAGTACCCCGCATACCTACTTATTCGAACCATTCCATTGAAAGAGTCTTGCGAGCTTGTAGAGTATAGCATCCACACATGACCATCAGACTTTTGATCCATCCCAAACATTTCAGACCCTAGAGGAGATGGCAAAATCTCTAACACAATGTAGCCATTATAGTGTCGTGGCAACTCTGAAACCTGCTCTATAGTGGTGGCACTCAAGAAAGAAACATGCAATGACCTATTAAGTGGGAGCTTTTCAAGCAAGCTGATCACACTCACAATGTCCCTCGATTTGGTAGAAGGTGTAACCTCCTGTGTTGTTACTATAGAGAACACACAACCATAGTTTGGCTCCACCTTGAATTAGAATTCTCTAGCTTCCAGCTCAAGTGGTCGATGAATGATCCCTACATCTTGAAGTCATGTTTCCTCTTGGAGGACAATGTTGCTACTTTGTAAACCGAAGAAATCAGTGAGTTGTAGCCGTGAAACCTCACAAACAGCAGTGTCAATCTGATTTCCAAAGTTTGAGCACCATGGTTGATAACAAGAAAGGATGGCATTGTGAGCTAAGCAATGATAAATCCAAAAATATGAGGAATGGCAAGGAGATAGAGAAGATCAATGCTAAGGCAAGGATGGCTAGGATAAAGAAACACAATGAAGAACAACCAAGAAAGAGAGATGAAATCCAGAAGTGTTGATATGGCATAGTCCAACTTGAACGTTTGCAAACGGATATGGTGGCCAAATAATGATAACAAATGCTATATTATGAATTGAATGCTCAATCAAGAAGCGGTGGCTATCTGGTTCACATATAATTTGTAGGCATAAACAATTATGTTTTAGTATGCGCCATCTAATGCACTGAGGGTTGAGGAGATTGTGCTCTCCATAACGTTTTTTGATTCTGCAACAAGTCACGGAATATTTTAGTGGATCAGAAAGGGTTTTCTCAACTTCTCAACAAGGGATAGAATGGCTTTGCCATTTATGGCCCATTAATTGCCAATTATGGGTAGCTATAATAAATGGATTACTATGGACCATAGAATAGCTTTGCCATTTATAATTGCCACTAACCCAATATAGATCACATCGGGTATTTGTGAATAAGGTTGTACCATACGTCACATAGGTTTACTACTTGTTATATTCTAGCTGATTCTAGTTAGTACTTGTAAGTTAGTCTTTAGTAGTATTCTAGGTTAGTAGTTAGTCTTTAGTAGTATTCTATAGTTCTAGTTTAGTAGTTAGTCTTTAGTCTAGTTTAGAAGTAGTCTTTAGTCTAGTTAAGTAGTCTAGGTTAGTAGTTTAGTTTTAGATGGAAAGACGGTTGTCTCCCTACATATGCAATATAGGCAAGTAGACTACACTCCTAGCTCACCAATGGAATGATAAACACTCCTTTCATCGCTAGGGGATTCAACCCGGTTAGGTGCATGGAAGCTTATCCCTTTCGGGAGAGAATACTATGAACACCACTACCTTGACACAGACTTTACACACACAAGCTCAATCTTGCCATAGCTCATTCACTCATCATCCCACTCATTCATACATCCAATACAAGAAGAAAGCTAAGCTAATGCACACACAAGCTCACTCATAAGCACACAAGCTCAAGCACACTTCATTCTCAAGCACTTACTTCCCTAGCATGCACACAAACCTTGAAGCTTAATGGAACTTGAAATAAACATGCATTCTCATTCACTACTCAAGCAATGCCTTGCCCATGGAAAAGCTACAAGCTATGGAGAAGCTTAAGCTTGAATCTACTACCACACAAAGCCTAATAGAGAATCCACAAGCATCAACAAAGAAGCATACACACTAGAGAATAGAAATGAGAAGAGAGAAAAACATCATCTCATTGCATTGAATTAGAAGAGCATTGCTCATACAATAGTGTAGATGGGGAGAGAGAAGAGCTTGCACCTCTATGAATAAGAGGGAGAGCTAGTCTCAAGAGAGCTCAAACATGAGTTTAGCCCAATGTGTATCTGAGCTCTCAAATGAGCCACTATTTATACTAAAACTCCTAAAACTCCCAAAACTTCCCATGTGGGATTATTCTCAAGCCCATCCCCACCCCCACCCCCACACTCACCCACAACTTGGAACTCTCTACAAGAGCCCTAAATAAGAATGTCAAGTCTCTTGTTTTCCTGCTTCCATCTTTGTGTTGCATCCTTGCATTGATCACCACTCGTCACACAACATTCCCCCCTTCCTATTTTGTGCACGTCCTCGAGCGCGTAGATGCCAAGGAAGAGTAGAATCTCGAGTGTGTACTTGCAAGCAAAATGATAGGTGGTTTGTGTGTTTTTTTTTTGAAAGCAAAAGTACTGACAGACAATAACGAAACAAGCAATTTTACTGAATAAGACATGGCAATAAACGTCCAATTAGCTAGAGGAAGGAAACATTGAAGCAGTGTAGAGATTGAATAGGCTTGTTCAAGCCTTAATAATTACTACCTGCAGCTAACTAAAGTAAAGAATGTTTTATGCCAAATGTATTGTTCTTTTCCTAGAAGGCAAAAGACAACAGTTAATCGAGGGACTATCAAGTAGTATACCTAGCCTATGCTAAGTCAAAGATGTCAGTTCAACACTAATAAATCTAACATAATTATGTAGTGGCAGACTCTTGATATTGTTTAGTGTTTTGGTTTAATATTTTAAGCATTTCTCTTGGTGCCTTTCTGTCCTGTCTTTCTTTTTTTTTTTTTGGGACAGGGCTCTCTTCAAGAGTATGTTTGCGCACCCGCGGTATGGCTTCTCCTTACTACACAAGGCATTGGTCTGGGAAAGGTATAGACCTCCCTCGCCTACCATGAATAACAAGGCAATAGGCCAACATATACACTTTTATTTTATTTTTGTCATGCCAATTTTTCTTATGAAAGGTTTATTAGATTGTCCGTAAGCAATGTCCTAGTAAGGGCAAGATATCCACACTGACCGTCCTATGATTAATTTAATCTCTTTGTCCTAGGTCTGGAACTCTACCTTTAGCATAAAACACTAATTACTTTGTATTGCTAAACGGGTAAAAACAATTACGGTCAAACTTACACTATCAAGTCTAAGCCACTAGAATGCTATCCCTACTCTAGACCAAAGGAGATGCATATTGCCATGCTTAGTGAAGTGAATTTTATAAACAAGCAACAAGAAAAATACAGAAAACATTAAAGATTGGCATGAGTTCACCTGTTTCTGTTAAAGCGTTTGTTGGTGAAGAATTGTTTGCACTTGATTGTATGACTGTCAGTTGCGGTACTGAAGCGGAAGATGTAGTTTGGTGCTTGTATCTGTTTTATTCCGACAAAACAAACTAAACAAAAAGAAAATTAAAAAGACAAAAAATAAAAAACATTGGTGCTAAACACCGGATTTGGCCGAGGGGAAAAACCCAATGGGAAAAAGTGCCCTGGCTTCTAGTTCTTATTAAGAGAGTACAAGTGCTAGTCTTGCACTGGGGGTGGATGTATGTCTGCATTCTCAGGTGGGTGGACATCAATAGCTTCAGGATGTAAAGATAACCCAGAACGTAATCCTACCCATGGAGTAGATGGCAAGGGAAGAAGTGCATCTTCACTAACATATGGTATGGGCACAGTAGGAAGGCTAAAGAGGCACCTATGGTTTTGAAACCGTTCTAAAGACTCACTCACATTGAGCCAGAACTGACATGTAGATTCATGGGGAAGAAGAACCTGCAAAATGGGAGGGGTTAGCAACAAAACAAAGGGTGTCTTCGTGTCATGTTTGAGCTCTTTCCTCTTCCGAGAGTCTTTGTTGGTTGGGTCCACGTTGCGGCATCATAATTGCCCAGAGATTATGTCGTTGAGGTGTGACCCCCATGATCTGCTGCATCATACCAATGCCATAGCGACGGAAATATGTGCGACACTGCCAACATATATGGGAAGCATTCCCCAATACCATACGAGCATAGTTGTGGTAGTGTGGAAACGGATGATGTTGCTGGTAGTATAACTCCACAAATTGTCTTCCACAGCAATCCTCACCCACTGGGGCATAAAAATATCGGGAGTGCGTCTGAAAAGGTGCAATGCTGTAGCCCCCTTGATGGTCAGGGTGAGTGCTATCTAGGTCCAAAGATGGACTGCATGTGTCCAGCCAAGTCTCCATTTGGTTATTCTACACAACACACAAGGGAGTGTTCAGATTTTAATGCAAGTTGAACGAAGAATGCTAGTATGTACAGGCATGACGGAAATAGAGCTAATAGATTTGATAGATGAATTGCCAAAAAGTAGCTATTGTAGCATGATAGCTCTTTCAAAAATGATTTTGCTTTTGGATGTAACATTATGCAAATTGTTTGTGGGGTGTTGACATATGGCACAGGTTCCTTTTTGTTGGACTCTTTTTGGTACCCATTTCAGAGTACGTGCAAGAGATTGAAGTTTAGTCGGAGGTGAGATTTTAGCGATAGGCATAGGAAATGCATTGGGACAAATAGGAGGAGATGTGAATGGAGATGTTTGAACACTTCTAAGCTTTGGCAACCATATGGTAGCTGTGTTCTTGCCGTCCCATTGGGCTTTCAAAATATTCTTGGGTCTTCAGAGTGCCCAACTCTAACACCTATGCCTGTAGACTTAAGGTTGGTAATGTAATTTGATTAGGGAAAGAGTAGAATACCAACGACATTCCAAATAGTTGGAGTTGTAGGAAGAACGCTCTTTCCTTGATAGTCAGGGAGTCTACTTGTGTAGGAGCCTGATTGAAAGTTGTCGGCTTTGTAAGACAAACTTTGACATTGCTTGTGTTTTGAGGAATAGACTCTGAACTTGATTCAGTTGCAATATCCTCCTTCTGATGTGTTGCCTCTGAGATAGAAGTGAGTAAAGGTACCCACTTACCTTTTTCTTCCCATGTTAGTTTGGAGTATCCCTTCTTGTTCGAGATCTTCTGATGATGTCCGATTGACGCGTCAGCTTGTGTTTCCACCTGGACTCTTTCAGGCTTGGTAAGGCATGGTTTCCAGTATTGATTTGGTTTCTGTAAGTGAGGTGGTATTGACTTCTTTTGTTCTTGAGTAGATTCAGGAACATAATTATGTTTTGTTGCAGTAGTCCCTACATTCTTTTTTGGTAGCCACAAGGTAGTAGCACCCTCGTAGTAGCCTTGTGCTTGCAGAACCTTCTTTGGGATCCACCGTTGTTGAGTGGTCTTGTTGGAGGTGGAACTGTTGGTTTTGGTGAACCTCCTCTTTAGCTTTGTATTCCTTGGATGTTCCTTGGCAGCATTGGGTCTTGGCTTGCGAGCTGCTTTAGGTAACCAGATTTGAATTCTAAGTGCTTCCCCCCTTCCGTAGCCTTGTGCATATAAGAGAGATGTTGGCACATGCCATCCTTGAGTATTGTCATTGTCATTATTCACCCAAATCATTGGATCTTTTGAGGTTGTCTCTATCACAGTGGTGATGGTCTCCACCTTTTGAAAAGATGGGAGTGCCGAAGCACTTGATCCTGTAAGGTGAGTAGAATTTACCAACAAGGTGTATTGTCGGGAGTTCCAGTCCATACCGCATCTGGTGGTTCTAATCCATGATCTGCCTAGAACAACATCCACCACTGCTTGGCTCTTGTTAGCAACATAAAAAGTCACGTGCATGGATTGATCCTGAATGGACATATTAATACAGCACTTGCCTAGGGCTGGGGTTTCATCACCAGAGAAACTCTGGAAGTTCAATGATGCATTGGTGAGCAAAGGTTGGCCTAATGATGTCCACGCTTCATAAGACAAAACATTGCAGTCGGCTCCCGAATCTATAAGTGCAAACACTGCAAAGATTACTCTTTGAGTAGGGATCCTTACATCAATATGAAAGGGATCTACAAAGTCTTCATCATCATTCAAGTGGATGGCCATGATAGCTACCTTGCGGCGCTCTCGTGCTAGTGCTACTCTAGCCTTAGCTTATTCTTTTGCTTGACTTTGTAACAAAGCTTGAGCTTTTTTACGTGTCTGACTAGCATGTATGCGTATCAGCATATCATCTGTCAGAGGTTCTTCATAGCGCTTCAAGCGGCTACCATTGATGAAGTTAGTCATTGGCTCTCCATCTAAGGTTTCCAACCTTACTGCACCACTCGCACTAAGCTCGTTGATCACAAATGGACCACGTCCTCGCATTTTCAGCTTGCGTTTTTGTTTCTTCAATGTGTAAAGCAACACTAGATCACCTCTCCTGAAGCGACCTTTCTTCACATGCGTATCATGCCAACACTTTTGGCATCGTTTTTCAGCATACATGCCAATGACTGCCAATAGCCTGTCGTCATCTAGCCTCTCCAATTCATCGATCCATGTAGAGAATTTATGATCCGTCCACTCAAGTTGTTTTGCAACTCGAAGTGTAGGTACAATAAATTCTATCGAAAGGATAGCGTCCAATCCAAAAACTAGATTGAAAGGTGTCGTGCCTATGGACATTTTGTAAGCAATTCGGTAAGCCCATAGAACTGAGTGAAGTTTCTGTTCCCAATCTGTTCTATGTCCCTCAACAATCTTTGTAAGCGCAGTGCAAAGAGTCTTGTTTGTGCTCTCAGCTTGACCATTTGCTTGCGGGTGATAAGGCGCTGACCTCTTATGGATGACCATAAAGTCTTCCAAAAGAAAGGTAATGACTTCATTGATAAAATGCACACCTTGGTCACTCACAATCTCAATAGGTAAACCGTAGCGTGTAAACACATGTTCGTATAAAAAATTTACAGTGGTCCTAGCATTGTTTTTTACCGTGGCTTTTGCTTCTACTCACTTCGTAAGATAATCTGTGGCTACAATGATATACTCAGCATGTGTATGGCATGCTGGTGGTTTAATCGGTCCCACAAAATCAATTCTCCATTTTGCAAAAGCTCTAACCCCCATAATTGGTCTCAATGGCATGTCCTCATACTTGGTAGGAGGTTTGGCTCTTTGACATTGATCACATCGTTTGACATACTCTGTTTTGCATCATGAAAAAGTGTAGGCCACCATAGTCCTGACCATAGTATAAGTTTGGCAGTTGTTTCTCCACAGAAATGTCCACCCCCAACTCCTGAATGTGCATGAGTCAATACGCTAAGGTAGTCACTCTCACAAACACAAGTCTGTAGGTTTCCATCTTTGCCCCTTTTGTACAGCTGGCCTTCAATAATCTGAAAACTCGCTGCTTCTACCTCTATGGCTCTCTTTCTATGCCTAGGCATCTTATCGTCCGTATGACCCTGCGTCAAATACTTCACAATGTACGAACTCCAATTGGGTGTTGTTGAAATATAAAATAGAGTTACATGAGGAATGGGTTTCCTTTGTTGACAAATTTTACAATTCCGTACGTACTCTTCTGTATCAGCATGAAGTGTTGGCCACCAATATCCTTCCCACAAAACTCTTTTAATCGTATCCTTTCAAGAGACATGTCTGCCTCCTAAGCTCACGTGGACATATGAGATAATCTCATCATATTGATCAGGGTCAGGGCATAGACAAAGTATTCCATCTTTTCCTAATTTATACAATCATACAGAAAGAAGCTTATAAGGAGCACAATGCTCTAAGGTCATTATCTTTTCATTGGTGGGACTAATGGAGTTAACAAATCCTATCGTTAAAACTTGAATGATGGGTTCTGCCCATCTTGGTGCTGTCTCAACCAAGAATAGAGTAGCGTCAGGAATATCATCATCTACACCAATGGGTGCTTCTCCTGAAGTTATCCTGGAAAGATGATCAGCCCGCTGATGCATTTTTCCCTTCTTTACCGCTACTTCAAATTCAAATTCAAGTAGAATAACAAACCAGCGTACAATCCTTCCAGTTGCACATGGCTTGTTCACAAGGTAAAGCAAAGCTTGATGATCTACGAAGAATGTAAATTTGTTGGCCAAAAGGTAATGCCGAAACTTCTTCACAGCATAGATCATAGCTAAGCCTTCTCTTTCCGTGGTGGTGTAATTCTTTTCAGCACTATTCAACTGGCTGCTAGCATATGAGATTGGAAAGTCCATTTTGTTCTCGCCTGGTTGAGCTAAAATACAGCCAATTGCAAAAGCCGAAGCATCTATATGTACGTGGAATAAATTATCCCAATCCGGCGACCTGAGAATAGGTGCCGTCACTAATGCTTTCTTCAGCTTTTCAAAGGCTTCTTCACAATCCTCTGTCCATTCAAATACAACAAGGAGTGCATACAATGGCCGTGCTATTTCAGCGTGCATGTAGATAAATCTACGATAGTAGCGGCAATGACCCATGAAAACTTGTACCCCTAAATTTGCATTGTAAGGTCTAGGTAGCTCAACAATAACAGCTATCTTTTTCGCATCCGTGGATATACCATTCCTAGGCACAATGTGGCCTAGAATCTTCCCTTGCCTAACCATAAACTTGCATTTATCAGGGTTAAGGCATATGCGATACACTCTGCATTTCTCAAAGATTTTTTTGAGATGCTCTATGTGTTCTTCTCTATTTATGGAATGCACACACAAGTCATCCATGAATATTTCAAGAAATAATCGCAGGTATTCTTTGAACGCATGGCTCATCAACCTCTGAAAGGTGGCTGGAGTGTTAGTCAAACCAAAAGGCATGACTCTATATGCAAACACTCCCCATTCTGTAGCAAATGCAGTTTTGTGTTGATCCTTGGGATCAATAGATACCTGGTTGTAGCCCGAAAATCCATTAAGAAAACTGTATGCCTTCTTACAAGCTACCCTCTCCAATACATGATCAGTGAGTGGAAGCGGATAGTGGTCCCGGACAGTAGCAGCATTTATTTTCTTTAGATTGACACATACTCGTAGTTTTCCATTCTTCTTAGGTACTACCACAATCGGTGAAACCCATTCTGTATGTTCAATCTCATAAATAAATTCAGCCGCCCGCTAACAGCTTGTCAATCTCTTCTTTGATCTTTTTGGCAAAATTATCGTTATACGTGTAAGGACGCTGCTTGGACGGCTTGGCATCCTCTCGCATGGGAATTGTTTGTTGGCAGATCTTTGGATCTACCCCCTTAAGGTTTTTGTAACTCCAAGCAAATATATCTCGATACTCTCTGAGAGTAGAGATTAGCAATTGTTCCTCCGCTTGGGTTAAGTCTGTGGCAATCCACACGTTACGTGGCTCTTTGCTTGGTTCTGCCAGGTCTATTTTCTTGGCGTCCTCAGGGCCATCATAGGAAACTCCTGGTTCCTCAGGTTTCTGTCGAATAGGTTGTTGCAAGACTATTTTCCGATCTTGTATGGTGAATTTCTTGAAGTTTGAGGGGATATTTGTGGTATCCTCTTCTTCCTTTGAGTCATCACTCATGGAAGACCATGCTGCTTTTAGCATTCTCTTCTATTCTTGCACTAGAGCTTTACGCTCCACTCTCGTCATGGTGCTTTGTTTAGTCTTGACTGAATGCTCTGAAGCCTTAGATTTTAGCTTTGATTTCCGTTTCCTCTTCTTCTTTGGGTTGTCACTCTCCTTCTCGTTTAGCTTTTGCACTAATTGAAAGCCGTATCTCCATTTCATCTCGTCTTTGATGCAATCATCAGCTCCCAAGTAGTACAAGTACTCGTTCTTCTACAAAGGTTGGAGGTGGGATAAAGTTTCCTTTATCCACATCTTCTCTTTCTTTTTGTTGTTGTTGTCTTTTTTCTTTGACTTCCTGTTTGCAAAACTTCCGGTGACTCTTGCAAAACTTACGTTTCGGTTTGTCACTAGGAATACTCACAGCAAGACCTCTCTGCCCTTTAACAACAATCTTATCTTCTCTAACTCTGATTCAGGGACTATGGCATCGTCATCAGAATCCTTCCCATCAGAGGATTCTAAGCATCTATCCTCATCTCCTTCATCAGCTGAGCTGTACTCAAGAGGGGATACTTCCTCTACAGATACCATATCTCCTAGCAATAATGATTTGTTTGCTTCATACCTAGGGGCTTCTTGAGGTTCCTCTGCATAGATCGGTCTTAGCATTCTTACGAGAATAATGTCATACCCTTCTGGATCACAGAACTGTGTTTACCTTGGCAATGCACAAGTGTCTATGGTAGCTAAAACATGGTTCCATTCTAAGGGATCTATCAAGTACTCAGGAAAAGGTATAGGGATATACGCCTCATCCGTCACACTTCTGTCTATGGTAACATTTCCAGGTTGCAAGTCTCGACAAGATGCTCCACAGATCCATAGATCAGCTCTTCCTTCAGACATAGTTGCTCCCGATGCTTCTGAAGAAGCGGAATCAAACTCATCCACAGGAGAGTGCGTCACATCTCGATAAGCATGATTTTTCAGATTCACCCTCGTGGTTACATTCTCATGTCAAAGGTACAAGTAATTGTAATCCCAGTCTTGAATCATTTTGAATTGGCGCATGAATGGCCTTCCTAGGATCACTTCGTAATTTGTGTTCTTGCCAAAGTCTACAATAGCAAAGGTATGTCCATACTCAATGCCACATGACTTGACTATAACGTTCTCAAGCAATCCTATGGGACTCTCTAGATTTCCGTCTGCCAATTGCAAACTCATCCTTGTACTTCTAATTGCAGGTTTTTCCCACATTTCCCATACAGTTTTTGTTGCTATACTCACCCCTGCTCCGCTATCTAGAATAGCTATCGATTCAATCTTGTTGATCTCCACAGGAAGCGTAGTATTTCCTTCGTCGTCTTCACAATGCTTGCCAACTTTGTTCATAGGAACCGGAATTGTTTGCTTAAGCATTAGCTCAGAAGCCTTTGCCTTCAACAACTCCTTAACCTGGATGTTCTGGTTCCACAATCCTTGCTCAGTTAATTGTGTAGCCACTTCTCCCCACAATCTTGGCCTAAGCTTTAAGAACTCTGTGAGTGGAATGGTACACGTAACTGGTGCCGACATTAAAGCTTGTAAACTCCCTATGTCTCGTTCCTGATGAGGTTGTCGTGTCATTGATGGTACTCGCATGATTTGGCTGTGTGCTTCATACAGTCCTAAATATGATGGCAGTGTCTTGCATGTGAGCTTGTTGCTCCGAGCTGAGACAACAGTCTGAGCATCATCTGGTAGAGATAAAGCATCTAATTCTTGAACCCTTTGATTCGAGAATTCTACTATAGAAAACGGTGGTGACTTGTCAGAAGATGCTAGATCCTCAACTTGTTTTTGCACCGCTTCCCACATCTCCCTTGCTACTGCTTCTTCTATTTCAGGAATTTTATCTCCAAAATCCGTGGTAGTCAATGGTTTTGACTCGTGTGCATTGGTATGAGGTAAATCATCTCCTTCAGGCATTTCTGGGAAATGTAGAGATACAACTTCACTTCCCTTTTCCATGCTTGGCGTGGCTTCTGGTATCGTCTCTAAGTTAGGCTTCAGAGAAGCAGGTCCTCTTGTGTACATAGGTGGTGGGCTATCTATTAGAGTTTGAGTATCCCTAATCAACTGCTTATGGATAGCCAAGTTGATTGTCTCTTCACAAGGGTTGGGATATTCTTGCAGCTTCTTAGGCAGCTCAGTCAGAGCTGTGATCCTACTATTATACGCTTGAAGCGCTGCATCTAAAGGCTCGTACACCTTGTCCACAAGGACTGATCCTCCTGAGCTTTCCTCAGACTCGGATGCTTTTCCCTTTTGCTCATTTTGAGTTTTTTCTCCTATTTGTTTTGTTTTCAACATTCCTTCTAGCTCTTTTGGGATAGAGTTTCCTCCATCAGAACTCTTCTGCTCCTTCGACTTCTTACTCCCCTTGATGTGTGGTTTACGTCGAGTTGATTTCTTTCTCTCTTTTCCATCTTTGGATAGAACCTTAATCTCAGAGGGTTTCTCAACAACCTCTTTGACATTCTTTTGCGCTTGGGCTCTAGTCACTACTCTTAGCGACACTAGTTCGTTCTCCTCCTCAGATGTCGTGGGTGATGGAATCACTTCAACATAGTTGAGGGGAGCTTTAGCTTTTTGTGCTGCCGGATCCGCAGGCTTCAACAAGCAATCCTTTGGTAGATGGTCAATGCTACACCCTTGGCAAAACCTCTCTATAGGTGGAAACATAGATGTTGTGCCTATGTTAGCTAAGAGGGGTCGTTTCTTGTTTGGACATTCTCTCGCCCAATGTGGTCCACCACATTCGTAGCATGGTCCTGTTTGTTGCGTGGGGTATAGTCTCTTTGTAGGATATGGTCCTGGATAACCTTGAGTCTTGGTTGGCTGAGATCCTATAAGCATCAAAGAGCTTGGGTCTCCATTAAAGTCATGAACTAGGCTTGGTCCGGTTGGGTTCTCAAAGTAGGGTTCGACAAGAGGATGCTCCATTTCGATGTAGTATGGTTGAGAGCTAACCATCTCCATTCCTAATTCAGGATTCTCATATCCCACATATCTAAAGGAAGCTATGCCAGGTGGAGGAGGTTGAGCTCCTAGCACCGGCCGTGCTTGCTCTTGAGCAACTAGGGTTCTCTCATGGTTCACAACTTGCTGCCTAGGTGCAGAGTTGTTTGCTTGTTCCCTTTGTATCCTTGCAATGTGATTGCAGTCCGAAGTTACATGTGTGTAGTTCCATTTACAAAGCTGGCACCACTTCTTTTTTGGTTGATTGCAAACCAATGGTGAGAAGGTTGGGCACTGCTCGGTTTTATGGCTACCTCCACATCCTCCACAGACGTAGGGACCTGTAGGTACAGTATGCATGTATGATGGTTGGGGTCGGTAGGAAGGTCTGTAGTATTGCCCCATCTTTTTCAATACTATCTCAGCAATCTGATCTGGATTAACTAATGGCACACTAGAGTCAAAGCCCTTCCCAGAGCTACGTTTATCATCCGGATGACTATCTTGGTTTCCCATGCCAGTCATGTCAAAGTTGTCATCATAATCCATGGCATCCATGCAACACTCATTGAAGATGACATGCTTTTTTGCGTACAAGTGAGCGTGAAGCGTCTTGTTTCGTAAGCCTTCCAGGAAGATAGAAATTAATCTCCCTTGGCTTGGCTTCTCATCGTCAGGCATCGATTGATGTATTGCTTTAGTCTATTTACACAATCTCGCACAGATTCTTGATCTTTTTGCTTAAAAGCGTAAATTTGGGCTACTGCATTGTGCTTAATTCCCATTTTTGAAAACGCAGCTATAAAGCTCTTTTCCAGCCCATCGAAAGATCGCTTTGCCTCAGGCTCTAAAGTCTGAAACCATGATAAAGACTTACTCTCTAGCGTCAAGCCAAATCCTTCAATTTGCGTATGTGTATCCGTGACTTGCTCCGCATGTATAGCTTGCTTAAAAGCTGCTATATGGTCATATGGGTCACCGGATCTGTCATACTTCTTGACAAGCTTTTGCAGCGCAGATGGTCTCACTTTTCTAGAATATTCATCGTCATGTCTCCTATATGAGTCTCGGCCTCTAAATCTAGGCTCTTCAAATGTCAGTTCACTTGGTCTATGGGGTTCTCTTGGAGGTACATATCCACTTGCTCGTGGTCTTTCTTCTCCCCTAGATTCTCTAATAGCCCCGGGTCTCCTCGTAGGATCAATCGTTGGAAAGACTGGTCCTCTAGCAGTTGTTCGCATGGAAGGTGCTGGTCGACGAGCCACACTTGGGGTTCTAGCCCATGGGGGTGCTAGTGTTTCTCCTCGAAAGGCAGATTCATCTGGACGTGCCGTGTCTAAGGTAGACACCTCAGTGAAAAGTGGCCTTCCTTTCCATGTCATTTCCCATGGGGGTGCTAGTGTTTCTCCTCGAAAGGCAGATTCATCTGGACGTGCCGTGTCTAAGGTAGACACCTCAGTGAAAAGGGGCCTTCCTTTCCATGTCATTTCCCTAACCTCTGGCCATTCAAGGGTTCTAAAGTCGTTCCCCCATCTATCATGAACACGCTTAGTGAAACCTTCTAGATGCTCTATAATTATTGTATGCGTGACTGGAAGCTCTAAGCTCGGGTGCTTAGTGGTTGCATAGTAGGTTTCTACCACATCTCTATACACCTCTTTAATTGGGTCGTCTTGATAGATTTTAACTATTGGAATTTCTTTTACTATGTCCCATGGGTTTTTCTTGGTCTCTTTTTCTTTTCCCGTTCTTTCTCTATCCTCCCAATTCCTGTCGAAAAACAATTCTTCAAGTAAAGAAATGGGTGTACCAGGTCTGCGCGATGTTCCTGGCACATTTGGGTCCGATGGAAGCTCCTTTTTCTACTTTGCTTGTGCGCTAGGTTGAAGTACACCCAAAGCATCCACTTGTTCAGGATTTTTGGTGACCTCGTAGCGTACTCCATTTCTACCCATGTACATATCGTCTTGGTAGTTTACCCATGGTGTTGGAATGTCTGCAATTTTAACAACAAACCGGCTCATTGGATCTTTGTAGATCTCACCGCCATGCGCATTTGTATACAAGAAATGGAGTCTCATGTTGTCAATCAACTCCCCATCTGGGATTTCAAATGGATTAGCAGAATCTGCCATACCAATGGGTGTGGATGGTCTATTCATGCCAAATGACTCGTTTATGTCCATTGAAATATCACTCTCGGTTCTTGAGAGGCTCTTTGTTTGAGACTCTGAAGATGTCTCGAGAATGCTCTCCAAGTTGCCAACAACCAATTGAGTGCCGCTCCCTTGAGTGGTTACCCTAGATGGTGCACTAGTGTTACGTCCCCCTAGTATTGTTCCCGAGCGTAGATACATACGCTATTTTTAACACGTTGCAGTGTCTAGTTTTGAAATTTTTTCTTTTTTATTTTTTTTGTTTTTTATTTTTTATAATATATATATATATATATATATATATATTTTAAACCCTACCTAACCACTAAATGCAACTAACATGAATATGTGAGTAGATACATATTTTATTTTATTTTTTTTAATTTTTTTAATAATTACACAAAAATACGAATTACGTTAAAAATACTAATTATGCAGATTACACTAATTATGTAAAAAATTACAAAAATTTAAAAAAATGCAGAATATGCAGAAAATGTGGACTCCAAAGAAAACACATAATTTACAGCTTTTTCTTAAATTATTTTTATTTATTTTTATTTTTTTTATTTATTTTTATTTTTATTTCTATTTTTTTAAAAAAATGCAGAAAACATGAAAATTTGTATGCGGGAATTGTAGATTTTTAAAAAATTAAAGATTAACAAAAAAAACAAAACAAAAAAAAAATAAAAAATAAAAAATAAAAATACTAACCTTATCTTATCGCTTGTGATTCGGCACCTTCTGCTGTGGCCACGTCTGCGCTCGCTCTCTGCTTTTGCAGCCGCCTACCTTCGCCTTCTCTGCCTCTTCTCTTCCTGCTAGTGCAGCCAGCTCCTCCAGTAGCTGCCGCCTTCACCTTCACCTCCAGCAGCACAACTGCCGGCCCTTCTCCTCCTCGTCTGCTGCGGCTGCCTTCACCGCACCTTCGCCTCCTCTTCTGCCTTCAGCGACCTTCGCCTCCTCGGCCCCTTCACTCTCAGTTGCTTCGCCTTCGCCGCCAACTTCGTCCCCGACAAGTCCTTTATCTAGCCGGTGTTGTATCTCTGTGAGCAGTGAGCTACGGTTTGCTCACTTATATTGTAATGAATGATGGTTTCTTTGTGTGGTGAGGCTCTTCTCTGCCGCAAGACTTACAAGGGTCTCTCCTTTTTGGACTCGAGGCTTCTCTCTTCTCGGTTGATTCGTTCAGCTCTTTGCTTCACTATCACCCCCTTCTCCGCCACCACAACCTTCGCCTCCTGATCAACATGAGTGGGGGGTATCTAGCCAGACGCCTCCAGCGTGCCTTTATCCTCACCTTCGGCTCTAGCACTCTTTTCAGCGCAGACACGACGCAGCTCATCCACGGCCTCTCTAGCGTCGACGCTTGCAAATGGTACTTCCAATACTTCATAGGACACGCCCGTGCCCAGTTTACCACAGACGAGGTCGACTCGCTGGACGCTTCCAACAGCTACCTCAACTTCTTCGCTATAGCCGCCTTCTCCTCTCTGCTGCGGCCCCCTTGAAGCAGCAACAAGAGTCGACCATGCTTTTCCCCCTCAGATCTAGCACATATATATAATATATTCACTAGTTGAGGGGTGTATGTTGAACTTGCAGCAGCTGCTGCTGATCATATGAGCTCTAGCTGCATTCTCTAAGCATCTAACATGCGTTACTACTCAATGTTTAGAATGTAATGGCTGCCAAGGATCCTCAACCAACCATAGGTCTCCTCCCCGGCAGCGGCGCCAATGGAAAGACGGTTGTCTCCCTACGTATGCAATATAGGCAAGTAGACTACACTCCTAGCTCACCAATGGAATGATAAACACTCCTTTCATCGCTAGGGGATTCAACCCGGTTAGGTGCATGGAAGCTTATCCCTTTCGGGAGAGAATACTATGAACACCACTACCTTGACATAGACTTTACACACACAAGCTCAATCTTGCCATAGCTCATTCACTCATCATCCCACTCATTCATACATCCAATACAAGAAGAAAGCTAAGCTAATGCACACACAAGCTCACTCATAAGCACACAAGCTTAAGCACACTTCATTCTCAAGCACTTACTTCCCTAGCATGCACACAAACCTTGAAGCTTAATGGAACTTGAAATAAACATGCATTCTCATTCACTACTCAAGCAATGCATTGCCCATGGAAAAGCTACAAGCTATGGAGAAGCTTAAGCTTGAATCCACTACCACACAAAGCCTAATAGAGAATCCACAAGCATCAACAAAGAAGCATGCACACTAGAGAATAGAAAAATGAGAAGAGAGAAAAACATCATCTCATTGCATCATTGAATTAGAAGAGCATTGCTCATACAATAGTGTAGATGGGGAGAGAGAAGAGCTTGCACCTCTATGAACAAGAGGGAGATCTAGTCTCAAGAGAGCTCAAGCATGAGTTTAGCCCAATGTGTATCTGAGCTCTCAAATGAGCCACTATTTATACTAAAACTCCTAAAACTCCCAAAACTTCCCATGTGGGATTATTCTCAAGCCCACCCCCACACTCACCCACAACTTGGAACTCTCTACAAGAGCCCTAAATAAGAATGTCAAGTCTCTTGTTTTCCTGCTTCCATCTTTGTGTTTCATCCTTGCATTGATCACCACTCGTCACGCAACAGTTCTAGTTTAGTTAGTCTTTATTCTTGAGTTAGTAGTTTAGTTTAGTTTAGTTAGCCTTTACTCCTCCATCCCGTTACTCCCTCCGCTTAGTCTTTAGCCTCCCATCATTTTGTTTACTCATCCACTCCCCTTAGTCCTCCATACCCTGCCTTAGTCCTGCACTCCCCTTATTTCTCCACATGTCCTCCCATACTCCTCCACTCTCCATACTCCTCCACTCCCCTTACTCCTCTAGCATAGCAGGTCACGGGACACCACAATGCGGGTTGCAGTAGCGCGGGCGGGTTGCGCGACGTCCTCTAGGGTTGTCTTCTCCATCCTCTTTTCTACATTCCAATGTGACAAAATAAAAGGGCAGAGAGGGCTCCTCAGAGGCCACGATATCACAGCCTCTTTAGGAGCCCTCTCTGCCCATTTTTTTGGCACATGAAAGGGCACCATGATGTCTATGAGTGTGCCAGCAACAAAGGGCTCCATGATGAACTTTCGACATGGCACCATGATGGCTGTGAGTGTGCGAGCAACAAAGGGCTCTAAAAAATGATCAATATTGTCCTTGAGCTTCTTTGAAGGGCCATAAAAAATGAGCAAAGGGGGCTCTCGGGAGGCCGTGATATCGCGGCCTCTCGGGAGCCCCCTTTGCTCATTTTTTATGGCCCTTCAAAGAAGCTCAAGCCCCCCACAGTGGCCGTATGGTGCCATGTCAGCCGCATGCTATAGTGGCCACATGTTTTGCATGCTACAGTGGCCGCATGTTGTAGTAAAGAAGTGATGGCCATCATGGCTGAGCAAGGTGGAGGTGGGTCATCATGGCTAAGTGAGTCAGGGCCATCATCAACAAGGGGGGATTGAGCTTCTTTGAAGGGCCCTTAAAAACGAGCAAAGAGGGATCCCAGGAGGCTGTGATATCGTGGCCTCCTGGGAGCCCCCTTTGCTCATTTTTTAGAGCCCTTCAAAGAAGATTGGGAGAAAGAGAAAGCTTCCAATTCATGCAGACACTAAAAAGGGTGATCATGGTGGGCATAGATCCGAGATGGAGGCTCCTACAGGCACAAAGGAGATATCTACAGATGTCCATGATTTAGATGGAGGGGGGGATGAGACAAACTCTTTCATTGAGGATATTAGCTTAGATCATTTCGAGATGTAGGTTACTCAGTTCAGATGAGTGCCCTAGAATCCCCTTGTGTAGACTCATTACCTATGCTAGAGTAAGGGGATTGAGAAGTGATGTCGCTGCACTTAAGAGTGCATTCCAGTATGAGGGATACCTCCGAGAAAAGGGCGCATTTATAATTGAGCCTCTTTGAAGGGCCCTAAAAAATGAGCAAAGGGGGCTCCCATGAGGTCACGATATCGCGGCCTCCTGGGAACCCCATTTGCTCATTTTTTAGATCCCTTCAAAGAAGCTCTCGAGTCATGAGGCACAACCAAGAAGAGGTGAAGGTGGTGTTAGCTATCTCTCAAGAATGCTAATAAGCACTCACTTTACCTTCAAAGCCTTGGCAACCCTGGCTTCTCTTAGCCCCTTAGCAACCCACTTTACCTTTAAGTATGCAATGCTTAGCACCCTAAAAAATGAGCAAAGGGGGCTCTCAGGAGGCCGCAATATCATGGCCTCCTAGGACCCCCCTTTGCTCATTTTTTAGGGCCATTCAAAGAGGCTTACATAGGATTGATGAAAAATATTAGGGCATGAAGTACATCAGCCAAATACTTCATTTTTCCATCCTGCATAGACAATGGCACTCTACCAACATGCGCAATGGGATGCGCGCAGTATCATTACTTGTTTCTACATACCCTAGTTTTTTCATTTTTTGCATATCTCTAAACCACTCAGCATGACTAGACATGTGGTTAGAGGCGCCAGAATCCACATACCATATATCTTGAGATCCTGACACATCCCCTGTTATGGAACTAAGCATGTGCTACATCATAAACAGCTACTCACTTCTGTCATCACCTCCATGTTTGCACGATGCATAGTTGCCTTGCTCTGCAACTTCCCACTTTTAATGTCATTCTGCTTTTTGTAGCAATCCTTTTCCATGTGTCTTGGTTTGCCACAGTAATAGCACTCTATGCTATTTGCATTTTTTATTTCTTTGCCAACCACCTCGGCCTCTTTGGCTTCCCCTTCCTCTAGACTGGCCTCTTCCACTTGTGTATGATTGCTGCTCTGAATAATTGGACTGTTATTTTCTAGAGTTCTGATTTCCTTGTCGGCCACCACCTTGGCCTTTGACCGGCCTCTACTTGAATTAGAGTAGAAGGCCTGTTCTGGTGTGTTCTTGCTTTGTGAAGAAGAATCCTCACCTAAAGCCTTTTCTTCTATGATCAGCATAGATATCAAGTCCCGAAAGTTGAGAATATTCTCCCTAACTGCAATGGAGGTCTTGAATGGCTTGTACTCTTTGCCAAGCCCATTCAGATAGACACTCACCAAACCTGTTATGGAACTAAGCATGTGCTACATCATAAACAGCTACTCACTTCTGTCATATCACCTCCATGTTTGCACGATGCATAGTTGCCTTGCTCTGCAACTTTCCACTTTTAATGTCATTCTGCTTTTTGTAGCAATCCTTTTCCATGTGTCTTGGTTTGCCACAGTAATAGCACTCTATGCTATTTGCATTTTTTATTTCTTTGCCAACCACCTCGGCCTCTTTGGCGTCCCCTTCCTCTAGACTGGCCTCTTCTACTTGTGTATGATTGCTGCTCTGAATAATTAGACTGTTATTTTCCAGAATTCTGATTTCCTTGTCGGCCACCACCTTGGCCTTTGACCACGGCCTCTACCTGAATTAGAGTAGAAGGCTTGTTCCGATGTGTTCTTGCTTTGTGAAGAAGAATCCTCACCTAAAGCCATTTCTTCTATGATCAGCATAGATATCAAGTCCGGAAAGTTGGGAATATTCTCCCTAACTGCAATGGAGGTCTTGAATGGCTTGTACTCTTTGCCAAGCCCATTCAGATAGACACTCACCAAATCATCATCCTCCACTGATACATTGATAGACCCAAGTGATTAAATAATGCCCTTGATCTTTAAGGCATATTCGTTTTGATGGACATGCTTTTCTTTTCCATAGTATGCAACTCTTGCTTTAACTGCAACTTCCTTGCCTTTGTGTTAGTTTGGAATATTTGAACCAGATTTTGCCATGCAACTGATGGAGTGTTTGCATGCTGTATGTGTCCTATCATAGTGTTTGTGACACTAATTGAAAGCCAGTACATGACTTTTCTTGCACCCTGATTCCAATCCTTGAATGCCTTTATATCTGCAAGAGTGGTATTCTCCTCAAATAACTCTGGGGAGGCTCCTCATTGTCTCCTTCTACATAATCCCAAAAACAGATATTTAATATACACTTGGATGTGAAAATGTTATTGTTGATGCTTTGAGTAAGAGACCTACCATTAATAATATATTTGTCATTGAAGGCATTTTTTTTATAACATGAAAGGAACATATGAAAATGATTTTGATTTTTCTAATGCATCCAAAAAAATAAAAAATAATGATTGGTTATCTTATTTAGGTTATTCATATAATGACGGTTTTCTTTTTTTCCAAAAGACGTTATACATTTCTAGACTATTTAGGTAAGCTATTATTGAAGAATCTCATCAACCATCTTTTGTTAGTCATAGAGAAGCATCATCTACTTTTTAAATATTGGCTACATATTTCTTTTGGCCTACTATGTATAAAGATGTTACTAAGTTTGTATTTGAATGTGTTGTTTGTCAAAAGATTAAGAGTCATAAGGGAAAAAAAATTGGTTTACTATGCCTTTACCTATTTATAATGAACCATGTGAACAAATACTGGTTTTCTTATGACTTCTAACACAAATGACATAATTTAGACTATAGATTTGGCAAACATGCTTACTTTATTGCTTACAAAAAGATATTGACTGCTTATCAAGCTGCACATGTTTATGACTTCTAACACGAATGACATAATTTAGACTATAGATTTGGCAAACATGCTTACTTTATTGCTTACAAAAGGATATTAACTGCTTATCAAGCTGCACATGTTTATGACTTCTAACACGAATGACATAATTTAGACTATAGTAGATAGATTTGGCAAACATGCTTACTTTATTGCTTGCAAAAGGATATTGACTGCTTATCAAGCTGCACATGTTTTCATTAAACAAGTGTTTTTACATCATGGTCTACCAAAGATCATTGTTTTTGCTAAAGATAGAAAGTTTTATAGTAGTGACTTTTGGACTTTTTTTTTAATAATCTTGAAAAAAAGCTTGATTTCTCTACTACTTTTCATTCTAAATCAAGTGGACAAACCAAAGTACCAAATAGTACTTATGATTCTTAATTTGCTTAGATCATATGTCTTATCTTAGCCTAAGCAGTAGGATAAGTATTTACATATTTTACAATTTGCATATAATAGCTATCCTCATACTGCTACTAAGAAAGCATCATTAAGATAGTCTATGGGTAAGGCTTTACTAACTTCTACTAGACTTTCATATTATATAGAGGCTGCAAATTCTTTTACTAGAGACTTTGACCTACTTCATGAGTTAGTAAAATTGAATATACAAAAAGCTCAATAAAAATACGTGAATTACACAAATTGTAAATGCAAACATGTCATTTCCAATGAAGGTGATTATTTACTCCTTCGTATTGAGAAAAGAAGACTTAAGTCTATAGAGACAAATCCTATAGTAAAATTAGCTCTTAGATTTCATGGAGCTTTCAAGATAATTGCAAAAAGATAAATAATAATGCATATAAGATGGAGCTACCCTCTAATTGGCATATTCACAATTCTTTCATATTAGTTTTTTGAGACCTTTTAGAGGACATATTCCTTCTCATTCTACATTAGAACAACTTCCTGAATTGGTAGATGAAAAAGAACATCTTGTGCCTAAGTCTATCATTAACCATGAGACTATCACTACATGCATAGGCACCACTTATGTTAAGTATATTGTGACTTTCAAGAATCATCCTATTGAAGATGCCAAATGGATGCCAGAAAAGTTTTTACATTCTTACCAAAAACGCATCCACTGTTACCATCCATGCAATTTAGGTTGATTGCAACCCGAGCAAGAGGGAAGGCTAGTTATAACCTCTATGAGGAAGCCCAATATTTTATTTGGAGATAATTTATTTTAGGTGCATCTTTATTTATATCATCTACCAGGATTATTGGGTTTCATTAGCAATGTACGCTAGTATGATATAGTTAGGATTAATGTGTTTAATCAGCCATGTGCAGTAATTAATATTATTAATGCATATATGTTGGGGCTACCCTCTAATTGGCATATTCACAATTCTTTCATATTTGTTTTTTGAAACCTTTTAGAGGACATCTTCCTTCTCATTCTACATTAGAACAACCTTCTGAACTGGTAGATGAAAAAGAACATCTTGTGCCTAAGTCTATCATTGACCATGAGACTATCACTACTACATGCACATGCACCACTTATGTTAAGTATCTTGTGACTTTCAAGAATCATCCTATTGAAGATGCCAAATGGATGTCAGAAAAGGTTTTATTTTCTTACGAAAAATACATCCACTCTTACCATCCACGCAATTTAGGTTAATTGCAACCCGAGCAAGAGGGAAGGCTAGTAAGAACCTCTATGGGGAAGCCAAATATTTTATTTTGAGATAATTTATTTTGGATTCACCTTTAATTGTATCATCTATCTACCATGATTATTGGGTTTCATTAGCTATGTACACTAGTATGATATAGTTAGGATTTATGTGTTTAATCAGTTGTGTGGACATAGTGGATGATTGAGTGGCAGATTATGTGCTAACCATAGGTGGAACATGTGTTGGACCACTATGAGATATTTTGAAAGACATGTGAACACCTTTTACGATTTCATATTTTGGTATTAATATTTTTGTAAGGCTAAGGACTCAAACCTTCGTACATACGAATTAGTATTTTATACTTTTAGTAGGCCCAAGACATTATATTTGTAGTTTGCTATATTTTTATAGAGCTTAACACTCAGAAAACTCAAAAGCACTTGTGCTTTATTTCTAGAGTTATCTTTTTGAAATGAAAGCTTTCTAATACATATAAATATGGATGAGTGGTGCAAGGGTCACACTCATCCACGGGAGACTCAACCCAATCTTGTGTCGACAGTGATTTCTTTCTTATTCTCTAGCTCTCTTATTCATTTTAACTTTGTTTCTTAAGTTTTATGCTTTTAATTTGTGCAAGGCTATGTTATGCTCTATTTTTTATGCTTGAAAATTATAATTTATTCTCCAAGTGTCATGAAAGTCCTCATAGCTTTATGACACTTAGAAGGAATTATAATTCTCAAGCAAAAAAATTATAGCATAACATAGACTTGCATAAATTAAAATCATAAACCTTAATAAACAAAGTTAAAAGCAACAAGAGAACTGGAATAAGAAAGAGATCACCGTTGACATAAGTTTGGGTTGAATCTCCCTTGGAAGAGTGTGGTCCTTGCACAATTCACCCATATTTATATGTATTAGAAATCTTTCTTTTCAAAAAGATAACTCCAAAAATTAAGCATAAGTGATTTTGAGTTTTTAAGCATAAAATCTCTATAAAAATATAGCAAGCTACAAATATAAAGTCTTGGCCCTACCAAAAGTATAAAATACTAATTAGTATATATGAAGGTTTGAGGCCCGAGCCTTACAAAAATATTAATACTAAATAAAAGATATTGACATGGATTCCAAAATATCTCATAGTGGTCCAACACATGTCCCAACCGCGAAATTAACAATCGCCTACATCTAAAACAATATTAGTCAGTGTACATAGCACATTACTCTCCCGACTATGTCATACCAACACACATTGCTGATTAAACACACTAATCCTCATATATGATATAAATAAAAGGTGCATCCAAAATAGAATATTTCAAAATAAAATATTGGGTGTCTCCATAGAGGTTATCACTAACATGTGGCTAGCCTCAAGCAATGTTATAGTCACAAGAAACGTTTAGAGGTTTTGAAGGTTTCAAATGTTTTTTTTCAAAGGTTTCGTTTGTCGCTAAAAAAATCCATAGGTTTAAAAATATATATATAAATATACATATATATTTGTGGCAATGGTGTGATTTTATTTTTTCTTTTCCTCTTTTTTGTGTTTAAAAGCATGCTAAACTAGTGTCAATGGCATCCTCATTGCATGGAGGAATGCATTTGCATGTAAATTGTAGATTGTTAGGCTTGTGTTTGTTAGAAGTAGTAATTTGTAAGGTCAATTGCTTCCTCATTGTTGTTGGAGGAATGCATTGGCTTGTGTTTTTTAGCCTTGTTTTTGTGTTAAACATAGATTTGTTTTCCTTATATTTTGTTTAAATTTTGTGTATTTTGTTATGTTTAAGTGTATTAGATTGTTAGCAACTATAGTAAGAGATTAATCACTTAAAATATTTTAAAAAACCATTAAAAAACTCTTGAAATTCACTAATTAGTGCTGGATTGTTTCCAACAAGAGAGTGATTAATGAATATCAAGAGCCAAAAAATAGAAAAAATGTGTTTTTGGTGTCTATTTTGATCATGTAGGGTGTCCAAATTAGTGTTTTGAGTAGTTAGAGAGTGTTTAGATGCATCAAAATACCCAATTACATCATTTTCTATATCATTTGGTGAATGTTTTTCTTTATTTGCCTCATTACACTACGAAAAAAAGACCATAAATTAACCCTTAATAATAAACTATGAATGAGAAAAAAACTAGCATAAGTGTGAATCTTTGATTAGTGCTTAAGCTAATTTTTACACAACTCATTAGTGTTAATTGGAGCTTAGTTGTCATGTATTCAATGCATATGTAAGGGATGTGTAAGAGGTGTGTAAGAGATGTATAAAAGAGGAGTGGACAGTTTAAGCTAAGAAAAGGTTGAAAGTTGCCATGGACATTGAATCTCTAAGGCTCGCTCAAGGAGTAGGCACATCTCATCTATGGGTTCTTGTCGTTGACTTCGTTCTTGGATGGCCAGTTGATGTTCCAACTCTTAGATGCGTGAGTCCTTGGTGCTTAGAAGGTTTGAAATAGCTATTTCTCTGACCATCCTGGCAACATCCAGCTCCTCAAAGCTTGTTGCTTCTTCTTGCACTCGTTTGGCACAGTAGCCTCTCTTCCCTGAGCCTCAGTAATCCTTTGAAGCCTTTTTGCAGTCAATTTTTAACTGTCTTGTAGCTATTGTGTGACTTGCACCATCGCTTCTTGGTGTGCAATCATCATTCTCTGCATCTCTAACTGATTGGTGGTGCTGATTGTGTCAAAAATTGCTCTAATCTTCTCCACATTTGCTTTGTTGTTCTGCTCTCTTTCTTGTTGTTGTTGCAAGCGGCCCTCACTCTGTTTTTTGTTTCCTTCAGAGTTAAGGATAGTGTTTGGATTTGGCCTTGTAGCTCTTCTTCCTTGGCTAGGGAAGTGTGCTTGAGCTCTTGACTTGTTGCTGGGCCTGGATAGCTGCTTGCTTCTAGTTATGTGTCTTCCTTCTGAAGTTGTTCTTTGGCTTGCTCTAACTATGCTTTCAAATATGTATTCTCTTTAATCCTTTGCACAATTGTTTGGCTTAGAACCAGATTATTGTTTTCCAATGCTTGGTACCTGGCTTCCTGCTCCTCGGTTGCCTTTAAACTCTTTAGGATCACATCCCTGTGGGTTTCTTCTGCCGCTGTTAGGTGTTCTTGCAATGTCTGTACTTGGTTGTTTGCCTCTAGAGTGCGGCATTGCAATCATGAAGCATGTGGGACATGAGAAGATGGAACTACCATACCCATTGTTCTTGCTCCCAAAGTGAAGCACTTGTGGCCACGGCCCCTTCCAATCTAGCTTGTGGAAAATTCAGGAACTCGTCCAACCCCTCCACGGTTTCTTAAAAGAATTTTTCATAATTCAAATTATGTAAGAAGGATCTGGTATCACCTCCTCGTCCTCTAGACGTCTCCTTTTGTTTGGACTCAGTGTATCTTTAGCCCTTGGCCTTTTGCCTATATCCAGTGGCTCTTCTATGAGTTGCCCTAGGAACGATGTAGCTTCTTCGAGTCCTTGGGGTTCTACTAGCTAGAAATACTTCTGGTTTAGGCTCTGGCTCTACAACACCACAAGTGCGTCTGACATTGTGGAATTTTTTAGGGGAGACAAATTTTTGAAGATTAATTGGGCCGTGCTTTGAGGAGGAGTCATGTGTTGTACATCCGTCCTCTCCTAATGTGTTGCCTTGCTAACATTGGCTTCCTCCTGCCGCCCTAGCACTTCTTGGTATAACTTTATTTCTTGTGCGAGTTCGGCCTCAATTCTCAATGTTTCTTCAACAACATCTAGTATGAATCCCCTCATCTTTCTTTCAGTCTTCTTTTTCCTTCCTCTCTTGATCTCCTTCATTATCTCTTTAGTCTCCATGAGCACAGCTTGTCCTTCTTGCATTTCTGCAGCAGTCAGTGTTGGTTGCTCTATTAGGAGTGCCAATTGCATTCTTTCTTCTGGTTCTGGTTCTAGGAGAGGCCTCTGAACCACATAGTTTAGTACCTATGTCATTAGGTACGGGTTGCAAATCTTCGACTGATGGGCCTTAAGGTAATTCTCCATCTCCTTGTGGATGTAGTAGGCCCAATCATCCTCCTTTTCCTCATGCACCTTTGCTATTCTATTTGGTGGCACCCTACTGTACCTGTCCACTGGCTTCACTTGCATTATCAGTGACATTGCCTTACATGCCTATTCTGTGACTTCATCCCTAGTATTTTTGTATTCGGCTCCATTAGAGTTGTACGAGATCTTCTTCAGCATTACATCTAAGGGCATCTTGTCAAAGGCATGTGTATGTATTTTCACTAGTGGTGGGAGCTGCAGGGCCTCACATATCAAATCCTCTGTGATTAACACTTGCTCCATGGTGCCATTTACTTTAGTCATTGTCCCCCTCTTGGTGGCTTTGTCGTATGTCTTTATGTACTCTGCACATAGTTCTGTGTCTATGTTTTGGGGGAGAATCGGTGCCATCCACCCAAGACCCACCTTCTCCATCTTGTCTTTAACTTCTGCATCTTGCAGAATCTAGAGGCACTCTAGGCTATGGTATTGTAAAACCACCTTTCCATGCATCGTTTGGATTTCTTTCCTGATTATAATGCCATGGAATGCCTCGGCCTATTGACCCAGGTAGCTCATCTTCGAGCGCCATGTTGGTCTTTTCTTTTGGCTCACCTGGGGATCCCGTTGTTGCACTGGCTTGTGTCACAAAGGGGGTCTCTGTGGCTTTCGGGTCGGATGTTGCTGAGGTTGACATCTGTACATGGAGAAAAGGGTCATTCCATAGACTAGTGGGGCATGTGCCATGCCTTGTTGTTGTCTTTTTTCTTCTTCTTCTTCTTATTTTATCGTTAACAAGGTTAATTGTGATGGGAAGTGTGTTAGTGGTGTGAGCAATTAACGGGGTATATTAGCCGTGATATGACAGGGTCCAATTCCTATGATTGTGTTAAGTACCATGAAAGTGCAGGTGTTAAGGCCATGAAAGTGTAGGCCGTGAAGGGTAATCCCGTGAAATGGGGTAAACCCATGAGAGTTAGTTTCATGAGTTGGACTGTGAGTTGGAGTTACGTGAAATGGTAGTTTCGTGAGATGGGATAAACCCATGAAGGTTAGTTCCATGAGTTGGAATTCTGTGAGTTTTAGTTACGTGAAATGGTAGTTTCATGAGATGGGATAAACCCGTGAACATTAGTTCCATGAGTTTGCAGGTTTTTGATTCTAGCCGTGAACTTGCAGGTTTTTGACCGTGAATTTGTGGGTTTTTTGGCCATGAATTATTTAGGTTTTTGTTTTTTATAAATTTGATGAATGTATGATTTGATCGAGCCACAAAGCAGGGTTTATGCAAGGATGATAAACGAAGGGAAATCAATGATTATGACATTGTTCAACAATCAAAGACATTGTTCGACAAAGGCATTCAATGATTACAATCAATGATTTGAACACATGAAAGAAAAAAAAACACAAAGGAAAAGCGCAAGCTCCCATCTCAGCCCGTATGTGTCGATTTGTACTTAAAGAAGTGAGGAGGAAGGCCATGCAAGGAAGGGCTCGATTCTTGCGTTGTGCACACGATGACCGGCAAATGCAAAATGACAAAAAAAGGAAGGAATTTTGATTTCATGGTGCATTTTGGTCTAGAAAAAGTAACCGTTTCATGGCATGAAGCATTTTGGACCAGTTCATGGCATGAAGCTTTTAAGGCCAGTTCACGACGTGAAGCTCTTAAGATCAGTTCACGGCATGAACTATTTTATACCAGTTCACGCCATGAACATTTTTGGACCATGTGTGTGCAAGATTGATACCCTATATTTCTCTTCATGCTCAGACACTCAACCATGCATTCAAAGAAGTGAATGATACCCAGTTTTACCTTGTATCCATTTTTTGATGAATGGATACCTTCATCTTTTTATTGCCATGAAAACCAAGGTGGTACTTTGGCACTTATGGGTAGGTGTTGTTGTAGGCGTTTTAACTCCATGTGAGAGTGCTTGATTCTTCCCTCCACCCAACTGAACAGTGTTTCTACTGAGTCCTGTGGATTGGGGCTTGTATCAGTGTCCATTTTGTTTGTGCACTCCTAGCATTGGTTTTAGTTGGGAGTTGGTTTTAAATGCCTTTACTGCCCTTTTCTTTGTATACTATGGAGGTGTTTGCAAACGGTGGTCTCTCTGGGTGGAGTTTGGGTACCCATACTGTTGTATTGCCTTGGTAATAACCTCGTGCCATTAGCAAGTCCTTTCGAACCCATTTCTTACTAATGCTTTGTGGAGTGTTGTTTTGTTTGTAATAGTTTGGGTAAGGAAAGTAATAGTGGAGATTCTGATGATAGTGAACCCATTAACCATATGTGGTAATAGCTGACCTTGCATATCCGTTAGCTAAAAAGCATTGCCTCCGATATTGCGATAAATCCAGAACGGTCCTGCCCAACGAAACTTTAACTTTCCCGGCATCTTCCCCATCTGGGTATTGAAGACCAATACTGCTTGCCCTCTTTCAAAAAAAAAATTCCTGGACAACCGGTCCACTTGAGCTTTCTTGCGATTCTGCAATTCTGTCAACAAATAGAAACTCTCCAACCAGTCTTCTTCCAGATTTTCCAAATTTGCCAATCGAAACTGCAAAGACTCTTCTGGAAGTAAGCAATCTTCGACCACAATCCGAAGACTCGGAACCACATACTCCAAAGATGTGATTGCGTCCATCCCAAATGCCAACTTGAACGGTGTCAATCTTGTGGCTACCTTGAATGCGGTCCGATATGCCCATAATGCAGCCGACACAGCTTACTATTCCAATCCTTCCTGTGAGTAGCTACCAATTTGGTCAACATTTTTCCCAATGTCTTATTAGTAGATTTTTCCAACCCATTCGCCCTGTGGGTGATATGGAGAAGATTTCTTGTCAATGAAAAATGCCATCATCCTCCTCCGCACCACCTTATTGACAAAATGTGTGCCGCGTATCGCGTCAGCACATCCTTATACAAACACTTGGCCTACTGATGCTGCGGTATTATCTCGCAATGCCCAAGCTTCCACCCATTTGGTGCAATAACCCATGGCTATCAGAATATACATGTTCCCAATTCTTTGTGTTGCTAGCTTAATTGGCCCAACAAAATCTAGTCCCCACTTTTGAAAAGGCTCCAATGGTAATACCGATTGTAGCGGCATCCTGTCCTTAGCTGTTGGTGGCTACCCTAGTCTTTGACAGGAATCACAATTCCTGACAAACTTCTATGCATCCGCATGTACAGACGGCCACCATAGTCCGGCTTGTAATACTTTCTCAGCAGCAGCAGTGATTGGGCCCACAAAGTGTCCACCAGCTACCCCTGCATGGGCTTCAGCCAGCACCACTTCCTGCTCCATTGGCAATACACATCACTGTAGGACACCAATCAGATTCCTATGGTATAATTGTCCCAATACTACTTCAAAATTCCAGCTCCAAAGTGCCAATCTTTTCCGTTGATCCACTGATAGATGAGCTGGCATCTCCTCAAAAACCAAAAAATGTAGCATCTCATCATACCATGTCCAGGGAATCTGTACACCTATATCTTCCATCTCTGACTAGACTACAAACAAGTGTGCATCAGGAAAATCATCTTCCACCCCTACTGGCAATTCTCCATTATCCAGTCGGGACAAATAATAGGCTAAAACATGCTGACTACCTGGTCGATGATGAACCACAATATACTCAAATTCCTGCAACAATAGCACCCATCATGCTAATCTGCCTGTGTCAGATTCTGCTGCTTCACCAAGTACAGCAATGCTAAGTGATCCACATGAAAAATGAATGGATGTCCCAGCAGATAATGAATGGACGTCCCAGCAGATAATGCCTGAATTTCTTCATAGAATAGATCATCCCAAGGCACTCTCGTTCTTTCACTGAATAATTCTTTTCAGCATTGATAGTAGCCGACGACTAGCATAGAACATAGGCCGGAACCACCCATCCGCATTCTTTTACATCAAAACGCTGCCTATTGCAGTATCGGAGGCATCCACAAAGACATGAAAATCTTGCTCCCAATCCAGGGGAATCAGCACACCGGAGCCTTTGACAGTAACAATCGCAACCTGCGATATGCCACATCACAGTTGGAAGACCACTGGAACTGAGACTTCGGAATCTGTGTCACCAGATTTAATGGTACCACAATATGGGCGAACAACTAGAGATGTCTTCCATGCCACCTGACCTACCCCAAAAATCTGCTCACTTCCACTGGGTTGCGTGGTGCACTAGCCTACATAATAGTTGTCACCTTACTGGGATCCATCACAATTTCATCCTTAGAGATGATATGCCCCTAGTAACATGCCACTTTTTACCGCAACACACTCTTCAGTGGGTTGAGGCTTAACCTAGCCTCCAGGCATTTCAGCAAAGCACAACCGCAAATGCATCAAATGCTTACAGAATTCACTGAAAACACTGAAATCATCCAAGAATACCCGCATAAACTCCAAAAAGTAATCTCCAAAAATTTCCTGCATATCCCACTGAAAGGTGGATGGTGCATTCCAAAGTCCAAACCACATGATGGTACAGATGAACACTCCCCAGTTTGTAATAAATGTGGTTTTAGCCTGATCCTCCGGTGCCATCCGCACCTGGTTATACCCACCACTGAACCCATCTAGAAAAGAGTAAATGTCGTGGCCTGCTACATCATCTAAGATACTATCAATGTATGCGGTAAGGGAAAAGGATCCGGAATAGTGGTCGCATTCAGCTTGCGGTAATCCACACAAATCTGTAATTTCTTGTTCTTCTTGGGTACTATAACAATTGGGGATATCCATTCTGCTTTATCCACTAGAGCAATAAATCCCACGTGCAGCAATCTATCCAATTCTTCCTTAACCTGCTTAGCCACATGCGGATTCATTTTGTATCTCTGCTGCCTAACAGGTATCGCATCAGGCTTTAAATTGATCTTATGCTGGTAAAACTTCGGGTCCAAACCCTTCATATCAGAGTAATCCCATGCAAACACATCCTTGAATTCCCGTAAGCAGGTTAATCACATCTTCCCGAAACTCCACCGGAAGAGCAGCACTAATCTTCACAGGTTTGTCTTCCGACGGCTCACCCAAGTTTACTATTTGCAATTCCTCTTCCTTGGCCCTAGTCACCATTTGCATCTGTTTCTCAAAATTCCTTTCCTATAGTAGTATCTCTTTTATGTCGGACTCGGCCAATTCATCAGCAAGTTTCTGATTATCCTTGCCTTTTGCTTCACTTCCGGCTTCCTTCGCAGATTGATACCCCTGTTGAATTTCTTCAATATTAGTATCACAGAGTGACACCAAATCCTCATCATCACATCCAAGCCTTCCACTATTGACAGTCTTCGCAAAAAACAATGATCGGTCTGGCGGCAGCTGGCAGCAAAAAACAATGATCGGTCTGGCAGCAGCTAGCAGCGCACACCACGATTCCAGAGTTACCTGAACTTTCTTCTTCCCCCGACGGAGCGTCAACACATTTGTTTCCTAGTTATGCTTAATTCTCACCTGCCTAAGCCAAAGCCGTCCCAGCAATAAATTAAAATTAGCATGAGCTTCTTCCATATCCAGGACCAGTAAAGACAACCAAAACTGTATTCTAGCCAACTCCACCACCATATCCCGCAGAATTCCCAGAGGATGCACCCACCTTTGATCTCCCATCCAAACTAGAAAAGGTGCTGCCTCCCATTGCATTAAGTCATACTTCTGACAAGTAGTGGTGGTTATGATATTGACTCTAGAACCACCACCATCAAGCAGCACTTGTTCAATTAAATGTCCTTTATACTTCACTGTAGCTACCGGAATACAAGTGTCTGACAGTGGTACCGCATCCATTGGGCCTTCCATCTGCTGAACTGCATGGCTTGTGGGTTCTTCCACCTGTTGTTTCCTTTGGTTAGTAATCTGATCCCTAAATGCGGGTACCAGCTCCAACAGCTACCCCAGCGGTATAGTGATGGGATACTGCCATAAAGATGGGATTTCCAGAGTCAAAGTCTGATAGTCTCATTGCTCAATCCCCTTTGTTGGCTAATGTTTTCCGGCATGTCCACTCCCATTGTGGTACTCTGTCTTACTGGTATTACTTTCTCCGATCTCCTAGACAGGATATGTACTTTGCCCCACTTCAGAATATACTGGCGGTGGTGGCTGGTTGGCAATCTAAGTTGACAATTCATGCCTCACCGCCTCCTGCTATGGCCAGTCATTAGGATCCTTGTCATGACATCTTGTACCTTCACCTTAGCACCGGATCTGGTTACAATATGGATTGTCGCGGCTTCATCTAATGCAACCAACTGCACCATACTAACACTCAGTGCCTTTCCTATCAACTTTGATTGGTTTTCTGCCTTCTTTCAGGGCATCGTACACTGCTGCCTCCAAACATTCTGACCACCATAAATGGCCCTCCTCTAGGTAAAACAGACAAGTTTTAGGGCACGTACTGGCACCGCGACCTCGGCCTCTTCCGCCCCCCTGAACGAGCTACCCTGGAATTCCTGCTACACCTAGGAAAAAGATATCGTCGAGTCAGATGATTCTGTACCATGCCATCCGCCTCTGCCTGCCTTCCGTGCTCTACCATTATAATGGCAATCTTTCGTATTATGGGTAGAAGATTTACAAATCTCACATTAGCGCTGATTCAAAGCACATTCGTGCGCAGGGTGCCCCAGATTCTTGCATGTAATGCACCAAAGACCCTTATTTGTGTTCTTTCCGGTCTCACTTTGACTCGAGGAGCTTTGCAAGTGCTCCGCATGGTGCTCATTTGTATGGTCTTTCCCCTTCTTCGACCCTCTCTTGGACTTTTGGGCTTCCTCATCCTCTGAGTCCTCATTGTCATCAAAATCCAACTTCAAACTATCATCAGAATCTTCACTATTACTTTCCTTACCCTTTCCTTTTTCAGCCTTCCTCTTGGTTTTACTGCCCTTACCTTTCCCCCATAAGTGTCTAATGAGCGACCTGCCTATATAGATTGCTCAATGACATGTTCCAAGGGTGCAGTTACCATATCCACTATTGTAGCCTGAAAATCCATCCAAGAAGCTGTAAGCTTCTTCACTAGCTACTCTCTCAAAAACATATGCTGTATATGGCAATGGATAATGGTCCTTCCTAGTAGTAGTTGCATTGAACTTTTTAAGATCGACACATACCCTAAGTTTCCCATTCTTCTTTGGCATTATTAACGATTGTTGGTGATGACAACTAATCCATATGTTCTATGTCATAGATGAAATCCGCAAACAATGAGTTTATCGATTTATTCCTTTACAATTACCGCATATTTAGGATTCATCTGGTATGGTTTTTTCCTAGTTGGTCTTGATCCTTCCATGATTGGGATCATATTTTGCACCACCTTAGGTGGTACACCCTTCATCTCTTTGTAGTTCCAGACGAAGAAATCCTTAAACTCTTTAAGGAGAGCAATAAGCTCATTTTCTTCAATTGAAGTCAAGTCCTTAGCAATATAAATAGGTTTGACTTCTTTCCCTAGTCTCGCAATATCAACCTCCTTGACTTCAGCTGGGCCATCATATGATGTAGACAACCCATCTTCCTTAACTCTTTTTGTCGTCAGTCGGACCACCTTTCGTTTCGTCAACTGTGTAGGTTTTGAAATGGTTTGGTATAGCAAGTCTGGTTTATCCTCATTATCACTTTTTGTTTTAGCCACAACTTTCATGGCCTCTCGCTCAACTTCTTCCAAAGCTTTGTTTCGTTTTCGGCACCTAGCTTTTGTAAGCTTAGGCATCTCTGGTTCTTGAAGGAAGAACTCTTCGTGTACCTTAGTGGCTTCAAGGTATCTCAGCCACCGGGCATCCGTGGGTTTTCTTCGTAGTAGGGCATTTCATCGAGCAATATATCATTTCTACTTTTGCCATCTTCTAAGGTGTTGGGCCGCGCTGGTATGGCCCTGTGATCCTGTCCCTTCTATGCTAGAGACCTCCTCTTCTTATTTCTCATCAATGGTTTGCAAATTGACCATACAGATAGAGGTAGTGGGAACAGCTCTAGATTCCACATATTGGGTTCCTCGGGGTTGCATCACATTTATGGTAGCTAGCACATGCATCCAATTTTCACTGAAATCCAAAGGAGGAAGTGATGCATACATTTCTATTTCCTCTTCCTCTTTGTAAGTTTCCACAATAATGGGTTGGCATATTTGTACCACAGATGTGGTCCGCTTAGTTGTAACCGAATCATTACCGACGAGAACAATTTCCCTTCCATGGGGTGTGCTCTCCATGTTCTTAGATGTATCTTTAAAATTTGTGAATCCCTATGCACATACATACACATGATCTAATGCCCAATCATGCACCCAGAAGTTAGTGCTTGGAATGATTCCACCTTTGTAAGAGCTGATTGGTGCATTAACTTATGCAGTTTATCACTCAATCCCAAAACCGAACGCAAGGTTCACCGGCGATCGCCACCTTGTCCACCGTTTAGCACCCCATATACCTTCATCATCATTGAAGATAAAGTAGATGTGTTTGCATGGAATATACATCCTTTTCTTTGCATCTCATTGCATGAAGTCCCTGCAGGAGCAGCGTGGAAACTATGATATTATCATTGTGTATGTCAAACCCTTTGTAATAGAACTTTTTGTATGCACATAGAAAAGATGCATTTCATTTGGACTTATTATCTTCTCTTGCACTACTTC
Source organism: Cibotium barometz (assembly GCF_041138505.1). Taxonomy (NCBI): domain Eukaryota; kingdom Viridiplantae; phylum Streptophyta; class Polypodiopsida; order Cyatheales; family Cibotiaceae; genus Cibotium; species Cibotium barometz. Next base: position 17,187,826 of record NC_141075.1, read on the forward strand.
AACATTCAAACATTGAGCCTTTTGAATCCTCTCTTGAAAATCTTTACTTAGCTTGGATCTATACTTCACGATCCTATTATCCCTTCGACCAGCCTGAGCATGACTCAATGCTACTGTACTCCTCTGCATGTTTTATCCTTGCACATGCAAACTCTCATCCTCCTCAAGCACAAAACTTGCATGCTGCAATTGCTCCTTTTCATGTTTTTTTATGGAAGTCCCAAGAGAAACCTTCCACACCCCAAGGGAATGGCCAGGCACACCAAGGATGGACTGGGCAACACTCCATGTATGGGCTACAAAGGTGTTACAAAACCACACAAACTACTCTTTAATACCATTAGGATGTTGTCTTCTCCCCTTGAAGAAAGGTGCGGGGACACCCTAAATTGCACTTCGACCTAATGTATTTATGAGTGCTCCACATCTAGCCTTTGTGGCAATAATGAACCCAAAGCATGTCACCACACTACGTGGCTCTGTTCTTATGATGGCCCAATTAGTGTTATGAAAAACACTCTCCTTGCATAGAATCTCCTCTTCATGTACATTTGACGAGGTAGGTCTCCTCCCACCAACTGGTCACCTACATGTAATATAAATGTACTCTGGCCTATGACTATCATGCTCCATCACTGTAGCAGGCTCTTCTCCTTCTAATTTGGGTTTACTCCATTGATGGCTTTTGTATTTTAGGTGTCTGAAGCCCAACCTCTTCACTAGTCTCTTTGTCGACACATTGCTTGAATCTCCTATCACAATCCTCTCCCTTAGTTTGTCCAAGGTAGGTATTGTTCCCAAATGTTTGTTAGACATGTAGACATTGTAGTGTGCACTTTGAAGCACAAACATTGCCAGGTATGAAGCAGTGGCCTCATATATGCTTATGTGTTTAGCATATCCATGAGAAGCCCTCACACTTGAATGCTTTGTCTCTGATAAATTCACAGAAGGAATAAATCCTGTGTCCTTATGTTGTTGCATGAATGATCCCCCCCATTGGGAAACCTGTATATCCCACCATGCCGAGCATGTCTCAAGGGCAGTCAACTCACCATCTTTTACATGCATAAGTGTCCACCACTTCTTTAAACCATCTTTACAAATCTCTGCACTAGCATCCGATGTCGCTCTCTTCCAGTTTCTACACAGTTGCTTATGATCTTCTTGAAAAGGAGGCCTAATGCATTTCCTTGTATGCTCTATCATGCTCATTTCCCAATGAAAACCACATGTTCTCCCTTTACCATCCATCACATTATCAGGTCCACCATTATACATTGTTCTAACTTCAAGCCAATTTGCACTTGCTCCATCTGCCACCATAAAGCCTCTAAATTCTAGAAAAGGAAATCCATTTTTTAATATTTGATCATTAATGAGCTTCCAGAACTTTATTTGTGCACCAGTGTCTTTGAGCTTAAATTCACATGTAGCAATTGTGAGAAGCTCCTTGATGAAAGGGTCACACACGTGGGCACCCATGGTAAACCATCCCTTAACCCAGTGGACATGGTCCAAGTGCAATAATTGTTGCCCCAAGCTACCACCTAGCCTCATTATATTCACCAAGTCAAGCCCTGAACTTGGACCAATAGTAAACATCTTGAAGACATTAGGTTGTTGATCATCTAAGAGCTGTCTAGGAAAAAGGATACTCTGTAGAAATGGATATCTACACTGCCGTTTCAAATCTAGTAATGAATCAAGCCCACAGCCCACACTCCTTCTAATCCATATCTAGCTGACTGCACGGATCTTTGAATCCTCCTTCTTTGTGACAATGGTGTGATTGTCTCAAGAACCTGTTGAACACCAAGCTTATCCAACTCCTCAGTTGTGTTCTCTTTACCAACAATCAACATGTCCATGACGATATCTTTGGCAACACCAGCTTGAATATTTTTGTAGGACATGAAAGGGTTCTTTCTTGCACGGTCTGATACCATTTCATCTACTTTCTTTTTTTAATCTCGACTGCTCCCCTCATCACAACAGGATGCTCATGAACTCCCACATGCGTTGTACATCTTGAAGTATGTTCATGATCATGCGAAATGTAGTAGTAAATGAAAGCTTTACATTGTGCAACACAGATTGGTATCTCACCATAATGAATGCATACCACTAGAGAACCACACTCTCTATCAATTGAACCCACTAGACATATTTTTCTCAATTTTCCTTTCCATTGTGTTTCATTACATAGTTTTGTCCGATCGATATAAGGACAATCTAAATTGCAACACCTCAAGTACCCCGCATACCTACTTATTCGAACCATTCCATTGAAAGAGTCTTGCGAGCTTGTAGAGTATAGCATCCACACATGACCATCAGACTTTTGATCCATCCCAAACATTTCAGACCCTAGAGGAGATGGCAAAATCTCTAACACAATGTAGCCATTATAGTGTCGTGGCAACTCTGAAACCTGCTCTATAGTGGTGGCACTCAAGAAAGAAACATGCAATGACCTATTAAGTGGGAGCTTTTCAAGCAAGCTGATCACACTCACAATGTCCCTCGATTTGGTAGAAGGTGTAACCTCCTGTGTTGTTACTATAGAGAACACACAACCATAGTTTGGCTCCACCTTGAATTAGAATTCTCTAGCTTCCAGCTCAAGTGGTCGATGAATGATCCCTACATCTTGAAGTCATGTTTCCTCTTGGAGGACAATGTTGCTACTTTGTAAACCGAAGAAATCAGTGAGTTGTAGCCGTGAAACCTCACAAACAGCAGTGTCAATCTGATTTCCAAAGTTTGAGCACCATGGTTGATAACAAGGAAGGATGGCATTGTGAGCTAAGCAATGATAAATCCAAAAATATGAGGAATGGCAAGGAGATAGAGAAGATCAATGCTAAGGCAAGGATGGCTAGGATAAAGAAACACAATGAAGAACAACCAAGAAAGAGAGATGAAATCCAGAAGTGTTGATATGGCATAGTCCAACTTGAACGTTTGCAAACGGATATGGTGGCCAAATAATGATAACAAATGCTATATTATGAATTGAATGCTCAATCAAGAAGCGGTGGCTATCTGGTTCACATATAATTTGTAGGCATAAACAATTATGTTTTAGTATGCGCCATCTAATGCACTGAGGGTTGAGGAGATTGTGCTCTCCATAACGTTTTTTGATTCTGCAACAAGTCACGGAATATTTTAGTGGATCAGAAAGGGTTTTCTCAACTTCTCAACAAGGGATAGAATGGCTTTGCCATTTATGGCCCATTAATTGCCAATTATGGGTAGCTATAATAAATGGATTACTATGGACCATAGAATAGCTTTGCCATTTATAATTGCCACTAACCCAATATAGATCACATCGGGTATTTGTGAATAAGGTTGTACCATACGTCACATAGGTTTACTACTTGTTATATTCTAGCTGATTCTAGTTAGTACTTGTAAGTTAGTCTTTAGTAGTATTCTAGGTTAGTAGTTAGTCTTTAGTAGTATTCTATAGTTCTAGTTTAGTAGTTAGTCTTTAGTCTAGTTTAGAAGTAGTCTTTAGTCTAGTTAAGTAGTCTAGGTTAGTAGTTTAGTTTTAGATGGAAAGACGGTTGTCTCCCTACATATGCAATATAGGCAAGTAGACTACACTCCTAGCTCACCAATGGAATGATAAACACTCCTTTCATCGCTAGGGGATTCAACCCGGTTAGGTGCATGGAAGCTTATCCCTTTCGGGAGAGAATACTATGAACACCACTACCTTGACACAGACTTTACACACACAAGCTCAATCTTGCCATAGCTCATTCACTCATCATCCCACTCATTCATACATCCAATACAAGAAGAAAGCTAAGCTAATGCACACACAAGCTCACTCATAAGCACACAAGCTCAAGCACACTTCATTCTCAAGCACTTACTTCCCTAGCATGCACACAAACCTTGAAGCTTAATGGAACTTGAAATAAACATGCATTCTCATTCACTACTCAAGCAATGCCTTGCCCATGGAAAAGCTACAAGCTATGGAGAAGCTTAAGCTTGAATCTACTACCACACAAAGCCTAATAGAGAATCCACAAGCATCAACAAAGAAGCATACACACTAGAGAATAGAAATGAGAAGAGAGAAAAACATCATCTCATTGCATTGAATTAGAAGAGCATTGCTCATACAATAGTGTAGATGGGGAGAGAGAAGAGCTTGCACCTCTATGAATAAGAGGGAGAGCTAGTCTCAAGAGAGCTCAAACATGAGTTTAGCCCAATGTGTATCTGAGCTCTCAAATGAGCCACTATTTATACTAAAACTCCTAAAACTCCCAAAACTTCCCATGTGGGATTATTCTCAAGCCCATCCCCACCCCCACCCCCACACTCACCCACAACTTGGAACTCTCTACAAGAGCCCTAAATAAGAATGTCAAGTCTCTTGTTTTCCTGCTTCCATCTTTGTGTTGCATCCTTGCATTGATCACCACTCGTCACACAACATTCCCCCCTTCCTATTTTGTGCACGTCCTCGAGCGCGTAGATGCCAAGGAAGAGTAGAATCTCGAGTGTGTACTTGCAAGCAAAATGATAGGTGGTTTGTGTGTTTTTTTTTTTGAAAGCAAAAGTACTGACAGACAATAACGAAACAAGCAATTTTACTGAATAAGACATGGCAATAAACGTCCAATTAGCTAGAGGAAGGAAACATTGAAGCAGTGTAGAGATTGAATAGGCTTGTTCAAGCCTTAATAATTACTACCTGCAGCTAACTAAAGTAAAGAATGTTTTATGCCAAATGTATTGTTCTTTTCCTAGAAGGCAAAAGACAACAGTTAATCGAGGGACTATCAAGTAGTATACCTAGCCTATGCTAAGTCAAAGATGTCAGTTCAACACTAATAAATCTAACATAATTATGTAGTGGCAGACTCTTGATATTGTTTAGTGTTTTGGTTTAATATTTTAAGCATTTCTCTTGGTGCCTTTCTGTCCTGTCTTTCTTTTTTTTTTTTTGGGACAGGGCTCTCTTCAAGAGTATGTTTGCGCACCCGCGGTATGGCTTCTCCTTACTACACAAGGCATTGGTCTGGGAAAGGTATAGACCTCCCTCGCCTACCATGAATAACAAGGCAATAGGCCAACATATACACTTTTATTTTATTTTTGTCATGCCAATTTTTCTTATGAAAGGTTTATTAGATTGTCCGTAAGCAATGTCCTAGTAAGGGCAAGATATCCACACTGACCGTCCTATGATTAATTTAATCTCTTTGTCCTAGGTCTGGAACTCTACCTTTAGCATAAAACACTAATTACTTTGTATTGCTAAACGGGTAAAAACAATTACGGTCAAACTTACACTATCAAGTCTAAGCCACTAGAATGCTATCCCTACTCTAGACCAAAGGAGATGCATATTGCCATGCTTAGTGAAGTGAATTTTATAAACAAGCAACAAGAAAAATACAGAAAACATTAAAGATTGGCATGAGTTCACCTGTTTCTGTTAAAGCGTTTGTTGGTGAAGAATTGTTTGCACTTGATTGTATGACTGTCAGTTGCGGTACTGAAGCGGAAGATGTAGTTTGGTGCTTGTATCTGTTTTATTCCGACAAAACAAACTAAACAAAAAGAAAATTAAAAAGACAAAAAATAAAAAACATTGGTGCTAAACACCGGATTTGGCCGAGGGGAAAAACCCAATGGGAAAAAGTGCCCTGGCTTCTAGTTCTTATTAAGAGAGTACAAGTGCTAGTCTTGCACTGGGGGTGGATGTATGTCTGCATTCTCAGGTGGGTGGACATCAATAGCTTCAGGATGTAAAGATAACCCAGAACGTAATCCTACCCATGGAGTAGATGGCAAGGGAAGAAGTGCATCTTCACTAACATATGGTATGGGCACAGTAGGAAGGCTAAAGAGGCACCTATGGTTTTGAAACCGTTCTAAAGACTCACTCACATTGAGCCAGAACTGACATGTAGATTCATGGGGAAGAAGAACCTGCAAAATGGGAGGGGTTAGCAACAAAACAAAGGGTGTCTTCGTGTCATGTTGAGCTCTTTCCTCTTCCGAGAGTCTTTGTTGGTTGGGTCCACGTTGCGGCATCATAATTGCCCAGAGATTATGTCGTTGAGGTGTGACCCCCATGATCTGCTGCATCATACCAATGCCATAGCGACGGAAATATGTGCGACACTGCCAACATATATGGGAAGCATTCCCCAATACCATACGAGCATAGTTGTGGTAGTGTGGAAACGGATGATGTTGCTGGTAGTATAACTCCACAAATTGTCTTCCACAGCAATCCTCACCCACTGGGGCATAAAAATATCGGGAGTGCGTCTGAAAAGGTGCAATGCTGTAGCCCCCTTGATGGTCAGGGTGAGTGCTATCTAGGTCCAAAGATGGACTGCATGTGTCCAGCCAAGTCTCCATTTGGTTATTCTACACAACACACAAGGGAGTGTTCAGATTTTAATGCAAGTTGAACGAAGAATGCTAGTATGTACAGGCATGACGGAAATAGAGCTAATAGATTTGATAGATGAATTGCCAAAAAGTAGCTATTGTAGCATGATAGCTCTTTCAAAAATGATTTTGCTTTTGGATGTAACATTATGCAAATTGTTTGTGGGGTGTTGACGTATGGCACAGGTTCCTTTTTGTTGGACTCTTTTTGGTACCCATTTCAGAGTACGTGCAAGAGATTGAAGTTTAGTCGGAGGTGAGATTTTAGCGATAGGCATAGGAAATGCATTGGGACAAATAGGAGGAGATGTGAATGGAGATGTTTGAACACTTCTAAGCTTTGGCAACCATATGGTAGCTGTGTTCTTGTCGTCCCATTGGGCTTTCAAAATATTCTTGGGTCTTCAGAGTGCCCAACTCTAACACCTATGCCTGTAGACTTAAGGCTGGTAATGTAATTTGATTAGGGAAAGAGTAGAATACCAACGACATTCCAAATAGTTGGAGTTGTAGGAAGAACGCTCTTTCCTTGATAGTCAGGGAGTCTACTTGTGTAGGAGCCTGATTGAAAGTTGTCGGCTTTGTAAGACAAACTTTGACATTGCTTGTGTTTTGAGGAATAGACTCTGAACTTGATTCAGTTGCAATATCCTCCTTCTGATGTGTTGCCTCTGAGATAGAAGTGAGTAAAGGTACCCACTTACCTTTTTCTTCCCATGTTAGTTTGGAGTATCCCTTCTTGTTCGAGATCTTCTGATGATGTCCGATTGACGCGTCAGCTTGTGTTTCCACCTGGACTCTTTCAGGCTTGGTAAGGCATGGTTTCCAGTATTGATTTGGTTTCTGTAAGTGAGGTGGTATTGACTTCTTTTGTTCTTGAGTAGATTCAGGAACATAATTATGTTTTGTTGCAGTAGTCCCTACATTCTTTTTTGGTAGCCACAAGGTAGTAGCACCCTCGTAGTAGCCTTGTGCTTGCAGAACCTTCTTTGGGATCCACCGTTGTTGAGTGGTCTTGTTGGAGGTGGAACTGTTGGTTTTGGTGAACCTCCTCTTTAGCTTTGTATTCCTTGGATGTTCCTTGGCAGCATTGGGTCTTGGCTTGCGAGCTGCTTTAGGTAACCAGATTTGAATTCTAAGTGCTTCCCCCCTTCCGTAGCCTTGTGCATATAAGAGAGATGTTGGCACATGCCATCCTTGAGTATTGTCATTGTCATTATTCACCCAAATCATTGGATCTTTTGAGGTTGTCTCTATCACAGTGGTGATGGTCTCCACCTTTTGAAAAGATGGGAGTGCCGAAGCACTTGATCCTGTAAGGTGAGTAGAATTTACCAACAAGGTGTATTGTCGGGAGTTCCAGTCCATACCGCATCTGGTGGTTCTAATCCATGATCTGCCTAGAACAACATCCACCACTGCTTGGCTCTTGTTAGCAACATAAAAAGTCACGTGCATGGATTGATCCTGAATGGACATATTAATACAGCACTTGCCTAGGGCTGGGGTTTCATCACCAGAGAAACTCTGGAAGTTCAATGATGCATTGGTGAGCAAAGGTTGGCCTAATGATGTCCACGCTTCATAAGACAAAACATTGCAGTCGGCTCCCGAATCTATAAGTGCAAACACTGCAAAGATTACTCTTTGAGTAGGGATCCTTACATCAATATGAAAGGGATCTACAAAGTCTTCATCATCATTCAAGTGGATGGCCATGATAGCTACCTTGCGGCGCTCTCGTGCTAGTGCTACTCTAGCCTTAGCTTATTCTTTTGCTTGACTTTGTAACAAAGCTTGAGCTTTTTTACGTGTCTGACTAGCATGTATGCGTATCAGCATATCATCTGTCAGAGGTTCTTCATAGCGCTTCAAGCGGCTACCATTGATGAAGTTAGTCATTGGCTCTCCATCTAAGGTTTCCAACCTTACTGCACCACTCGCACTAAGCTCGTTGATCACAAATGGACCACGTCCTCGCATTTTCAGCTTGCGTTTTTGTTTCTTCAATGTGTAAAGCAACACTAGATCACCTCTCCTGAAGCGACCTTTCTTCACATGCGTATCATGCCAACACTTTTGGCATCGTTTTTCAGCATACATGCCAATGACTGCCAATAGCCTGTCGTCATCTAGCCTCTCCAATTCATCGATCCATGTAGAGAATTTATGATCCGTCCACTCAAGTTGTTTTGCAACTCGAAGTGTAGGTACAATAAATTCTATCGAAAGGATAGCGTCCAATCCAAAAACTAGATTGAAAGGTGTCGTGCCTATGGACATTTTGTAAGCAATTCGGTAAGCCCATAGAACTGAGTGAAGTTTCTGTTCCCAATCTGTTCTATGTCCCTCAACAATCTTTGTAAGCGCAGTGCAAAGAGTCTTGTTTGTGCTCTCAGCTTGACCATTTGCTTGCGGGTGATAAGGCGCTGACCTCTTATGGATGACCATAAAGTCTTCCAAAAGAAAGGTAATGACTTCATTGATAAAATGCACACCTTGGTCACTCACAATCTCAATAGGTAAACCGTAGCGTGTAAACACATGTTCGTATAAAAAATTTACAGTGGTCCTAGCATTGTTTTTTACCGTGGCTTTTGCTTCTACTCACTTCGTAAGATAATCTGTGGCTACAATGATATACTCAGCATGTGTATGGCATGCTGGTGGTTTAATCGGTCCCACAAAATCAATTCTCCATTTTGCAAAAGCTCTAACCCCCATAATTGGTCTCAATGGCATGTCCTCATACTTGGTAGGAGGTTTGGCTCTTTGACATTGATCACATCGTTTGACATACTCTGTTTTGCATCATGAAAAAGTGTAGGCCACCATAGTCCTGACCATAGTATAAGTTTGGCAGTTGTTTCTCCACAGAAATGTCCACCCCCAACTCCTGAATGTGCATGAGTCAATACGCTAAGGTAGTCACTCTCACAAACACAAGTCTGTAGGTTTCCATCTTTGCCCCTTTTGTACAGCTGGCCTTCAATAATCTGAAAACTCGCTGCTTCTACCTCTATGGCTCTCTTTCTATGCCTAGGCATCTTATCGTCCGTATGACCCTGCGTCAAATACTTCACAATGTACGAACTCCAATTGGGTGTTGTTGAAATATAAAATAGAGTTACATGAGGAATGGGTTTCCTTTGTTGACAAATTTTACAATTCCGTACGTACTCTTCTGTATCAGCATGAAGTGTTGGCCACCAATATCCTTCCCACAAAACTCTTTTAATCGTATCCTTTCAAGAGACATGTCTGCCTCCTAAGCTCACGTGGACATATGAGATAATCTCATCATATTGATCAGGGTCAGGGCATAGACGAAGTATTCCATCTTTTCCTAATTTATACAATCATACAGAAAGAAGCTTATAAGGAGCACAATGCTCTAAGGTCATTATCTTTTCATTGGTGGGACTAATGGAGTTAACAAATCCTATCGTTAAAACTTGAATGATGGGTTCTGCCCATCTTGGTGCTGTCTCAACCAAGAATAGAGTAGCGTCAGGAATATCATCATCTACACCAATGGGTGCTTCTCCTGAAGTTATCCTGGAAAGATGATCAGCCCGCTGATGCATTTTTCCCTTCTTTACCGCTACTTCAAATTCAAATTCAAGTAGAATAACAAACCAGCGTACAATCCTTCCAGTTGCACATGGCTTGTTCACAAGGTAAAGCAAAGCTTGATGATCTACGAAGAATGTAAATTTGTTGGCCAAAAGGTAATGCCGAAACTTCTTCACAGCATAGATCATAGCTAAGCCTTCTCTTTCCGTGGTGGTGTAATTCTTTTCAGCACTATTCAACTGGCTGCTAGCATATGAGATTGGAAAGTCCATTTTGTTCTCGCCTGGTTGAGCTAAAATACAGCCAATTGCAAAAGCCGAAGCATCTATATGTACGTGGAATAAATTATCCCAATCCGGCGACCTGAGAATAGGTGCCGTCACTAATGCTTTCTTCAGCTTTTCAAAGGCTTCTTCACAATCCTCTGTCCATTCAAATACAACAAGGAGTGCATACAATGGCCGTGCTATTTCAGCGTGCATGTAGATAAATCTACGATAGTAGCGGCAATGACCCATGAAAACTTGTACCCCTAAATTTGCATTGTAAGGTCTAGGTAGCTCAACAATAACAGCTATCTTTTTTGCATCCGTGGATATACCATTCCTAGGCACAATGTGGCCTAGAATCTTCCCTTGCCTAACCATAAACTTGCATTTATCAGGGTTAAGGCATATGCGATACACTCTGCATTTCTCAAAGATTTTTTTGAGATGCTCTATGTGTTCTTCTCTATTTATGGAATGCACACACAAGTCATCCATGAATATTTCAAGAAATAATCGCAGGTATTCTTTGAACGCATGGCTCATCAACCTCTGAAAGGTGGCTGGAGCGTTAGTCAAACCAAAAGGCATGACTCTATATGCAAACACTCCCCATTCTGTAGCAAATGCAGTTTTGTGTTGATCCTTGGGATCAATAGATACCTGGTTGTAGCCCAAAAATCCATTAAGAAAACTGTATGCCTTCTTACAAGCTACCCTCTCCAATACATGATCAGTGAGTGGAAGCGGATAGTGGTCCCGGACAGTAGCAGCATTTATTTTCTTTAGATTGACACATACTCGTAGTTTTCCATTCTTCTTAGGTACTACCACAATCGGTGAAACCCATTCTGTATGTTCAATCTCATAAATAAATTCAGCCGCCCGCTAACAGCTTGTCAATCTCTTCTTTGATCTTTTTGGCAAAATTATCGTTATACGTGTAAGGACGCTGCTTGGACGGCTTGGCATCCTCTCGCATGGGAATTGTTTGTTGGCAGATCTTTGGATCTACCCCCTTAAGGTTTTTGTAACTCCAAGCAAATATATCTCGATACTCTCTGAGAGTAGAGATTAGCAATTGTTCCTCCGCTTGGGTTAAGTCTGTGGCAATCCACACGTTACGTGGCTCTTTGCTTGGTTCTGCCAGGTCTATTTTCTTGGCGTCCTCAGGGCCATCATAGGAAACTCCTGGTTCCTCAGGTTTCTGTCGAATAGGTTGTTGCAAGACTATTTTCCGATCTTGTATGGTGAATTTCTTGAAGTTTGAGGGGATATTTGTGGTATCCTCTTCTTCCTTTGAGTCATCACTCATGGAAGACCATGCTGCTTTTAGCATTCTCTTCTGTTCTTGCACTAGAGCTTTACGCTCCACTCTCGTCATGGTGCTTTGTTTAGTCTTGACTGAATGCTCTGAAGCCTTAGATTTTAGCTTTGATTTCCGTTTCCTCTTCTTCTTTGGGTTGTCACTCTCCTTCTCGTTTAGCTTTTGCACTAATTGAAAGCCGTATCTCCATTTCATCTCGTCTTTGATGCAATCATCAGCTCCCAAGTAGTACAAGTACTCGTTCTTCTACAAAGGTTGGAGGTGGGATAAAGTTTCCTTTATCCACATCTTCTCTTTCTTTTTGTTGTTGTTGTCTTTTTTCTTTGACTTCCTGTTTGCAAAACTTCCGGTGACTCTTGCAAAACTTACGTTTCGGTTTGTCACTAGGAATACTCACAGCAAGACCTCTCTGCCCTTTAACAACAATCTTATCTTCTCTAACTCTGATTCAGGGACTATGGCATCGTCATCAGAATCCTTCCCATCAGAGGATTCTAAGCATCTATCCTCATCTCCTTCATCAGCTGAGCTGTACTCAAGAGGGGATACTTCCTCTACAGATACCATATCTCCTAGCAATAATGATTTGTTTGCTTCATACCTAGGGGCTTCTTGAGGTTCCTCTGCATAGATCGGTCTTAGCATTCTTACGAGAATAATGTCATACCCTTCTGGATCACAGAACTGTGTTTACCTTGGCAATGCACAAGTGTCTATGGTAGCTAAAACATGGTTCCATTCTAAGGGATCTATCAAGTACTCAGGAAAAGGTATAGGGATATACGCCTCATCCGTCACACTTCTGTCTATGGTAACATTTCCAGGTTGCAAGTCTCGACAAGATGCTCCACAGATCCATAGATCAGCTCTTCCTTCAGACATAGTTGCTCCCGATGCTTCTGAAGAAGCGGAATCAAACTCATCCACAGGAGAGTGCGTCACATCTCGATAAGCATGATTTTTCAGATTCACCCTCGTGGTTACATTCTCATGTCAAAGGTACAAGTAATTGTAATCCCAGTCTTGAATCATTTTGAATTGGCGCATGAATGGCCTTCCTAGGATCACTTCGTAATTTGTGTTCTTGCTAAAGTCTACAATAGCAAAGGTATGTCCATACTCAATGCCACATGACTTGACTATAACGTTCTCAAGCAATCCTATGGGACTCTCTAGATTTCCGTCTGCCAATTGCAAACTCATCCTTGTACTTCTAATTGCAGGTTTTTCCCACATTTCCCATACAGTTTTTGTTGCTATACTCACCCCTGCTCCGCTATCTAGAATAGCTATCGATTCAATCTTGTTGATCTCCACAGGAAGCGTAGTATTTCCTTCGTCGTCTTCACAATGCTTGCCAACTTTGTTCATAGGAACCGGAATTGTTTGCTTAAGCATTAGCTCAGAAGCCTTTGCCTTCAACAACTCCTTAACCTGGATGTTCTGGTTCCACAATCCTTGCTCAGTTAATTGTGTAGCCACTTCTCCCCACAATCTTGGCCTAAGCTTTAAGAACTCTGTGAGTGGAATGGTACACGTAACTGGTGCCGACATTAAAGCTTGTAAACTCCCTATGTCTCGTTCCTGATGAGGTTGTCGTGTCATTGATGGTACTCGCATGATTTGGCTGTGTGCTTCATACAGTCCTAAATATGATGGCAGTGTCTTGCATGTGAGCTTGTTGCTCCGAGCTGAGACAACAGTCTGAGCATCATCTGGTAGAGATAAAGCATCTAATTCTTGAACCCTTTGATTCGAGAATTCTACTATAGAAAACGGTGGTGACTTGTCAGAAGATGCTAGATCCTCAACTTGTTTTTGCACCGCTTCCCACATCTCCCTTGCTACTGCTTCTTCTATTTCAGGAATTTTATCTCCAAAATCCGTGGTAGTCAATGGTTTTGACTCGTGTGCATTGGTATGAGGTAAATCATCTCCTTCAGGCATTTCTGGGAAATGTAGAGATACAACTTCACTTCCCTTTTCCATGCTTGGCGTGGCTTCTGGTATCGTCTCTAAGTTAGGCTTCAGAGAAGCAGGTCCTCTTGTGTACATAGGTGGTGGGCTATCTATTAGAGTTTGAGTATCCCTAATCAACTGCTTATGGATAGCCAAGTTGATTGTCTCTTCACAAGGGTTGGGATATTCTTGCAGCTTCTTAGGCAGCTCAGTCAGAGCTGTGATCCTACTATTATACGCTTGAAGCGCTGCATCTAAAGGCTCGTACACCTTGTCCACAAGGACTGATCCTCCTGAGCTTTCCTCAGACTCGGATGCTTTTCCCTTTTGCTCATTTTGAGTTTTTTCTCCTATTTGTTTTGTTTTCAACATTCCTTCTAGCTCTTTTGGGATAGAGTTTCCTCCATCAGAACTCTTCTGCTCCTTCGACTTCTTACTCCCCTTGATGTGTGGTTTACGTCGAGTTGATTTCTTTCTCTCTTTTCCATCTTTGGATAGAACCTTAATCTCAGAGGGTTTCTCAACAACCTCTTTGACATTCTTTTGCGCTTGGGCTCTAGTCACTACTCTTAGCGACACTAGTTCGTTCTCCTCCTCAGATGTCGTGGGTGATGGAATCACTTCAACATAGTTGAGGGGAGCTTTAGCTTTTTGTGCTGCCGGATCCGCAGGCTTCAACAAGCAATCCTTTGGTAGATGGTCAATGCTACACCCTTGGCAAAACCTCTCTATAGGTGGAAACATAGATGTTGTGCCTATGTTAGCTAAGAGGGGTCGTTTCTTGTTTGGACATTCTCTCGCCCAATGTGGTCCACCACATTCGTAGCATGGTCCTGTTTGTTGCGTGGGGTATAGTCTCTTTGTAGGATATGGTCCTGGATAACCTTGAGTCTTGGTTGGCTGAGATCCTATAAGCATCAAAGAGCTTGGGTCTCCATTAAAGTCATGAACTAGGCTTGGTCCGGTTGGGTTCTCAAAGTAGGGTTCGACAAGAGGATGCTCCATTTCGATGTAGTATGGTTGAGAGCTAACCATCTCCATTCCTAATTCAGGATTCTCATATCCCACATATCTAAAGGAAGCTATGCCAGGTGGAGGAGGTTGAGCTCCTAGCACCGGCCGTGCTTGCTCTTGAGCAACTAGGGTTCTCTCATGGTTCACAACTTGCTGCCTAGGTGCAGAGTTGTTTGCTTGTTCCCTTTGTATCCTTGCAATGTGATTGCAGTCCGAAGTTACATGTGTGTAGTTCCATTTACAAAGCTGGCACCACTTCTTTTTTGGTTGATTGCAAACCAATGGTGAGAAGGTTGGGCACTGCTCGGTTTTATGGCTACCTCCACATCCTCCACAGACGTAGGGACCTGTAGGTACAGTATGCATGTATGATGGTTGGGGTCGGTAGGAAGGTCTGTAGTATTGCCCCATCTTTTTCAATACTATCTCAGCAATCTGATCTGGATTAACTAATGGCACACTAGAGTCAAAGCCCTTCCCAGAGCTACGTTTATCATCCGGATGACTATCTTGGTTTCCCATGCCAGTCATGTCAAAGTTGTCATCATAATCCATGGCATCCATGCAACACTCATTGAAGATGACATGCTTTTTTGCGTACAAGTGAGCGTGAAGCGTCTTGTTTCGTAAGCCTTCCAGGAAGATAGAAATTAATCTCCCTTGGCTTGGCTTCTCATCGTCAGGCATCGATTGATGTATTGCTTTAGTCTATTTACACAATCTCGCACAGATTCTTGATCTTTTTGCTTAAAAGCGTAAATTTGGGCTACTGCATTGTGCTTAATTCCCATTTTTGAAAACGCAGCTATAAAGCTCTTTTCCAGCCCATCGAAAGATCGCTTTGCCTCAGGCTCTAAAGTCTGAAACCATGATAAAGACTTACTCTCTAGCGTCAAGCCAAATCCTTCAATTTGCGTATGTGTATCCGTGACTTGCTCCGCATGTATAGCTTGCTTAAAAGCTGCTATATGGTCATATGGGTCACCGGATCTGTCATACTTCTTGACAAGCTTTTGCAGCGCAGATGGTCTCACTTTTCTAGAATATTCATCGTCATGTCTCCTATATGAGTCTCGGCCTCTAAATCTAGGCTCTTCAAATGTCAGTTCACTTGGTCTATGGGGTTCTCTTGGAGGTACATATCCACTTGCTCGTGGTCTTTCTTCTCCCCTAGATTCTCTAATAGCCCCGGGTCTCCTCGTAGGATCAATCGTTGGAAAGACTGGTCCTCTAGCAGTTGTTCGCATGGAAGGTGCTGGTCGACGAGCCACACTTGGGGTTCTAGCCCATGGGGGTGCTAGTGTTTCTCCTCGAAAGGCAGATTCATCTGGACGTGCCGTGTCTAAGGTAGACACCTCAGTGAAAAGTGGCCTTCCTTTCCATGTCATTTCCCATGGGGGTGCTAGTGTTTCTCCTCGAAAGGCAGATTCATCTGGACGTGCCGTGTCTAAGGTAGACACCTCAGTGAAAAGGGGCCTTCCTTTCCATGTCATTTCCCTAACCTCTGGCCATTCAAGGGTTCTAAAGTCGTTCCCCCATCTATCATGAACACGCTTAGTGAAACCTT
Source organism: Cibotium barometz (assembly GCF_041138505.1). Classification (NCBI taxonomy): domain Eukaryota; kingdom Viridiplantae; phylum Streptophyta; class Polypodiopsida; order Cyatheales; family Cibotiaceae; genus Cibotium; species Cibotium barometz. Next base: position 17,203,976 of record NC_141075.1, read on the forward strand.
CTAGATGCTCTATAATTATTGTATGCGTGACTGGAAGCTCTAAGCTCGGGTGCTTAGTGGTTGCATAGTAGGTTTCTACCACATCTCTATACACCTCTTTAATTGGGTCGTCTTGATAGATTTTAACTATTGGAATTTCTTTTACTATGTCCCATGGGTTTTTCTTGGTCTCTTTTTCTTTTCCCGTTCTTTCTCTATCCTCCCAATTCCTGTCGAAAAACAATTCTTCAAGTAAAGAAATGGGTGTACCAGGTCTGCGCGATGTTCCTGGCACATTTGGGTCCGATGGAAGCTCCTTTTTCTACTTTGCTTGTGCGCTAGGTTGAAGTACACCCAAAGCATCCACTTGTTCAGGATTTTTGGTGACCTCGTAGCGTACTCCATTTCTACCCATGTACATATCGTCTTGGTAGTTTACCCATGGTGTTGGAATGTCTGCAATTTTAACAACAAACCGGCTCATTGGATCTTTGTAGATCTCACCGCCATGCGCATTTGTATACAAGAAATGGAGTCTCATGTTGTCAATCAACTCCCCATCTGGGATTTCAAATGGATTAGCAGAATCTGCCATACCAATGGGTGTGGATGGTCTATTCATGCCAAATGACTCGTTTATGTCCATTGAAATATCACTCTCGGTTCTTGAGAGGCTCTTTGTTTGAGACTCTGAAGATGTCTCGAGAATGCTCTCCAAGTTGCCAACAACCAATTGAGTGCCGCTCCCTTGAGTGGTTACCCTAGATGGTGCACTAGTGTTACGTCCCCCTAGTATTGTTCCCGAGCGTAGATACATACGCTATTTTTAACACGTTGCAGTGTCTAGTTTTGAAATTTTTTCTTTTTTATTTTTTTTGTTTTTTATTTTTTATAATATATATATATATATATATATATATTTTAAACCCTACCTAACCACTAAATGCAACTAACATGAATATGTGAGTAGATACATATTTTATTTTATTTTTTTTAATTTTTTTAATAATTACACAAAAATACGAATTACGTTAAAAATACTAATTATGCAGATTACACTAATTATGCAAAAAATTACAAAAATTTAAAAAAATGCAGAATATGCAGAAAATGTGGACTCCAAAGAAAACACATAATTTACAGCTTTTTCTTAAATTATTTTTATTTATTTTTATTTTTTTTATTTATTTTTATTTTTATTTCTATTTTTTAAAAAAAATGCAGAAAACATGAAAATTTGTATGCGGGAATTGTAGATTTTTAAAAAATTAAAGATTAACAAAAAAAACAAAACAAAAAAAAAATAAAAAATAAAAAATAAAAATACTAACCTTATCTTATCGCTTGTGATTCGGCACCTTCTGCTGTGGCCACGTCTGCGCTCGCTCTCTGCTTTTGCAGCCGCCTACCTTCGCCTTCTCTGCCTCTTCTCTTCCTGCTAGTGCAGCCAGCTCCTCCAGTAGCTGCCGCCTTCACCTTCACCTCCAGCAGCACAACTGCCGGCCCTTCTCCTCCTCGTCTGCTGCGGCTGCCTTCACCGCACCTTCGCCTCCTCTTCTGCCTTCAGCGACCTTCGCCTCCTCGGCCCCTTCACTCTCAGTTGCTTCGCCTTCGCCGCCAACTTCGTCCCCGACAAGTCCTTTATCTAGCCGGTGTTGTATCTCTGTGAGCAGTGAGCTACGGTTTGCTCACTTATATTGTAATGAATGATGGTTTCTTTGTGTGGTGAGGCTCTTCTCTGCCGCAAGACTTACAAGGGTCTCTCCTTTTTGGACTCGAGGCTTCTCTCTTCTCGGTTGATTCGTTCAGCTCTTTGCTTCACTATCACCCCCTTCTCCGCCACCACAACCTTCGCCTCCTGATCAACATGAGTGGGGGGTATCTAGCCAGACGCCTCCAGCGTGCCTTTATCCTCACCTTCGGCTCTAGCACTCTTTTCAGCGCAGACACGACGCAGCTCATCCACGGCCTCTCTAGCGTCGACGCTTGCAAATGGTACTTCCAATACTTCATAGGACACGCCCGTGCCCAGTTTACCACAGACGAGGTCGACTCGCTGGACGCTTCCAACAGCTACCTCAACTTCTTCGCTATAGCCGCCTTCTCCTCTCTGCTGCGGCCCCCTTGAAGCAGCAACAAGAGTCGACCATGCTTTTCCCCCTCAGATCTAGCACATATATATAATATATTCACTAGTTGAGGGGTGTATGTTGAACTTGCAGCAGCTGCTGCTGATCATATGAGCTCTAGCTGCATTCTCTAAGCATCTAACATGCGTTACTACTCAATGTTTAGAATGTAATGGCTGCCAAGGATCCTCAACCAACCATAGGTCTCCTCCCCGGCAGCGGCGCCAATGGAAAGACGGTTGTCTCCCTACGTATGCAATATAGGCAAGTAGACTACACTCCTAGCTCACCAATGGAATGATAAACACTCCTTTCATCGCTAGGGGATTCAACCCGGTTAGGTGCATGGAAGCTTATCCCTTTCGGGAGAGAATACTATGAACACCACTACCTTGACATAGACTTTACACACACAAGCTCAATCTTGCCATAGCTCATTCACTCATCATCCCACTCATTCATACATCCAATACAAGAAGAAAGCTAAGCTAATGCACACACAAGCTCACTCATAAGCACACAAGCTTAAGCACACTTCATTCTCAAGCACTTACTTCCCTAGCATGCACACAAACCTTGAAGCTTAATGGAACTTGAAATAAACATGCATTCTCATTCACTACTCAAGCAATGCATTGCCCATGGAAAAGCTACAAGCTATGGAGAAGCTTAAGCTTGAATCCACTACCACACAAAGCCTAATAGAGAATCCACAAGCATCAACAAAGAAGCATGCACACTAGAGAATAGAAAAATGAGAAGAGAGAAAAACATCATCTCATTGCATCATTGAATTAGAAGAGCATTGCTCATACAATAGTGTAGATGGGGAGAGAGAAGAGCTTGCACCTCTATGAACAAGAGGGAGATCTAGTCTCAAGAGAGCTCAAGCATGAGTTTAGCCCAATGTGTATCTGAGCTCTCAAATGAGCCACTATTTATACTAAAACTCCTAAAACTCCCAAAACTTCCCATGTGGGATTATTCTCAAGCCCACCCCCACACTCACCCACAACTTGGAACTCTCTACAAGAGCCCTAAATAAGAATGTCAAGTCTCTTGTTTTCCTGCTTCCATCTTTGTGTTTCATCCTTGCATTGATCACCACTCGTCACGCAACAGTTCTAGTTTAGTTAGTCTTTATTCTTGAGTTAGTAGTTTAGTTTAGTTTAGTTAGCCTTTACTCCTCCATCCCGTTACTCCCTCCGCTTAGTCTTTAGCCTCCCATCATTTTGTTTACTCATCCACTCCCCTTAGTCCTCCATACCCTGCCTTAGTCCTGCACTCCCCTTATTTCTCCACATGTCCTCCCATACTCCTCCACTCTCCATACTCCTCCACTCCCCTTACTCCTCTAGCATAGCAGGTCACGGGACACCACAATGCGGGTTGCAGTAGCGCGGGCGGGTTGCGCGACGTCCTCTAGGGTTGTCTTCTCCATCCTCTTTTCTACATTCCAATGTGACAAAATAAAAGGGCAGAGAGGGCTCCTCAGAGGCCACGATATCACAGCCTCTTTAGGAGCCCTCTCTGCCCATTTTTTTGGCACATGAAAGGGCACCATGATGTCTATGAGTGTGCCAGCAACAAAGGGCTCCATGATGAACTTTCGACATGGCACCATGATGGCTGTGAGTGTGCGAGCAACAAAGGGCTCTAAAAAATGATCAATATTGTCCTTGAGCTTCTTTGAAGGGCCATAAAAAATGAGCAAAGGGGGCTCTCGGGAGGCCGTGATATCGCGGCCTCTCGGGAGCCCCCTTTGCTCATTTTTTATGGCCCTTCAAAGAAGCTCAAGCCCCCCACAGTGGCCGTATGGTGCCATGTCAGCCGCATGCTATAGTGGCCACATGTTTTGCATGCTACAGTGGCCGCATGTTGTAGTAAAGAAGTGATGGCCATCATGGCTGAGCAAGGTGGAGGTGGGTCATCATGGCTAAGTGAGTCAGGGCCATCATCAACAAGGGGGGATTGAGCTTCTTTGAAGGGCCCTTAAAAACGAGCAAAGAGGGATCCCAGGAGGCTGTGATATCGTGGCCTCCTGGGAGCCCCCTTTGCTCATTTTTTAGAGCCCTTCAAAGAAGATTGGGAGAAAGAGAAAGCCTCCAATTCATGCAGACACTAAAAAGGGTGATCATGGTGGGCATAGATCCGAGATGGAGGCTCCTACAGGCACAAAGGAGATATCTACAGATGTCCATGATTTAGATGGAGGGGGAGATGAGACAAACTCTTTCATTGAGGATATTAGCTTAGATCATTTCGAGATGTAGGTTACTCAGTTCAGATGAGTGCCCTAGAATCCCCTTGTGTAGACTCATTACCTATGCTAGAGTAAGGGGATTGAGAAGTGATGTCGCTGCACTTAAGAGTGCATTCCAGTATGAGGGATACCTCCGAGAAAAGGGCGCATTTATAATTGAGCCTCTTTGAAGGGCCCTAAAAAATGAGCAAAGGGGGCTCCCATGAGGTCACGATATCGCGGCCTCCTGGGAACCCCATTTGCTCATTTTTTAGATCCCTTCAAAGAAGCTCTCGAGTCATGAGGCACAACCAAGAAGAGGTGAAGGTGGTGTTAGCTATCTCTCAAGAATGCTAATAAGCACTCACTTTACCTTCAAAGCCTTGGCAACCCTGGCTTCTCTTAGCCCCTTAGCAACCCACTTTACCTTTAAGTATGCAATGCTTAGCACCCTAAAAAATGAGCAAAGGGGGCTCTCAGGAGGCCGCAATATCATGGCCTCCTAGGACCCCCCTTTGCTCATTTTTTAGGGCCATTCAAAGAGGCTTACATAGGATTGATGAAAAATATTAGGGCATAATTTAGGCATTGTTCGGGCCCTTTGAAGGGCAAAACAATGAAGGATTTTTTTCATATGTAATTCTTTTCTACAGATGGATATGTTCAAAAGTACAAATCTTCCTTTAAAGACTAGAGGTGAGGGGCAAAGACAAATCCTCAACACCTCCAAAGAAGATTGGGAGAAAGAGAAAGCCTCCAATTTGTGTAGACACTGAGGAGGGTGATCATGGCGGGGATAGATCCGAGATGGAGGCTCCTACAGGCACAAAGGACATATCTACAGATGTCCATGATTTAGATGGAGGGGGAGATGAGACGACAGAATCTTTCATTGAGGACATTAGCTTAGATCTTGTGGGAGGGAGTGACATCATTTCTAGATTTAGTGCCCTAGAATCCTCTTGTGTAGACTCATTACCTATGCTAGAGTAAGAGGACTGAGAAGTGATGTCGCTGCACTTAAGAGTGCATTCTAGTATGAGGGATACCTGCCAGAAAAGGGTGCATTTAGGTAGTGGGGAGGAGACCCAGGTTACACCAGCACTGAGGGAGTCTTGGTCACCCATGTGGAGGGAGGTGGATGAACTATTTGAGAAGGAGTTAGAAGTTAAGCTGGATTTCCAATACCTTTCTAGGAAGATGTCTTATGTGTGGGAGGGCAACCATAGAACCATGGCTTGGATGTTAAGATGTCTTATGTGTGGGAGGGCAACCATAGAACCATGGCTTGGATGTCCATGATTGTGGAATCATATAGAGAGACTCGAGCAGCAGTACGACATATTCGGGTCATGTGCACTTTGATAGACCCACGAAAGACAAGTGAAATTGCACTACTTGCAGGGCTACAAAGGATGAACTCGTAATCCTTTTTCCTTTCTTGTTTGTGTCTACTTTCATCTTATTGATTCATTTAATTTTAAAAATTTATGTTTATAGATTGAATGATCATGCACTTATCAAACCAAGTTTGAGGGATGTACTCACAACATTTGTGAGTGCGATGCTCAAGTTTTCATGAGCTCCCTGACTCCCCAAGAGCATTAGGTCATAAACACTGCAAGAACCAGGGAGGTGAAAGGAACCGTGGGTTGGTACCCTTTAAGTAGAGGGTACTTAGCAAGGCTTGAATTTTAGGTGAGAGCAATGTCCCTTTTCTTGCCTCTTGTTTGTTTGGGGTATTGACTCGTATTTTTTGGAGGTACATTCTATTTTCTTTGTCAATGTGTATTTTAGGTGAGAGCAACGTCCCTTTTCTTGCCTCTTGTTTGTTTGGTGTATTGACTCGTATTTTTTGGAGGTACATTCTATTTGCTTTGTCAATGTGTTGTAGGTCGAGTTTAATGCAGACATCAAGAAAGCATTGGAGAGGATAAAGGCTACAGTTCCCATGGAGGAGAGAGCAGCTGCTGCTGCAGAGAAGAAGGAGATTGATGTAATGCAGCAGAAAATATCTGATCGGATGGGAAGGGTATAGTATCTACACTCTATGTTTGACATTTGTAAGTGGTGTTGAGTGTGAGAAGTTTGATTCTTCTTCTCTTGAGTTAATGCTGTAGGTCTTAAATTGCCTTGACCCACAACTTGGAGATGTCTGGAAATCAAAATTATTTTCCTTGAATTTTGAGACTGCAGATAAGGTCATCACTCGAGAAAATTAAGTGCATTTCCATTTCTCCCCTTAAGGTGGAGAAAAAAATTCATTATCTCTGTTTGTTGAAGGCTAGTGTTGTCATGAGGAATATGTATTACATGCCTTCAGCAGATATTCCTTATAGCGGGTGAGCTTTGTATTTGGTGTCTTTGTTTTGCATTGAAACTATTATTTGTGTTAAATTCAATCTTCTGATGCATTTCTTTATTGCAACTAAAGGTAGTTTGCTAGAGAGAGTTTTTGGGAAAAGATAGAAAATCACGCCCTTGTAGTGCTTAAGGAGCTCAAGACTATAGCAAACATAGGGCAGTTGTTTACTCTATGTCCAGACTACACTTTCACTTAGTATTATGAAGACATCAAGTTGGAGGGAGGAAAGTCTATGTTCACCTCTCTGAAGATAAGAGAGAGTAGCGAACTGAGAGGTGTTCGGAAGGCTGAGAATTTAGCTAACAAGAAGATATAGCTTGATCAGGGAGCACATAGGGTTGTCTTTAGGTAAGCACTTCATTCATTCTTTTTGCTAATGTCCATTTAAGTTTCATTATCATTGTGCCATGCATAAATTTAATAGTTTCTTTTGGTTGGAATGACCTAGATATCTCACGTACTTGAAGAGTGAAGGCAAGATTGATGACCTTCTTGACATTATTGTAAGGGGTGGACAGAGATTGCAACCCCTGCAACATCCATGTATCCAGTCTCCATGCATGGCCGCTCCTAGTGGGAGTTGGCCGATTGCCCTTGGTGGTTGTAGTTTTCTAGTGGAAATGTGTTGACACGAGAGCTTGATCTCTATAAATGGTATTCTACCACGAAGAAGACCGATGATCCACCCAAGGGTCAAGATACTCCTGGAAGGTTGAGATCACGGAACAAAGACAAGAAGGACTAAAAAGAAGGTTGGTTTTTGTTCAGTGTTTACAACATGATACCTGGAGTGCATTATACCAAAAGAAGTATGATTATATGGTGTTTAACCTTTCTTTTTTGTTCTTACTCATAGTGGTGGATGTGGAGCGGACACCATCTCTGCCACCTGGGGATTCCACTCTTGATATTCATGATGGAGGTGATGGTAATTTAACTACTCATTTTATTTCATGAGATTCGAATTGGATGTGATATGGATAGGTAGTTTGGTAGATGTATATGTTTATTGATGGATTGTTGTTGATATTTCATTGAATTTAGTCATTGGGTTTTTAATTAGCTAAAAGGGAAGTGAAAGTTGTCACTCCCTTTATCTATTATCCACCCTCACTGTAAGATTCCTCCCCAGCCTCTCAAAATGTCCAGCATCTTCCCCTGTAATAATCAATCCCTCTTCAGAAATATAAAAGACTTGTTTCTAACTGTTTTAACCTAGAGAGAGAAAATATTCTAGAGAGAGAATATTCAGATTTTTAACATTTTTGGATAGAAAATTATCTCATCTTATTAAAATAAGTTCCCCTGAAACAGAAATTCAAAAAGAACTTTCCAATGTGCAATTGGAATTAATTGGAAATGGGTATAAAGGACCTTAGCCTAAGGGTCTAAATTTTCAGAAATTTTTGGATTATGGTCCAATTAAGATTCCTATGGGCCAATAGCATCAATCCATGTGTAGGGAGGAGATAAATCCAAGTTTGTAAAAGAAGATACCCAAAAATGAGTAAATACTCACATAAGATGAAGAGTTGAAAATGTACAAGGTTTATTAGTAAAAAACTATGAGCAATATTAAAAATATGAGATATTTTGGGTATCCAAAAATGAGTAAATGCTCACATAAGATGAAGAGTTGAAAATGTACAAGGTTTATTAGTAAAAAACTATGAGCAATATTAAAAATATGAGATATTTTGGGTATAATGATTTCATATTGACACTATGTAAGGAAGGGGAGTTCTTTAAAGGAGGTGCATATTTCACATAAGATGAAGAGTTGAAAATGTACAAGGTTTATTAGTAAAAAACTATGAGCAATATTAAAAATATGAGATATTTTGGGTATAATGATTCTATTTTGACACATATGTAAGGAAGGGGAGTTCTTTAAAGGAGGTGCATATTTCACATGCTTGAATGAGTTTTAAACTCATAAAAATTGAGATATTTCATCTCTCCTCTCTCCTCATTCAAGTCTAGTTCCAAAAAGTTAGCTTAACTGACCTAAAAATGGTCAAAAATTGACCAAACTGAATTGGAAAATTCTAGAATCAGTTTGTTTGGTTAGGAGCTCAATTTTTCCTATAAATAGAAGCCCACCCCTTGTTGAAAAATATATAGTGTTTATGCATCGTTACTCTACTCCACCTAAGCCAAGAACTGTGAATTCATTAATAATTCACTAGTTTTTGGAGCTTCCCTCTTTCTTCAATCCCCATTGGTGGCTCGATCAACATACTTAACCAATTGATTGGTTGGGGGCCTCTACCGTGAATAAAGAAATCAAGCAATTTGTAAGGTAATTAGTGAATTTTGATCATTTCTCAATGTTTCTCTCTTCTCAACCCCTCTCAAGCTTGAGAAGCTTAATTGGAATGGTTTTTGAATGCTATTGAAGTTAATTGATGAATGGTAGTGAAGAGTTACATAATTTGATGAATGCTATTGAAGTTAATGGATTAATGATAGTTAAGAATTACATAAATTTCCATTTATGCTTAATTCTAATGGTTTTTATGTAATTTCTCTCTCTCACTCAAGAAATGGTCATACTCATGACCCATTCTCAATCCAAATGAAGCTTTTCATAAAGCTTTTTCTTAATCCAAGATTAATCTATGCTTGAGGCCAAATTAATGGCTTTTTTTTCATGCTTTTAGTTTATGTAATTCATGAATATTGATGATTCAATACATTATGGATTAATGATCCAATTAGGGATCATTCTATTTATTTCCTTAATGATAAGTTTTATCCCTTAGAAAATTTGAGATAGTCATAGCAGCGGAGCTATGGCAAAATTTTTATAAAAATTATGCATAAAATAATTTTATTCAAAGCATGAAAAGAGGACTTCTTACCATATTCTAGGAATTATCATCCTAGATTAATTGAAAGATATTCATTGTAATAATAGAGAAATTGATATTATGCATAATTGATTTTCATGCATAGAGGTATGTATAAAAGATTATTATTTTAACATAAAAGTGTTACTTTTATCAATTTTTATTTTCATGCATAGAAGTATGCATAAAGGATAATTTTTTTATATTAAAAGTGTTACTTTTATCATTTTTAATTTTCATGCATAGAAGTATGCATAAAGGATATTTTTTTATATTAAAAGTGTTACTTTTATCATTTTTAATTTTCATGCATAGAAGTATGCATAAAGGATAATTTTTTTATATCAAAAGTGTTACTTTTATCATTTTTAATTTTCATGCATAGAAGTATACATAAAGGATAATTTTTTTATATCAAAAGTGTTACTTTTATCATTTTTAATTTTCATGCATAGAAGTATGCATAAAGGATATTTTTTTTATATCAAAAGTGTTACTTTTATCATTTTTAATTTTCATGCATAGAAGTATGCATAAAGGATATTTTTTATAGTAAAAGTGTTACTTTTATCACATTTGAAATTCTTGCATAGAGGTATGCATAAAAGATGATTATTATATTGTAAAAATGTTACTTTTATCATAATTGGATTTCATGCATAGAGTTATGCATAAAAGATATTTTTATACTAAAAGTGTGATTTTCATCATAAATAGATTTTATGCATAAACTAGATGCATAAGAGAAATTCTTTTATTCTAAAAGCGTAATTCCTACTAAATTGAATTTATGCATAAGAAGATGCATAAAAGATTGATTTTAATTCAAAAGTGTCTTTTTCATCTAAATTGAATTTATGCATAAGAAGATGCATAAAAGATTGATTTTAACTCAAAAGTGTCATTCTCATCTAAAATGAATTTATGCATAGGAAGATGCATAAAAGATTGAATTTTAATTCAAAGTGTCATTCTCATTTAAAATGAATTTATGCATAGGAAGATGCATAAAATATTGATTTTTATTTCGAAAGTGTTAGTATCCTTAAATGGAATTTATGCATAATTAGATGCGTAAAGAAATTTTATATCAAATATAAGAATTCCCTTATATTCTATAAATAGATATGGGAAGGGATAGGATGCGATAAGAGATGTATGAGATGTGATAAGACGTATATGAGAAGAGTTATGATGTGATAAGATGAGTTAAGATGTGATAAGATGCGTATGGGAAGTGATAGGATGTGAGAAGAGGTGTATGAGATGTGATAAGATGTGATAAGATGCGTATGGGAAGTGATAGGATGTGATAAGATGTGTATGAGATGTGAAAAGATGTGTATGAGATGTGATAGAATGTGTTAAGATGAGTTAGGATGTGTATGGGACGAGGTAGAGAGTGTATCTGATGGGATAAGATGTATATGGGATGTGTTAGGGCGAGAATGGATGTAGTATGGATGTATGGATGTAGATGTGTAGTATGGATGTATGTATGTATGTGGATGTATGGATGTAGATACGGATATATGTATGTATGTGGATGTGGATGTATAAATGAGGATGTGAAAATGGATGTATGTATGTAGATGTGGATGTATGGATGTGAATGTGAATGAAGATGTGGATGTAGATTCGGATGTAGATGTATGTATGTGAATGTGGATGTATGAATGAGGATGTGAAAATAGATGTATGCATGTAGATGCGTATGTATGAATGTGAAATTGGATGTATGTATAATGTGGATGTATGAATGAGGATGTGAAAATAGATGTATGCATGTAGATGCGTATGTATGAATGTGAAATTGGATGTATGATGTGGACGTACGAACATGGATATGTATGTAGAATAATGAATGTGAATGTGTATGTGAAATAATGTGTAGTCTATATGAGTGAATGGATGAGAATGAGTACACATTGAATGGAATAGGGAATAAGTAATGTGGTCCGAGAGTGGATAATGTGGAAAGACGAGAGTTCGTTATAGAAACTATATTTTGTGAACTGTTTGTAAATGAATGTTTTATGTCAAGAATGCTGGGGAAGCATTTTGACCGTCTTGTGGATTAAGGTCAAGGAGACCTAACTGATAAAGTTGCAACTGCTGACAGAGAGTCAATGGAGGACGTCTCGCGTAGCAAGGTCGGCGGAGGTCTTGACCAGCCTCGGTTCGATTTAAATGGTGAGCTTCCGGTACGGTGGATTAGGGACCAAGGAAGCGGCCTATGAGTGAAGCGCTAGGTCACCTGCGAAGGATCCTAGAGGGTGCTGACCATACGGTTCTCGGGCTCTGGGTCGCCGAAGATACCCACACGTGCGTCGTGGAAGATATTGGAGTAAGGAATAAGAGTTGTTTTCTGAAACCGGGCATGGATCTGGTTGATTGACCTTGCTGGTCCTCAACGGATGAGTCCATGGCTCTTTTATATGGATCTGTGGGTTGATCTTGCTGATCTTCCACGGAGGTTCCATTCTATTATATGAATATATTGCTGGTTACTATGAGCTAGGAACTATGGAAAAGGCCCCTGAGTGAACAGGTGGTGAGCGTTCTGGTTACCAATGATGTCATAAGTATACCGATGAATGAATGACTGGAAATAAGGATTCAACCAGAGACTGAGGATTGTCATCAGTGATATAATGGTTTCATTAAAGGATTGTTTTAAAGTTAGCTGATGCTAAGAAAAAGGCAATTTCATATTGGGTGTGTAAGTGGTGTGACTAGTTTTATGTTTGCATGAACTTCCGGTTAGGGGGCCTTGGAACTCTTTTCCTTGGTACCCGGGACAAAACCTAACCAAATTCTTAATTGGATCCCATCACTACAGTGGTTGGGCGGTTGGCTAACCCGTGGGACTGGATGGGGTTAGGCTGGACTGATGGATCCGTAAATCAAGACTTAGTTTCTGTTATTACGATAGATGAAGTAAATCCCGGATAGTAATTGTTCTATGGATAGGAATCAACGGCTGTGCCTCTTGATGGGGAAAAAAGCGTTGATCCCAATGATCCAAGTGCAAGTTTCGTCCTTGATTGACTAAGTACCTTTAAAGGTGCAGTCGGATCAGTTTGATCAGTAATGGTCTTGACTACGTTAGAGTAAAAAGTTATCCTGGTGGAATCGCCCGTGCTTTCCGGATAAAGGAAGTTTTTCGGGTTCGGTTTTGGAAAAACCGACGGATTAGTATTTTGTCCGGATATCCGTGGACGAGGCCCCGAGTGTGGGACCCTGGCCCGCGCAAGAAAGGCTACTTCCGCTGCTAGCACCCCGAATCCGTTGCGCGGTGGAAACAGGGATCTTACAGTTGGTATCAGAGCAGGTTTTGAAAGCTAATAAAGATAATTAAATTCTTATCTGAAATTGGTAATAAGAATTCAGAAACAGCATTTTCATAATGTATTTTCATTCTGTAAGCTTCTTTAATGAAGAAATTTTAATCAAAGAAATTGTTTTTATAGATGGAAGTTCCCCATTTATCTGGTATTCCCGACCTCACCCAGTCTCAAGATATGATTGCATTTGCCTTCGAGCATCTCATCTCTTCCGCTTTGACACGAACAAGCCGAGCAAGTCTCGCACGCCATTTCGAGGAATTATATTTTCCTAACCTAGTGGAGAGACAACAGCATAAGTGGTTTGCAGGGCTATATATCCACGCCTCTTACAACCGGCGTGCAATGCTGAGGCAGAACCGCTCATTGGCCATGATTTTGATAAAGCTGAAAATGACGCATGGTGTCATTCTATATCTTTCAATGCCTCAAAATTTCAGACTTGCTTGCCGAGTTTATAGACTCCTTAGTCGATTTATCCCTAAGGAGAAAATAATAGCTCCCTTCGCAGTTAGAGAACTTATGTAACAGGGCATGACTATGGCCCAGTACGGTCCTCTTATATGTCTTTCGAGGAGATTTTGAACTCAGAGCCGAGTTGCTCTATGTACATATTGCAACTTTTATATAAATAAAGAAACATTTTCCGGTTAAAAAATTCCTGTTGAATAAATGATTGTTTATGGCGAACGATCTGCTACTGATAAAGAAAAAAAAAATCTGTTATCGGACATATGTCATAGATCTCCATTAAGATCTTGTCTTGTATAAGAAATTGTTTTCCGAACTCTTAAGTCTTAGGATCTCGTGAATAATATCAAAATAAAAATTTAATAATATATAAATTTTGGCAGAATCATGAGACGAGGAAACCGTGGTCGTCAGCCAGACCCTGTCTCTGAAGATGACGAGCTTGACCTTGATGTTCGCAAGGCTCTTCATAGGTCTCAGCCAGGACCCTTCAAAGGAGAAGGGGAGAACCTGGGTGAGGCTGTGGAGAAATGGGTGGAAACCTTGGAAGAGTATTTTGACGTCACAGGATACAATCATCAGAGCAATTGGCTAATAAAGATCAACTGAGAAGCCAAATATGTCAAAAATTTATCAAGAAACACAAAAAGGTTGTAATTGTGTGATATAATTCATACAATTTGATATTCAAACTGAAAAATTCGTAATTGGGTTTTCAGATGGAAGTACCGCAATTGTATGGAACCCTGACTTGCTTGAGGCCTAGACATGATGGTATCTATCTTATAGTTCCAAGTATCATGACTACCCGTATATACCGAGAGTATAACTGCAGCTCTTTACTGACAGTATATACGAGTAAATCTAAGACTTGAAATTATAAGCGTTAATGCTATCCAGATGATGATTTCGAATGTGGTTGATATGATTTTTAATTATATTTGAGAATTGATGAATTGATTTGGATTCTGATTGAAAAATGATGATTTTTGAAATTTAGTTGAAATATTATAACCTGAGCGAAACCACAATGAGGATGAATGGGACGAGTCTCTGTGATGATACTCATAACTAGAATGATGATAATGATTTCAGCAAATCACTATGAGATTAGTGGATTGTGCTGTCAAATTACTACTGTTAACACTTGTCACGGTAGATCAAGTTAAGGGATGACAAATTGATAACTTACTTAACTGAAATTCCCGTGGAGGAATGTTCAGAAGGAAATTTTTCGGTCTAATGGACCATTATCGTAGGAATGATATGATCTAAATGAATTATTATTTAATGATGAGTTCTATATAAGAAATATTTATCCCAGTATTCTGTTGGGTTGACCAAAATCTAAGGAACCCAGAATAAATTGGATCTCAAGAAAAAGAGTTGTCCTCTACTTTGCGAGATGAGGACATCTCGCACCTTTTTAAGTGGGGTAGAAGTTTGTAAGATTCCTCCCCCCAACCTTCGAGGTATACAGGAGTAAGAATCTCTCTTTCTGATCTTAAAATTATTCCCTCTCTAAAATAAAAGAAAGATTCTGTTTAAAAAGGGAAGACACTTTCCCTAGAATACCTTCTCAAGAGTCCCACCTGTTTTAAGGATTCAGAACAATGAGTTCAGAAGTGAAAATCGGTGTTTTGGATACCAAGGTTTTGGTCTTCATTCGAGTACGGCCCAAAAGAAGTTCTTTACCTCTTGAGAGTATAAGAAGTTATCCCCAGATATTGTGGACCTTATCTGAATTCAAAGAAAGTAGGTGACTTAGCCTACGAGCTTCTTTTATCTCCTCATCTCGAAGTTCTTAATGCCTTCTATAGAAAAATGTGCCAAACCCAAATCATGGAAAGACGGTAAAACTTCAGTGGCAAGTTACCGTTGGCTTCTAAGTTACGCTAGCTCCTTCCTTTATATAAATCGTAACTTTTACTTGTCGCTCACAGTAATCTTACTCCCATCGATCTCCTTTCTTTCTTAATCTCCTTCATAGCTTGGCAATAGGAACTAGTTTTATCCATAATGATTCCTCACCTTCAAGACGCAAGCGAGTCTGTGAAGAAAGATTTTATAGAACAGTATGAGCGCTCACTTTTTCCTCAATTGGGAACGTCTGTAGCTCAGACCAAATGGCGGACCTATCAAGACATAACTAGGGTAACACCTTGGGGTCAGCAGCACTTTCGCAACAATGTCCGCTTGGCCATGGTTATTGAAGCCTTGGGTTTGGGTCCCCGATACTACTGCGTCATGAGATCAAGGCATCTTGGGTTTTCTGAGCGGGTCTTCTTACTGGCGTGTTTTCTTCCTCATCAGAAGATATGCCTTTACCCCGTTTTTGGCTTGCCTCTTAGAGGTCCTTTTGTTAGATCACCTCATACCACTGAGATAGGTGCGGCAATAACCAACAGAATTATTCCCATAGATGAGTTACCTTATACGTGCGCAGCTTGTGAGTGCTACTTTTGTGATCATATGATGGACGGGCTTATCGAAGTGTAAAGAGTTCTTCTATCTTTACTGTATATGTTCCAAGAATGAATAAAGTTTAAATCTTGTTCTTGTCTTGACCCTTACTCTCTTGAGATTTTTCTTAATTGGTGGTTAATCTTAATTAAAAATTTTCTCTCAGTCTCTTACTTGTGCATCTTGCAAAATTACCCCCAGTTTGCGAGATGAGGGCATCTCGCATTTTTCAAGTGGGAGAGAATGTAAGATTCCTCCCCAGCCTCTCAAAATGTCCAGCAGCTTCCCCTGTAATCAATCCCTCTTCAGAAATATAAAAGACTTGTTTCTAACTGTTTTAACCTAGAGAGAGAAAATATTCTAGAGAGAGAATATTCAGATTTTTAATATTTTTGGATAGAAAATTATCTCATCTTATTAAAATAAGTTCCCCTGAAATAGAAATTCAAAAAGAACTTTCCAATGTGCAATTGGAATTAATTGGAAATGGGTATAAAGGACCTTAGCCTAAGGGTCTAGATTTTCAGAAATTTTTGGATTATGGTCCAATTAAGGTTCCTATGGGCCAATAGCATCAATCCATGTGTAGGGAGGAGATAAATCCAATTTTGTAAAAGAAGATACCCAAAAATGAGTAAATACTCACATAAGATGAAGAGTTGAAAATGTACAAGGTTTATTAGTAAAAAACTATGAGCAATATTAAAAATATGAGATATTTTGGGTATCCAAAAATGAGTAAATGCTCACATAAGATGAAGAGTTGAAAATGTACAAGGTTTATTAGTAAAAAACTATGAGCAATATTAAAAATATGAGATATTTTGGGTATAATGATTTCATATTGACACTATGTAAGGAAGGGGAGTTCTTTAAAGGAGGTGCATATTTCACATAAGATGAAGAGTTGAAAATGTACAAGGTTTATTAGTAAAAAACTATGAGCAATATTAAAAATATGAGATATTTTGGGTATAATGATTCTATTTTGACACATATGTAAGGAAGGGGAGTTCTTTAAAGGAGGTGCATATTTCACATGCTTGAATGAGTTTTAAACTCATAAAAATTGAGATATTTCATCTCTCCTCTCTCCTCATTCAAGTCTAGTTCTAAAAAGTTAGCTTAACTGACCTAAAAATGGTCAAAAATTGACCAAACTGAATTGGAAAATTCTAGAATCAGTTTGTTTGGTTAGGAGCTCAATTTTTCCTATAAATAGAAGCCCACTCCTTGTTGAAAAATATATAGTGTTTATGCATCGTTACTCTACTCCACCTAAGCCAAGAACTGTGAATTCATTAATAATTCACTAGTTTTTGGAGCTTCCCTCTTTCTTCAATCCCCATTGGTGGCTCCATCAACATACTTAACCAATTGATTGGTTGGGGGCCTCTACCGTGAATAAAGAAATCAAGCAATTTGCAAGGTAATTAGTGAATTTTGATCATTTCTCAATGTTTCTCTCTTCTCAACCCCTCTCAAGCTTGAGAAGCTTAATTGGAATGGTTTTTGAATGCTATTGAAGTTAATTGATGAATGGTAGTGAAGAGTTATATAATTTGATGAATGCTATTGAAGTTAATGGATTAATGATAGTTAAGAATTACATAAATTTCCATTTATGCTTAATTCTAATGGTTTTTATGTAATTTCTCTCTCTCACTCAAGAAATGGTCATACTCATGACCCATTCTCAATCCAAATGAAGCTTTTCATAAAGTTTTTCCTTAATCCAAGATTAATCTATGCTTGAGGCCAAATTAATGGCTTTTTTTTCATGCTTTTAGTTTATGTAATTCATGAATATTGATGATTCAATACATTATGGATTAATGATCCAATTAGGGATCATTCTATTTATTTCCTTAATGATAAGCTTTATCCCTTAGAAAATTTGAGATTTATCAGTCATAGCAGCAGCGGAGCTATGGCAAAATTTTTATAAAAATTATGCATAAAATAATTTTATTCAAAGCATGAAAAGAGGACTTCCTACCATATTCTAGGAATTATCATCCTAGATTAATTGAAAGATATTCATTGTAATCATAAAGAAATTGATATTATGCATAATTGATTTTCATGCATAGAGGTATGCATAAAAGATTATTATTTTAACATAAAAGTGTTACTTTTATCAATTTTCATTTTCATGCATAGAAGTATGCATAAAGGATAATTTTTTTATATTAAAAGTGTTACTTTTATCATTTTTAATTTTCATGCATAGAAGTATGCATAAAGGATATTTTTTTTATATTAAAAGTGTTACTTTTATCATTTTTAATTTTCATGCATAGAAGTATGCATAAAGGATAATTTTTTTATATCAAAAGTGTTACTTTTATCATTTTTAATTTTCATGCATAGAAGTATGCATAAAGGATAATTTTTTTATATCAAAAGTGTTACTTTTATCATTTTTAATTTTCATGCATAGAAGTATGCATAAAGGATAATTTTTTATATATCAAAAGTGTTACTTTTATCATTTTTAATTTTCATGCATAGAAGTATGCATAAAGGATATTTTTTATAGTAAAAGTGTTACTTTTATCACATTTGAAATTCTTGCATAGAGGTATGCATAAAAGATGATTATTATATTGTAAAAATGTTACTTTTGTCATAATTGGATTTCATGCATAGAGTTATGCATAAAAGATATTTTTATACTAAAAGTGTGATTTTCATCATAAATAGATTTTATGCATAAATTAGATGCATAAGAGAAATTCTTTTATTCTAAAAGTGTAATTCCTACTAAATTGAATTTATGCATAAGAAGATGCATAAAAGATTGATTTTAATTCAAAAGTGTCTTTCTCATCTAAATTGAATTTATGCATAAGAAGATGCATAAAAGATTGATTTTAATTCAAAAGTGTCATTCTCATCTAAAATGAATTTATGCATAGGAAGATGCATAAAAGATTGAATTTTAATTCAAAGTGTCATTCTCATTTAAAATGAATTTATGCATAGGAAGATGCATAAAATATTGATTTTTATCTCGAAAGTGTTAGTATCCTTAAATGGAATTTATGCATAATTAGATGCGTAAAGAAATTTTATATCAAATATAAGAATTTCCTTATATTCTATAAATAGATATGGGAAGGGATAGGATGCGATAAGAGATGTATGAGATGTGATAAGACGTATATGAGAAGAGTTATGATGTGATAAGATGAGTTAAGATGTGATAAGATGCGTATGGGAAGTGATAGGATGTGAGAAGAGGTGTATGAGATGTGATAAGATGTGATAAGATGCGTATGGGAAGTGATAGGATGTGATAAGAGGTGTATGAGATGTGAAAAGATGTGTATGAGATGTGATAGAATGTGTTAGGATGAGTTAGGATGTGTTAGGATGTGTTAAGATGTGTATGGGACGAGGTAGAGAGTGTATCTGATGGGATAAGATGTATATGGGATGTGTTAGGGTGAGAATGGATATAGTATGGATGTATGGATGTAGATGTGTAGTATGGATGTATGTATGTATGTGGATGTATGGATGTAGATACGGATATATGTATGTATGTGGATGTGGATGTATGAATGAGGATGTGAAAATGGATGTATGTATGTAGATGTGGATGTATGGATGTGAATGTGAATGAAGATGTGGATGTAGATTCGGATGTAGATGTATGTATGTGAATGTGGATGTATGAATGAGGATGTGAAAATAGATGTATGCAAGTAGATGCGTATGTATGAATGTGAAATTGGATGTATGATGTGGACGTACGAACATGGATATGTATGTAGAATAATGAATGTGAATGTGTATGTGAAATAATGTGTAGTCTATATGAGTGAATGGATGAGAATGAGTACACATTGAATGGAATAGGGAATAAGTAATGTGGTCCGAGAGTGGATAATGTGGAAAGACGAGAGTTCGTTATAGAAACTGTATTTTGTGAACTGTTTGTAAATGAATGTTTTATGTCAAGAATGCTGGGGAAGCATTTTGACCGTCTTGTGGATTAAGGTCAAGGAGACCTAACTGATAAAGTTGCAACTGCTGACGGAGAGTCAATGGAGGACGTCTCGCGTAGCAAGGTCGGCGGAGGTCTTGACCAGCCTCGGTTCGATTTAAATGGTGAGCTTCCGGTACGGTGGATTAGGGACCAAGGAAGCGGCCTATGAGTGAAGCGCTAGGTCACCTGCGAAGGATCCTAGAGGGTGCTGACCATACGGTGCTCGGGCTCTGGGTCGCCGAAGATACCCACACGTGCGTCGTGGAAGATATTGGAGTAAGGAATAAGAGTTGTTTTCTGAAACCGGGCATGGATCTGGTTGATTGACCTTGCTGGTCCTCAACGGATGAGTCCATGGCTCTTTTATATGGATCTGTGGGTTGATCTTGCTGATCTTCCACGGAGGTTCCATTCTATTATATGAATATATTGCCGGTTACTATGAGCTAGGAACTATGGAAAAGGCCCCTGAGTGAACAGGTGGTGAGCGTTCTGGTTACCAATGATGTCATAAGTATACCGATGAATGAATGACTGGAAATAAGGATTCAACCAGAGACTGAGGATTGTCATCAGTGATATAATGGTTTCATTAAAGGATTGTTTTAAAGTTAGCTGATGCTAAGAAAAAGGCAATTTCATATTGGGTGTGTAAGTGGTGTGACTAGTTTTATGTTTGCATGAACTTCCGGTTAGGGGGCCTTGGAACTCTTTTCCTTGGTACCCGGGACAAAACCTAACCAAATTCTTAATTGGATCCCTTCACTACAGTGGTTGGGCGGTAACCCATGGGACTGGATGGGGTTAGGCTGGACTGATGGATCCGTAAATCAAGACTCAATTTCTGTTATTACGATAGATGAAGTAAATCCCGGATAGTAATTGTTCTATGGATAGGAATCAACGGCTGTGCCTCTTGATGGGAAAAAAAGCGTTGATCCCAATGATCCAAGTGCAAGTTTCGTCCTTGATTGACCAAGTACCTTTAAAGGTGCAGTCGGATCAGTTTGATCAGTAATGGTCTTGACTACGTTAGAGTAAAAAGTTATCCTGGTGGAATCGCCCGTGCTTTCCGGATAAAGGAAGTTTTTCCGGGTTCGGTTTTGGAAAAACCGACGGATTAGTCTTTTGTCCGGATATCCGTGGACGAGGCCCCGAGTGTGGGACCCTGGCCCGCGCAAGAAAGGCTACTTCCGCTGCTAGCACCCCGAATCCGTTGCACGGTGGAAACAGGAATCTTACACTCACTGGATAGGACACCGGGCCATGAAGGATTGGCCACATTTGGATGCTCATTAGGCGACTATATCTCCATGGGTCAGGACTTTTTTGTTAGAATGCAAGCAAGAGTGGGCTATGGTGGACCAAATGCACGAATCAACATCATTAGCATGTGATTAAGATGATAATTAAAATAATATTAGTAGTGAGCAATTAACCTAATAGGATAATGTAGACATGGATACTCAAAAACCAACAAATACTCATTAGGCCAATGCCTCAATTTATAGGGTTTACATCCACAAGATGCCAAGCATCTAATCCCACTGATTTCTCCTTGATTTATGCCACCTCCCCTACATCTGGGGGCACCTTTTCCTAGAATCTTTCCACACCCCTATATTCACTCATGCTACCCTTGATTCTCTCATCAGTAGATACCTCTCACCTTTTCACTGCTACCCACTCAATTACAGGCTCCCTTTTATAGTCTATTGCTAAGGGCTTGTTCCCGCGCACACCCATTCACTTGCATATTTCAACATTTTCTTGTGGCAAAAAAAAAACATGAATGCCAGGATACATGACCTTTTTTTGCTGGCATGTGACCCTACCACCAAGGAGTACAAGAAGAAGAGGAGAGTAGTTCGATGGGCAGCAGATTTCATTTTCTTGGACTTTCCCACTAGGGAGAAGTTGGGTGTCGGCTCTCCATTGCCTCCTTGGAACTTGCTTTCAGAGGACCATGTTAAATACGGTTTTTTTTTTGGAAAAACGATCCTTCTATTAGTTAATGAGAAAACGCCATAAGGCTACAAAGCTCACCTCACTAGGAGGGATAATAAACATAGTGAACACTGGAGCTCCACCCCCGTGGCTGGCCGCTCTCTGGGGGGGGCTACCTAGTAGTACATGCGGGAGGTGAGAAGAGCCAAACTGGAGGCCTGTAGTGCCAAGTGACATCCTCGCCCCTCGCGATGAGGAAAGGGCCAGGCTGCCAAGTGCGAAGGAACGCCTTGCGGCGACCTCTCATGCGATCCGAGTCGCCCTGAAGTTTCCCCTGAATGATGTCCACCCAGAGGGCCTGTATGACCTCCGCCGGTGGAGTCGCCTGGCGGTCTATGGCCGCCCTGCATCGGGCTCTCCATATGTGCCACGCCATCATGCTGCTGATCATCTCCCATCTGTGCCCGTCCCCCTCTTGGGAGACTGCCGAAGAGAAGTCTGGCGTCGGAACCACCGCCATCGCCCTGTCAGAGACCTGGATGGTCACACTGCCAGGGACGTCCTCGTATCCAAGGGCCGGGCCGCTGTCCGTGGCCCAAGCCACCGCACCCCACGTCGCCATCATCTCACCTGGCGAGCCTGCAAAAACCATCCTGAGAGCGCGCTGCCAGACCTACTGTGCCTGTGGGCAATCCCATAAGTAGTGCCGCTGCGACTCCTATGCATGGCCACACCGAGGGCAGGACGCTGGGTGTCTGCCAAAAGCTAGCCAAGCCCCCACAGCCAGTCCTCTATGCGCTGTAAGCCAGAGAAAAAGCGTCACCTTCTGGGGCCGGAAGCTGGCCCAAAGGCGGTGCCAGAAGTCCCTAAGGAAGGCATGGGAGAGCCCCTGTCGCCTCCAATGCTCGGCCGCCGCCGGGGTACCCGCCATCCTGTGCCTCTGGATCCGCCGCCCCAGCCTCGCTGTGTACTGAAAAAAGGGGGTGCCTGGGCTGGTGGGGGCCGAGTAGGGATCTCGCCAAAGCCACTCTTCTGGATCCCACTGAGAAGGCGAATAAGAGGCCTGCTGTCCCAAGCCCATAATCTCCAAGAATAGTCCTCCCCTATCGAGGCCGGTGAGGGGTGTACACACCACTGTCTCTGATGAAAGCCGACCACCCGCACCCTCTGAAAGATACAACCCTGGAACTCATCCACATCTAGTCGGGTCCTCTGAAGCTGGCCTCCCTCTCTCCCACCTCGAAGGTGAGTGGGGCGACTCTCTCTGCTGAACCGCAGACCGCTAGAAGGATCTCATGCCGAGTAAAGATGCCCATCCACTGTGGAGGTGGAGGGTCCTGTACTGGAGTCCGCCACTCCCGGGGGATGGCCGCCTCAATGTCCTGCCTCATCAACTCTCTGCCCCTCATCCCGCTGAGTCTCCTCTCCTGAACCTCTAGAGGCAGCTGCTGAAAACATATCCAGTCGTCTAGGGAGGACTGGGTTGGGCCGGAACTCAACGGGCCCCACGACACGTGAGATCGCGAACCAACCATATGACCACTGGGAAGTCGGATCAAGGGGTTCCAGATCAATGGTTGCCTCAGGCGCTCCTCATCGGTGCCCGGGGGAGTCTGGAAGAGTGACGGCCTCAGATGCTCCCAGGCCCTCAGAAGGCTAGCTGCAAAACGCTCCTCGAAGCCAAGTCCCACTCCTCTGGATCGCTGCTCTGTAAAGATCCACCTGATGCTGGGGGTCCAGGGGCCGCTAAGAGAAGGAGTGCGGCTGAGAATCCTGGAAACAAGAAACTCCTTCCACGGCTCAGCGCCTGGTAGGAGGCCACGAACCACCAACTTGCCAAGCAAAGCTCGGCTCTGACAAATAGGATCAACTATGCCCAGACCGCCTCTCTCCCTCGGCTGGGTGATCACAGCCCATGCCACCTTGGCCTTGGCGGGCCGCTCATCACCGGACCAAAGAAAGTTCCTGATGAGCCTCTGCACCTGGCCAATGCACGCCCGCGAGAAGGCCCAACAAGAAGTGATGTACCACATGGTAGCAAAAAGCAGAACCTAGTTGGCCACAACCACTCGGCCAGCCAGAGATAAGTGAGCGGTACTCCAATACAGAAGCTTCTTCCGAATGCTCAGAAGAAGGGGGGCTATCTGCTGCTCCGGAGATATGTCAATGCCCACATAGCATCCCAAATAGCGCACTGTAGTGCCGGGGGGTAGCCACTGAAAGCCATCAACTGGCCTCCAAGTCGGGGGGGGGCCCAAAACTGACCCACAACCCACACGACTTGTGCCAGTTGATCAAAGCGCCCGAAGCTCTGCAAAACCTGTCCATGGCTGAGGCGAAGCGACGGAGGTTCTCCTCCCCTCCCTGGAGATAGACAGCAGTGTCATCCGCAAACTCCGAGTCTAGGAGCTCCTCCGAGGTGCGGATGGGGAGATGGAGGCCCCGCAAACCTATATCCTGAGCCGTCAAGAAAGTGCTCATGGCCTCCGCCACAAAAAGAAAAAGAAAGGGCGCCAAGGGGCACCCTTGCCGCATCGAGTGCGAGCTGGAACCTCTCTCCGCGCACGCCCTGTATCAGCACACCTAGCTATGAGCCGATGTGTAGAGTGCAGAGACCCCACGGATCCACTGAGGGGGGAAGCCCATCCTCTCCATAGTGCCTTCCAAGAAGGCCCAGTCCACCCGATCATATGCCTTCTCGAAGTCGAGAAGGAGCACTGCCAGATCCTCCTGCCGAAATCTAGCCAAAGCCGTAGCCTCCCAGAAAGAGAAGATGTTATCCAGGATGCTCCTATCCTGGATGAAGCCTGTCTGCGTGGAGTGGGTGATGTCCGGAAGGTGAGGCTGAAGCCGCCTGCTGATCGCCTTAGCTAGGACCTTGTAGGCCGTGCCTAGCAAGGTGATCGGTCTCCACTGTCTAATCTCCAGTCTGTCTCCTCCCTCTTTGGGGATCAAGTGAATCAACCCCTCTGCCATGCTGTCCGGCATGTCTCCCGACTCCATGATCTCCTAGAATGCCAATCTGAAACCCCTATGCAAGAGACCCCAGTACCTCTGGAAGAAAGCCACTGAGAGACCGTCCTCACCAGGGCATTTGCCCCGAGGAAGTGCCTGAAGAGCCTCCTCCAGTTCCGTATCCGAGAAGGGGGAGAGATGGGAGTGCTGCAAATGGGCCGGCACAACCGGTCTCGTGAAGCTCCAGACTGCCTCCCGAGCCTCTCTCACCCTGTCATCCGCTGGCTCAGCAGAGAGCAGATCCCTGTAAAAATCTGTGGCGATCGCCCGAACCCTGGGGGGATCCACCACCACCTGGCCATCAGCCTGCCGAAGACGCCTGAGACCCTCTCGTCTGAAGCGAGGCCCTGTCGCCTCAAAGAAATCTCGAGTCACTCTGTCTCCAGCCTGTGTCCAAAAAGAAGCCCGAGCATGGAATTGGAACTCCACCCTCCTCTCGATGGATCTGATCTCTGTGCGAGCTGACTCCATCTGCTCTGAAATCCAAGGGCTCGTAGGCTCCCTCTCCTGAAGTCTCTGAAGGGAAGCTAGACTCCTCCGCAGGCTCCTCTCCTGCTCTCTGAAAGCCTCCAGACGGTCCAGAGCAGCCTTTCTGAGCATCCTACTGATCTCCTGCAAACCCCTGTCAAGATCGCTGGCTGTCGATCCTCTCCTGAACTGAAGCTCCTGCCAGACCTGCTCAACTCTGGTCGCAATCTCGGGCTCCTCTATGAGACAATCTGGAATCCGGACGCTCTGGCCTCGCTCTCCTCTCATAGGGTCATCGATCTGGAGAAGCACTGGAAAGTGGTCTGAGAACGAGGAGCCTGCAAGTATACCCACAGTGCCACCTCTATCGCAAGCCCACTCATCAATGTAAAACCTGTCGATGCGGGAGAGGTTAACTCCTGTGGCCCGTCTATCCGAGTGCGAGAAAGATAAACTCCCCTGCAACCTGCCAAACTCCGAGAGAGTCCACGGATCCTGGCCTCTCACCTGCAGCACTAGTTCCTCCCAGGCAGCGAGCTCTGGCCCATGAATGGTCTCCTGGCTGCCCCCCATCCTGTCCTCTGCATCCTCCAGCATGTTGCAATCCCCCCCTAGGCACCAATGGTCTGCCATGGGGAGGGACTGCCTAATGGTGCTCCAGAACTCAGCTCTCCCGGTCGCCCCATTAGGGGCGTAGAAGTTGAGGAAGCCAATGCTTTCTTCCCCAACCTGAAGGATGATCCACTGCGCTCGACCCTGGACCAGAGTGCCAGAATCCACAACCTCGGATAGAAGGACTGAGATGCATACTCCACCCTGGTTCCCCTGGGAGCCATATGCCGGTGACCAAAAAGTGTGACTCTTGCCTGGCAAGATCTTCCCGCAGGTGCGGGTACGCCCGGCAGAAAGGTGGTGCTCCTGGATGAAAAGGATATCTATGGATCCTCCAACGAGAGCCCTCTGGATCTCCTGGCGACGAAGTCTGCCCCGACCAATGTAGCAGGTGCGGGTACGCCCGGCAGAAAGGTGGTGCTCCTGGATGAAAAGGATATCTATGGATCCTCCAATGAGAGCCCTCTGGATCTCCTGGCGGCGAAGTCTGCCCCGACCAATGTAGCAGAGCGAGGTCCACCATGACCCCGGATGTTCCATGAGAGGATCCTCATGGATGAGCTATGGCAAGTGAAACAGTCGCCACTGGCTCACCCCTCTCAGCCGGCCCGGATGAGCTGCCCTCCACTCTGTGAGTCTTGGGCGCCGGCTTGGAGGGAGAATAGTCACTGTCTGTCCGGGTGCGGAGTCTCTCCAAAAAGAGGGTGACCTGTCTCTGTGTCCAGCCCCACTCCGCCTTCGCCCTGTCCAGGGCATAGGCGTGAGACCAATCCTCTGCATATATGTATCTAAAGGTAGGCTGCACCCTCGGGGCGGCGTGGAGGAGAATCAGTAGCACCGCCTCAACTGAGGTGTGGACCGGATCCGCCCGCCAATCTCCTATACCAAACAAGCTCATGCGGGCTGAGTGTAATCGGGTCTGCAATAGGTCCGTGAGCCCCAAGTCACTGAAGTGGTGAGAAAACTCCAGTATTTGATCATGCAAAACTTCCTCTACAGAGTTGCAATCCCATGCTGTGTCTGGGGCAACACTGAGAGGAAAGGAGAAGGCCACCATGCTGCTCACCACTGAAGGAGAACGAGAGGGATGGCACACCACGCAAACTCGCAAGGGCGCGACCAGTGTCTCGAACGGGCCAGCATCCAGCTGGAGACACCTGAAAAAACCGTAATCCACTGGGAGCCCCATCACTCGCGGGGGCCCAGGGGAGGCTGTGGAGAGAACTCTATGACGGGCGAAGCTAGGATCGCCATCTCCACCGGCCCGGAGTGGCGGTGGAACAGCCGCTGAACTGAACTCTGGCCTACCCAGCTGCGCTGCCCCGGGGCAGTGGGTGGTCTGGAGGAGTATCCTGGAGAGGCCGAGGGAGGGATGGTGGCTCGTGGAGAGGAGGGGGGAGAGCGAGGAGAGGATGGAGAGGCATCTGCCAGAGGAGAGGTGTCAGGGGGGGCCACCGGGGGAGGCGGGAGGGGGGGGCTGGGGGGGGAGAGGGGGGGGAGGAGTGCTCTCCGAGTGATGGGAAGAGGGGCCGGGGGTCACAGAGTGTGGCTCAGGATCCTCAGGAATCTGCTCCATGAAGGGGGCGGGGCCCCCCGCGGGGGGAGGCGGGAGCGGGGTCTCCACGTGGGGGGCTCCACCGGCGGCCTCAACGGGCACTGAGACTGAATCCTCGTCCATCGGGGTGGGACCTGCTGGCCGCCTATCCCTGACTGGAGCATAAGTGCGGGTAGGTGCCTGGACGCCAGCCGGGGTCGCCTGTCCGCCAGCCTGTGCTGCCTGCTGCTAGCGTCTACGACGGTCCCTGCGGGCCGAGCGTTTCCGCCGACGAACCTCCTGCCATCCGCCAGCCTCCTGAGACTGCGCGGCATCCTCCGCCGGGGCCTGCTCGTCAGATGATGGCGCCTGCTGACGAGCCAGGGATGTCCGGTCTCTGAGGTGGATGGCCACCCCTCGGGCCTCCTGAAGGGGGTCCAGAGGCGGCAGAGCGTGAAGGATGAACCCCCTTGCGAGGACAGGCGCGTGCGAGGTGGCCCATCTCCCGACAAATGTAGCACTGGCCGGGGAGGACCGAATACTCCACGCGCTGTATCAGATGTCCTCCAGAAAGACAAGGGAGGAGGATCGTCTTCGGGAGGGACTCCGGTGATGGAACCACAACATGAATGGCCGGGAGTCCTGCTGCCCGAGCTATCACTGAGGCCGCTGTCTGAGGCGTCTCCACCACCTGCCCGAACGCCTTGCCAATGGATGACAAGAGGGGCAAGTACTCTACGGAGTCCAGGAAAGCAGATAGTGATGGGGAAACCTGTCGCGCCTGCTAGCGGGTCAGAAGCGGGGTCGAAACCGTGAGTCCATCGCGCCGGGAACGCCCGGGATGAGCGGAGGGCAATGGGGCTCCGAGCTAGCACCGTCTGAGCTGCCTGGGGGGACTCGAAATCCACCTGGTAGTAGCCACGTCCCAAAAAATCGATGCTGACGATCTTGGCAGGCACGCCAACGAGGCTGCCTTGCAGAAGGTCGCGAAGCTCTCGCCGCATCGGACGGCTACCCACTATCTTACAGACCAAGGAGGAGGCCTCAAGAGCGGATACTGTGGAAACAAATAACTACTGATTTGCAGCTGTGAACTCCAGATGGAGACCGGAATCGGCAGGGGTAGTCGGAGCGGCTTCCATGGAGTCCTCCAGAGGGAAAAGGCCAGAGACCGGGGTCACCAACGGGAGGGACACAGCCCTACGAAGATACGGAGAGGCGGAAGGTGAGAGGATAGCGGGGGCGGAGCGGGGGGGGGGGGGGAGGGGGGAGCTGAGGCGGGGGAGCTAGCGTTGGAAGGAGGGGCGAGACGGATGGGGAGGTGAGGGAGAAGGCGGGGGGAAGAGCCGCGAAGCGGAGGAGAAGGCGGGGGGGAGAAATGGCGGGGGAGAGATGGCGGGGGAGGAAGCGAGGAAGGAGGCGGGGGGGGGGAGAGATGGTGGGGGAGGAAGCGAGGAAGGAGGCGGGGGAGGAGAAGGCGGGGGGGAGATGCCGGGGGAGGAAGTGAGGAAGGAGGCGGGGGAGAGAGGCGGAGGAGAGGTGGGGGACAGGGGGGAGAGGGGGGCGCGCGACGGCGAGGAGCAGCGGGGGGAGGGTAGACGAGAGGGGGGGGGATGGGGCGCAGCTCGCAGGAGCAGATCGACGCAGCGTTGTGGTTATCCCACTTCTCGCACAAGAGGAGACAAGCTTCAATTTCTTGCCCTCATGCTACTTGCATAAAGATACCATTGCTAAATACGGTTTAGCCACAGCCACTTCTAGTTTGGGAGATAGTGGATGGCTTGCCATGCTTTGCTCCATTGCAGGTAATGTAGGATATTCATATGCTAATTGATAAGTGTATGCCTCTTTTCTCGATTTATATGATGATTTTAAATACTTTGCTACATTGCTAGGTCCTTGCTTGACATGGATCGAGAGAGGTATGTCAAAGTCCAGGACCTCCACGTGATGAGAAGAGTGGTGGTGTTGGACAAGAATTAGTATGGCTTTGTTAAACATTATGGGGAGGACATGCCCGTACGTACATCTGCTTCATCTCTATTATTGAAAATGGTTTCTATTGGAATAGATTTTAGTGTTACATGAAGTGTCTGCTCTTGTGCAGCTTTGTACTTCTATGTTGGTGTTTGCATGTCACACTAGAGCCACGCCGCCCATATTCATAGCCGAGAGCCTTTCCCTATTTGAGATGCATCGTGTGCGAGCGAGCGATGACATGTGGACCCACTACATGCTGGAGATGCAATGAACTCATGGGCTCTCATCTATGAATGCACCACTTCAGGGTGCTAGGGGCACACTAAAGCACTCATGTGGTTTTGTTTCTATGATTTTGAGTTTGCTATGTGTATCGAGAGGTCTAGTCCTGGAGATAGGTTGCGGAACAGGCCCTCTCATCAGGTCATGTCAGGCTAGTGGGGTGGATCTTGTTATTCATTTGATGTGGATACACTCATAGTGGATACGCATGTGTTACCACTAGTGCAGGCATCCATTGGCAAGAGAACTCGTAGGGATGACAAAGAGGTTGGGAGGATGATTTTTTAGCAAATCCCACTTCTAATCCCTTTGATGACTAGTGAGACACTTTACTTTCATTTTGCAGTACTATGTACATTGTCTAGTGACATGCTTTATTTATGTTTGATTAAAAAATGGCTCTTGTCATGGCATATTTTTTCCGTAAACCCAGATGTTTGATTTTCCTTGCGATTGCAGTATAAGAGAATGGTTGACTTAACATCATTATATTCTTGGTCATTGTATTCCTTGCTTCCCAATATGAACTTTTTCTTCTTTGAATTTTGTCGCTTGTAGTGTTTTGCCTACGTATGCAGAAGGAATGGCTAGAGCCATGGTGAGAGACGAGCGATATGATCAACAGAGCAAGGAACATTCACGCATTCGTAGTGTAATAATGGATGACGAGTGGTTGAGGTGTTTTAAGGATGTTTGAATCTTTTGGAATATTGAGTACATGGAATATTGAGCTAGAACTAGCATGGAGTGTTATTATATTGAGTACATGGTCTATCCCATAATGACTTGCTTTTGTTCATTTTGAGGATTAATCTTTATGGAATACATATTCAAAACTTCCATGAGTGAATGGAAACGACCAATGATCATCCTATGTTTTTGTTTATGTGAAGACAATATGTAAAAATCAATTGCGAATAGAGTTTTACACAACGTTTCTCAAAAGCATCGCTCGAACTCTAGGCTCGGTCGAACGCAATCGCTCGATGTTTCGACTTACTCTATGTACATGCCATAGACATAAAGAGAATGCATGTGAGAGGGACACACATAGATATGCATCTATATGAGGGAGTCATACATAGACACATGCGCACACATGCATATATAAACACACACCACACATAAACACACACACACACACACACACACACACACACACACACTCACTCATTCACTCACATACGCTTGCACATATATACATATGCATAGATACATACACATACGCACACTTATGTACACACACACATATCTATGCACATATGCATACAAGCAAAAACTTTATGCTATAACAACGTGTGGGTCACCTACTTATAGAATAAAAGCGTAATTCTCCTCGTCAATGTTCTTATTCTCCTTAGATTAGGCACAAACAACAAGCGATTGCCATTCACAGAACCCACTCAATTATTAAGGATGGCTCACACACTACAAATAATTTATTTCTCTTCTCTCGTAAGATAAAGAAACTTCCAAGATACAGAAACACAATATATATTCTCCTCAAGCCATTCCTTCTCTTTGATTCTTCTCGAAGAAGAGATGCTTTCACAAAGCATCAACTCTCTTTGATTTTATCACCCTTTTTATTAATTCTTAATACTTACTAATTCAGAGCGTTCACATAAGGTTTCAAGGTATACGGTCCTCATCTTCACACGAGTCCCGGCCCATTCTTTGCTCTATACCGCATCGGACACCTGGTCACATAGCGCATGCTACGCAACTGTGCTCCAACTTTAAGTGTTGGTTAGTTTTAGAAGCCAACCAAGCAATGCAAGCTTGTGGTCTAAGGAGGATATAAGCGAAGGGGACGTGGGCTCTATTGCTCTAATTTATTTTTTTTTGCACACTAGCCACAAAGAGATGCGTAGTTACATTTATAGTGAAAAAGAGTTGTGAAAAATAAATGCTAATATTTTGAATTTAAAAATGGGTTACACGCTTCGACCTTGTCGTTTTTCTCATTGGTGTAGCTGGGATTGTTAATTTTTTTTCAACACTGTCCAGGCTTTCATTTCTATGTACCACACATTGTACTAACGTCTAATAATTATATTGAACTTAAAACATTATCATTACCCAACAAGGGAAATGCAAGGGAAATGGTCTCTGCAATCTAGCTGTGCCATTTTGTAAGGTTTTATTTTGTGTCGTGGGCGATAGTGGAGAATCTAGTCACGCGGTAACTCGGGCAGGGATCTAAGTTTCTTCTCAAATAGAGAACGGATTAAAGTCCATTATTATTATGGTATCGTGCCCTAATTGAATCTCTCTCAGGATTAAAGTCCATTATATTATGGTTTCCGGCCCTAAATATTTACAGTACAAGTTCTGGGCATGGTTGCGTTAGCTAGCTGGCTGCTGTTGGTTGTGAGGGCATGCTGTGGCCGGCGGTCTCTGACTTGCAGGTTGTTGGAAGAGGCAAGAGCTTCGTTGCATCGATTGTGTGTTGCAGGAAAGTTGGTGCTTAGCTGCGCAAAACCGATGCTTTCCCTTGTCACCAGAGAGGTTTATTGATGATTATTTTGATCTATATAGGATGGCTCTCGTCCAAACCAGTGGAGGCTCTTCTGGGTTTTTACCTAGAACTACCTTTGTCTTGCTAAGTTTGCTTTTGACCCTCCGCTTGCTGCTTGACATTAGCTGATCTTATGCTCTTACCCTTAATCTCCTCTAGCTTTTGAACTCTCTTTGTATCCATATCTTGGGTGGCACCTTGGTGCTTTTTACGCTGCTTGACATTAGCTCATCTTATGCTTGACATTAGCTGATCTTAGGCTCTTACCCTTAATCTCCTCTAACTTTGGAACTCTCTTAGTATCCATTTCGATGAAGCTAATGACAAAAGTGTCTCGTTGTTTGGGTCTCAGAACGAGCTTGGTCGCTTCCGATCCCGGCTCGAAAAACAAAACAAAAAACTTTGTAGTATCTATGTGCTGTCATAGAGTGGCTTTTGGTACCCAGAAAGAAGCATGCCTTCCTGTTTGTAGTTCCTTTCCCCATTGAAGTTGTTGGCAATGTGTTAGGTGTTTTTCTGAAAGGCGTTTTGGGCTTGTGTACATATGGGATGCATGGCACGTGTGAAGATTTTGCCTTTGAATGCGTTGGCAGATGTACAGGGTGGACGGTTTGGCTGTAAGCTTTGTACAGGTTTTTTCGGAGTGTGGTCGGCTGGAGATGGTATCAACTGCTTGGTAGCTTGAAATGTGTGCGCGTCCAAAGTACAATTGGGCACTCGTAAGCTGCATTTGAAAGAAGGTATGGAAGCATGGGCAATTAAAGATTAAGGGGCCAATGTAGGTTTGAGCATTGGTGTGAAAGCATAGATGGTGGCCATCTTTTAGGCAAAATAGGGAAAAATAATATTATTGAAGTGGCCAACAGAGGAGACCACGTGGAACTTTGCCTTGATGCTAGCGCTGCGGCCAGCACATGGTAGAAGGTTGGCGAAGGTGTGGAAAGGCGGGGGATGCGCAGCACGCAGGCACTGGAAGAAAAGTGGCCACCTTGGGTACGAAAATGGGTGACAAAAGCGCAGAAGGGCTCGGGAGAACCTGAGGTCCTCGAGGTGGTGGTCGTCTGCAGAGGAAGTGAGACAGAGGCTGGGCGAATAGCTGAAGGCATGTGTGGCAGTGGTTGGCGCATAGAAGCTGGCAAGGAACTGTGAGGGTGCTTCAGCAGTGAAGAGGGCTGGCGGGTGCTTGTGCAGATCGCCGCTTGGTGAGATAAAGGGACGAGACCGCCTTGCGGAGGCATTGCAGAGACAGAGGGAGTTGACGCCTGGAGGGGATGTGAGAGGCCGCCTCGTTGTAGTGAAGGCTCGTGGCATCTGCAGACGTAGAGAAAGCAGGTAACCGCCTTGTGCGTAGGACTCTGGAGTGCAGCTGCAGACTAAAAGAAGTGGTCACCTTGTGTTTGTTCGGGGCTCTCGGGCGCAGCCGTGGGCTGGTAAGGAGGCCGCCTTGTGGTGGTAACGTGGCGTGGAGGCGCAAAGGATAGTAAGGGAGCCGCCAAAGAGAGGAGCTGCCGCCTTTGAGGTGGTGTGGAGTCAAAGCTCTGGCGTTGACAGGCTAGGCGCAGCCTTTGAAGAGGCGCTGAGTGCGCAAGGGGTTCGTGTGAAGCTGGTGAGAGCTGTCTGGCGTCAAAAGCTGATGGGCTGGTAAGGAGGGCGCCAGATGCAGAGTCCTTGGTGAAGAGCTGCAGTTGGCTACGCAAACAGTGGAGAGCACAGCTGCTGCTGGTGAAAAGCTGGCGGGTGATCTGTAGGCTGGCGAGTCGGGGTTTCTGGAACAGTGGTGTGGCTGTTTGTGTAACTGGATGCTGACCAGAGAGAGAGCCTAGAGCGCAGTGCAGAGTTGGAGGCCATCCCTGGTGTACAGGCACGTAAAGCAGCTGCAGAGGTGGCTGGTAGTGCTGAAGACAGGTGAGAGGGGCCGGTACCATAAGGGTCGAGGGCTGATGGCAGTGAAGCAGAGAAGAGGGGACAGAGTGAAGCAGTGAAGGAGGGTTGCTGGTGGGGCGCCCTCTGAAGAGAAGCAGAGACCAGGAGACAGAGGCTTGGTTGTCAGACGCAAGGGTGAATTCCCTTGGCAGTAAATCCTGGCCAGAGTCCTGGTTTTTGGTGTAATTGCTGAGTTTGTACAGTGTGTATGGTGCTGTGTGTTTTTGTTGAATGATCAGTTGTCTATCGTGGTTTTGAGCTGTCTTTCTGGTGTGGGTGGGTGGTGATCGGTGAGAAGTGTTCGAGCCGGTGGCTGGTGGTGCCCCCGTTCGTGTTGTTGTATCCAAGTTTGGGAGGTGAAGGTCTATAGAGGCAGGTTCTTTTTTCTTTTTTTCACCTCACATTCTTGTGGCGCCCCCACTGAGGAGAGCTCAGGGATTTCTCATAGGCACTTCCGTCCTGCCCATGTGAACTCACTGGCATGTCCGTCCTGCTTGCGTGAGCTCATTGACAGGTAGAGAGAGAGAGAGGTGCATGCTTTGCATTAGCTCTACACATGCATGCATATGGTGCTTTTCTTTGCGGAGTGAGGCTCCCCTGATGTTTGTGAAGAAAGGATTGTTTGTAAGTGGTTTGCTTCCTGTGTTGAAGCTCAAGGTCGAAGGGAAGAAACCCAAAACGTTTGAGGATGCTGTGCAGAATGCAAGGGACAAGGAGTGGAAGATGAAGAAGATGGCAGAGCTTGGTATGCATTCAGAGGGTGTGCATGAGGATCTCTTTAATGCTGGAAAGGATGCCAAATGTTTTTTGCTAGAAGGAATGCCTTCAAAGCTAAAGCAGGTGAATAAATGTATGCTTGATAAGCCGTCAGGGTTCTTTTCGTGGTTGAAAGGGTGTTCGAATGAGGATTCCATACATGTTAAAAAGCCAAAGCAAAAGGAGTGCTGGACAAGTCTTGAAGAGAAGCCATCGTTTTTGGAAAGCGGGGTTGTTGAAGATGTTATTATGCCGAATGAAGAGATGGAGGTGCCAATTTGTGTAGAGGAAGAGATGTCCTTGCAATCATATGTCGATGCTGTTGTGGAAAGTGATTTGGAATGCTCTTTGGATGATGAGCTGGACTGTATTCTTGATAATGCATTGGATGATCTGTTGGAGTTGGCTTCCTTGGAGAAGATTACTTGCATACCAGTTGTGCAGGAAGGGAGTGATGGTGTGACTGATGATGAGTTGGATGCTACTTTGGATGATGACGTGATAGATTTCGCAGGTGCGGTTGCTGATCATAAGGTGTGTGTTCCTTGTCATGCCCAAGAGAATGAGTCGGTTGTCAGTAGTGAGAATGCATGTGAGGCTATTATTGTTGGTCGAGGGGACCAAGATGCTTTGCCTGGGAGTTTAGGGAGCTTAGACTTGGTAGGGATGCATGTGCAAGATGTGGAAAATCTTGAAGGATCACCAATGGTCTTAAAGCTGGAGAAACTACAGGGAAGTGACAATGATGAGTCTACAGTGCATGAAGTTGCTGTGTTTGATGTTGATGGGCTGAAGGGAAATGGGTTTATGGTGGACACACCACATGTTGATGCTCAACATATGGATGAGTGGTTTGGCTATAGTCTTGGTCTGGCAGTTTGTCCAGAGGGAGAGTTGGAAGCCAATGATACAGGTTGCAAATTGGATGATCATGAGGTGGGAGTTGAAGATCAGGTGTTTGTTAAATCAGGATATGATTTTGAGTGGGAATCAAATGTGTCAGAAGGGAGTAGAGGTGAAGAATGGTTGTTTCCATCACAAGACCATGTGAGCTGGTATGGAGAAGGAAATGCAGTATATATTGATGAAGCCATACATGAAGAGCCCAGGGGGTTGCTGAAAGTGGAAGACCATAACAGGATATATCAATGGTTATTTGACAGAGGAAAATGCTTGAAGGATTGGAAGGTAGATACACCAAGATTTCCTTTTGATCCTGGTGGATAGCTATTGGAATTTATCTTTTTGCTGCTGAGCATGAATGCTCTAGCAGACGGGGGGGGGGTTGGCAAAGTATGTTAGGTGTTTTTCTGAAAGGCGTTTTGGGCTTGTGTACATATGGGATGCATGGCATGTGTGAAGATTTTGCCTTTGAATGCGTTGGAAGATGTACAGGGTGGACGGTTTGGCTGTAAGCGTTGTACAGGTTTTTCCGGAGTGTGGTCAGCTGGAGATGGTATCAGCTGCTTGGTAGCTTGAAATGTGTGCGCGTCCAAAGTACAATTGGGCACTCGTAAGCTGCATTTGAAAGAAGGTATGGAAGCATGGGCAATTAAAGATTAAGGGGCCAATGTAGGTTTGAGCATTGGTGTGAAAGCATAGATGGTGGCCATCTTTTAGGCAAAATAGGGAAAAATAATATTATTGAAGTGGCCAACAGAGGAGACCACGTGGAACTTTGCCTTGATGCCAGCGCTGCGGCCAGCACATGATAGAAGGTTGGCGAAGGCATGGAAAGGCGGGGGATGCGCAGCACGCCGGCACTGGAAGAAAAGTGGCCGCCTTGGGTATGAAAATGGGTGACAAGCGCAGAAGGGCTCGGGAGAACCTGAGGTCCTCGAGGTGGTGGTCGTCTGCAGAGGAAGTGAGGCAGAGGCTGGGCGAATAGCTGAAGGCATGTGTGGCAGTGGTTGGCGCAGAGAAGCTGGCAAGGAACTGTCACGAGGGTGCTTCGGTAGTGAAGAGGGCTGGCGGGTGCTTGTGCAGATAGCCGCTTGGTGAGATAAAGGGACGAGACCGCCTTGCGGAGGCACTGCAGAGACAGAGGGAGTTGACGCCTGGAGGGGATGTGAGAGGCCGCCTCGTTGTAGTGAAGGCTCGTGGCATCTGCAGACGTAGAGAAAGCAGGTAACCGCCTTGTGCGTAGGACTCTGGAGTGCAGCTGCAGACTAAAAGAAGTGGTCGCCTTGTGTTTGTTCGGGGCTCTCGGGCGCAGCCGTGGGCTGGTAAGGAGGCCGCCTTGTGGTGGTGACGTGGCGTGGAGGCGCAAAGGATAGTAAGGGAGCCGCCAAAGAGAGGAGCTGCCGCCTTTGAGGTGGTGTGGAGTCGCAGCTCTGGCATTGACAGGCTAGGCGCAGCCTTTGAAGAGGCGCTGAGTGCGCAAGGGGTTCGTGTGAAGCTGGTGAGAGCTGTCTGGCGTCAAAAGCTGATGGGCTGGTAAGGAGGGCGCCAGATGCAGAGTCCTTGGTGAAGAGCTGCAGTTGGCTACGCAAACAGTGGAGACCACAGCTGCTGGTGAAAAGCTGGCGGGTGATCTGTAGGCTGGCGAGTCGGGGTTTCTGGAACAGTGGTGTGGCTATTTGTGTAACTGGATGCTGACCAGAGAGAGAGCCTAGAGCGCAGTGCAGAGTTGGAGGCCGTCCCTGGTGTACAGGCACGTAAAGCAGCTGCAGAGGTGGCTGGTAGTGCTGAAGACAGGTGAGAGGGGCCGGTACCATAAGGGTCGAGGGCTGATGGCAGTGAAGCAGAGAAGAGGGGACAGAGTGAAGCAGTGAAGGAGGGTTGCTGGTGGGGCGCCCTCTGAAGAGAAGCAGAGACCGGGAGACAGAGGCTTGGTTGTCAGACGCAAGGGTGAATTCCCTTGGCAGTAAATCCTGGCCAGAGTCCTGGTTTTTGGTGTAATTGCTGAGTTTGTACAGTGTGTATGGTGCTGTGTGTTTTTGTTGAATGATCAGTTGTCTATCGTGGTTTTGAGCTATCTTTCTGGTGTGGGTGGGTGGTGATCGGTGAGAAGTGTTCCAGCCGGTGGTGCCCCCGTTCGTGTTGTTGTATCCAAGTTTGGGAGGTGAAGGTCTATAGAGGCAGGTTCTTTTTTCTTTTTTTCACCTCACATTCTTCTGGTGCCCCCACTGAGGAGAGCTCAGGGATTTCTCTTATGAGGGTGTATGCCCCAGAGTAAGAGATTGAAGGAAGGTGTTTCCAGTGTTTTTCTTGGTCTGAAAGTGAAGCTTGGGGATAAAAATGATGTCGTATCCGGAGTTTTTTGGTGGTTCTAATGAAGATGTAGCAGAGTTTCTTGAGAGGTTTGAGCTCGCGTGCATTAGTAACCATGTTGATAATGAAGAGCAGGTGTTGAAGCTTTTGAGGATCTTTTTTGGAAGAGTGATGCTAGAGATTGGCTCAAAGGTTTTGAAGCAAAGGAAGCTAAGGCTGTACCACCTAGTGTTTTGACATTAGACAGGTTGACAGAGACTCTTTTGGAGCGGTTCCAGCGAGTTGAAGACTCGAGTGTGCTATGGCAAGAACTCAATGATTTGCGACAAGGACAAGGACAAAACGTGGATGATTTTTTGCATGTGTTCACAGGGTTGTGGGATCGATGGTGCTTTTCTTTGCGGAGTGAGGCTCCCCCGATGTTTGTGAAGAAAGGATTGTTTGTTGTAAGTGGTTTGCTTCCTGTGTTGAAGCTCAAGGTCGAAGGGAAGAAACCCAAAACGTTTGAGGATGCTGTGCAGAATGCAAGGGACAAGGAGTGGAAGATGAAGAAGATGGCAGAGCTTGGTATGCATTCAGAGGGTGTGCATGAGGATCTCTTTAATGCTGGAAAGGATGCCAAATGTTTTTTGCTAGAAGGAATGCCTTCAAAGCTAAAGCAGGTGAATAAATGTATGCTTGATAAGCCATCAGGGTTCTTTTTGTGGTTGAAAGGGTGTTCGAATGAGGATTCCATACAGGTTAAAAAGCCAAAGCAAAAGGAGTGCTGGACAGGTCTTGAAGAGAAGCCATCATTTTTGGAAAGCGGGGTTGTTGAAGATGTTATTATGCCGAATGAAGAGATGGAGGTGCCAATTTGTGTAGAGGAAGAGATGTCCTTGCAATCATATGTCGATGCTGTTGTGGAAAGTGATTTGGAATGCTCTTTGGATGATGAGCTGGACTGTATTCTTGATAATGCATTGGATGATCTGTTGGAGTTGGCTTCCTTGGAGAAGATTACTTGCATACCAATTGTGCAGGAAGGGAGTGATGGTGTGACTGATGATGGGTTGGATGCTACTTTGGATGATGACGTGATAGATTTCGCAGGTGCGGTTGCTGATCATAAGGTGTGTGTTCCTTGTCATGCCCAAGAGAATGAGTCGGTTGTCAGTAGTGAGAATGCATGTGAGGCTATTGTTGTTGGTCGAGGGGACCAAGATGCTTTGCTTGGGAGTTTAGGGAGCTTAGACTTGGTAGGGATGCCTGTGCAAGATGTGGAAAATCTTGAAGGATCACCAATGGTCTTAAAGCTGGAGAAACTACAGGGAAGTGACAATGATGAGTCTACAGTGCATGAAGTTGCTGTGTTTGATGTTGATGGGCTGAAGGGAAATGGGTTTATGGTGGACACACCACATGTTGATGCTCAACATATGGATGAGTGGTTTGGCTATAGTCTTGGTCTGGCAGTTTGTCCAGAGGGAGAGTTGGAAGCCAATGATACAGGTTGCAAATTGGATGATCATGAGGTGGGAGTTGAAGATCAGGTGTTTGTTAAATCAGGATATGATTTTGAGTGGGAATCAAATGTGTCAGAAGGGAGTAGAGGTGAAGAATGGTTGTTTCCATCACAAGACCATGTGAGCTGGTATGGAGAAGGAAATGCAGTATATATTGATGAAGCCATACATGAAGAGCCCAGGGGGTTGCTGAAAGTGGAAGACCATAACAGGATATATCAATGGTTATTTGACAGAGGAAAATGCTTGAAGGATTGGAAGGTAGATGCACCAAGATTTCCTTTTGATCCTGGTGGATAGCTATTGGAATTTATCTTTTTGCTGCTGAGCATGAATGCTCTAGCAGACGGGGGGGGTTGGCAAAGTATGTTAGGTGTTTTTCTGAAAGGCGTTTTGGGCTTGTGTACATATGGGATGCATGGCATGTGTGAAGATTTTGCCTTTGAATGCGTTGGCAGATGTACAGGGTGGACGGTTTGGCGTTGTACAGGTTTTTCCGGAGTGTGGTCAGCTGGAGATGGTATCAGCTCCTTGGTAGCTTGAAATGTGTGCGCGTCCAAAGTACAATTGGGCACTCGTAAGCTGCATTTGAAAGAAGGTATGGAAGCATGGGCAATTAAAGATTAAGGGGCCAATGTAGGTTTGAGCATTGGTGTGAAAGCATAGATGGTGGCCATCTTTTAGGCAAAATAGGGAAAAATAATATTATTGAAGTGGCCAACAGAGGAGACCACGTGGAACTTTGCCTTGATGCCAGCGCTGCGGCCAGCACATGGTAGAAGGTTGGCGAAGGCATGGAAAGGCGGGGGATGCGTAGCACGCAGGCACTGGAAGAAAAGTGGCCGCCTTGGGTATGAAAATGGGTGACAAGCGCAGAAGGGCTCGGGAGAACCTGAGGTCCTCGAGGTGGTGGTCGTCTGCAGAGGAAGTGAGGCAGAGGCTGGGCGAATAGCTGAAGGCATGTGTGGCAGTGGTTGGCGCAGAGAAGCTGGCAAGGAACTGTCACTGAGGGTGCTTCAGCAGTGAAGAGGGCTGGCGGGTGCTTGTGCAAATAGCCGCTTGGTGAGATAAAGGGACGAGACCGCCTTGCGGCGGAGGCGCTGCAGAGAGACAGAGGGAGTTGACGCCTGGAGGGGATGTGAGAGGCCGCCTCGTTGTAGTGAAGGCTCGTGGCATCTGCAGACGTAGAGAAAGCAGGTAACCGCCTTGTGCGTAGGACTCTGGAGTGCAGCTGCAGACTAAAAGAAGTGGTCGCCTTGTGTTTGTTCGGGGCTCTCGGGCGCAGCCGTGGGCTGGTAAGGAGACCACCTTGTGGTGGTAACGTGGCGTGGAGGCGCAAAGGATAGTAAGGGAGCCGCCAAAGAGAGGAGCTGCCGCCTTTGAGGTGGTGTGGAGTCGAAGCTCTGGCGTTGACAGGCTAGGCGCAGCCTTTGAAGAGGCGCTGAGTGCGCAAGGGGTTCGTGTGAAGCTGGTGAGAGCTGTCTGGCGTCAAAAGCTGATGGGCTGGTAAGGAGGGCACCAGATGCAGAGTCCTTGGTGAAGAGCTGCAGTTGGCTATGCAAACAGTGGAGAGCACAGCTGCTGGTGAAAAGCTGGCGGGTGATCTGCAGGCTGGCGAGTCGGGGTTTCTGGAACAGTGGTGTGGCCGTTTGTGTAACTGGATGCTGACCAGAGAGAGAGCCTAGAGCGCAGTGCAGAGTTGGAGGCCGTCCCTGGTGTACAGGCACGTAAAGCAGCTGCAGAGGTGGCTGGTAGTACTGAAGACAGGTGAGAGGGGCCGGTACCATAAGGGTCGAGGGCTGATGGCAGTGAAGCAGAGAAGAGGGGACAGAGTGAAGCAGTGAAGGAGGGTTGCTGGTGGGGCGCCCTCTGAAGAGAAGCAGAGACCGGGAGACAGAGGCTTGGTTGTCAGACGCAAGGGTGAATTCCCTTGGCAGTAAATCCTGGCCAGAGTCCTGGTTTTTGGTGTAATTGCTGAGTTTGTACAGTGTGTATGGTGCTGTGTGTTTTTGCTGAATGATCAGTTGTCTATCGTGGTTTTGAGCTGTCTTTCTGGTGTGGGTGGGTGGTGATCGGTGAGAAGTGTTCCAGCTGGTGGCTGGTGGTGCCCCCGTTCGTGTTGTATCCAAGTTTGGGAGGTGAAGTTCTATAGAGGTAGGTTCTTTTTTCTTTTTTTCACCTCACACAATGCAAGTTGCTTGGAGTCTTTATCCATCTTCTCTTAGTTATCCAGACCTATTTCTTACCTTCATACTACCCTTGTGTCTTCCAGAGGCTTATAGGAACCCATTGTTTCCTAGTCTACTGACTCAAGTGGTCCTAGTCTACCGACTCAAGTGGTTGTGAGTCCTGGAAGAACTGGGAGGGATTACCATTGTCGTGTTCTCTTTTGTGTTGTACTTATCTTTCCTTTTATCTATATGTGAGTTTGAAAGGCTTTAAATATAGATGAAAGATGGAATTTCCACAATAGTTAGAGTCTAGAGTGGCATTGTTACTCTATACGCATCTTTTTGTATTTGATCCTTCCTCTCTATAATGGAGCAACCGGTTGCACCAATCCATGATCTTCCAAGCAACACCTATTGATCTTCTATAACACTTGTTCCAAAGGTATACCATAAACCTTTCGAGGCCACATGTGTATTTTTACAATGATATGCACTTTCAAACTTCCTTTAACCTTTATTGTACTTGCATGGAAGCTATGAGCCCTAGCATTGGTAGGTTCTAGTTTTGGTTTACCCAAAGCTTCCCATATTTCAAAGGGTAGCACGTTGTGGCTCTTCCTTGTGTCAATTAGAGGAATGCTTGAGGTATAGTTTCCTCTACACACCCTGCTATACTCGAGGAAAGGATGGCAAGTTGTTGCTTGCCACTTTGAGTATTTCTTGAGGTATGGTTTCCTCTACACACCAGCAATGCTCGAGGAAAGGATAGCAAGATGTGGTTTGCTGTTTAGAGTAATGCTCGAGGTATGGTTTCCTTTGCATAGGTAGACACTCAAGAATCTTGACTCATGCAAGTTCAATATCCAAGTCATTATTATCAAGGGAGGCTAGTGCATTCGTATTTGTTGCTAGAGTCTTCCTTGAAAGCATATTTTAGCCTTGGCTATTCTACCTTTAGCCTCATCTTGGACTAAAGCTAGAATAAATTTAGTCCAAGATGAGGCTAAAGGCTAGCTTTGCCTCATCTTGGACTTGTCTTTGAGATCATTCTTTTCTCTTTCATTTTTCTATGGATTTGGGTAATCATATCTTGCGTCAAGGATCCAAAGTAGTTTTTACCTTCCTTCCAATGATGTATCCATTGGTCTCCATGTCATCAAGGGTTTTAAACTCTTGTGGAGTAATCTTGGGTCAAGGATCCATAGAAGTTTTTCAGCTTACTCCCATTGATGTACCCATTGGTCTCCATGTCATCAAGGGTTTCAATCCTTACAAACCCTTGCTCCATGATCATGGATGGTCCCATATTCCAAAGTTTTAGCCTTTTCTTTTTATTACTTCTCGTTTCAAATAGAAGAACTAGGTTTCCTTCCTTAAAGTTCTGGTTAAACCATTTTCTTTGTCTTCACTTTTCTACCATCAAACCATGCATGGCCAATAGTCTAGTTTCTTTCAATTACTTGAGATCAATTAGTCGTTGCTATTTCCTTCTCGAGGCAGTTGATTCAATGAGCGGCCAAACCCGAGCAAGCTCGATTTTATGAGCAAGAGAGAGGACATGATCTTGAAATCCTAAGGTACCCTTACAGACATTTGGTTGATGATTGAAGGTTTAGGAGATCAATTTGGTAATGTAGTAATCAATCATATTACATTTAACACATTGAAACCCATGTCCAAGAAATCCATGTAGCCAACATAGAAAATTATAGCATAGTTCAAATCTCTTTCTCATAGACTTATAGATATAGAACATAGAAGAAAAAAGATGCATATAATTCATCAATCAGGATCTTCTTTGAATCCAAAATAGGGGCTAAAAACACATCTTCAAAGACACCTACAATTATAGAGTTTAGGTTCATTCCTCCATGCACTCATCAACAAAGAGGTTCTTAGCAAACTTTTTCTCCCTTATGATGTTGTCATACATCTCATTTTCTTCCATACCTTATGCCTTTACTTCACCATAGCAAGGTATAATACTACAAACAATACCAACGCACCCATTAAAGTTAGAGTCTTGTATTAATCTACATGTATTAGTATCATATGCAACAATCACAAATCTGCATTCTAGAATTTCAGAGTAAGTTGTGCAAACTTCTTTATGTTGCAAACAGAAAAACTTACAACCATACAATATTGTTAATTTCAAAACCAAAAAATACTAGCATGTATAAGAGTAATTGTGTTTAATGTCACCAAAATAAAGTAACTCGCTACGTGTCATAAGGGTTTTCAATAGGCTCCATTGAGAACTCTCGTAAAATCCTCTCATCTTCAAATGTTTTTCTCACTACCATCTTCATACTATGAGAGGTGATCAGAGACTTCACACATCATCAATCACACCAAAATCATTATCAAATGAGTAGCATGCATTCCCTGAAACCATGCATGCTTTCATTATGGGTGCTAAGCAACACCCCATCTCTAGAACCAACCCACCACGAGCACAACATAATCCCAATATATAGGCCATAAAGCAAGTAGACCTATCCATTGCAGTGTACAAATACCTTGTAGAATTGGGACCTATGGTGCATTTTGGCTTGCTCTTTTCTCTCCACTGCTTCCATTTGGTCTGCTAGTAGACTTTTGTCAATGCTATCTATTGCTAGCTTTAGCTTGTTAGAGTACTCAACCTATAGAATGTAGTCAACAATCAAACACATATCTTAAGAAACATACATGGAAGACTTTCCTAGCCATGTAAGATTGCATATTGTAACATCTTCATATAAAGTAAATCACATATCTTACAAAACATACCTAGAAGAATAGCCTAGCCAAGTAACCTTGTGTAAAAGGAAACCCTGTTTGCATAGCCTTACTTTTCCCTTTTCCAAGCACCTTGCTCTCTTCTTGGTTCAAAGAGCTGATGTATGCCTTTCATCACATTCACATATATTATTTGTGTTTATTAAAACATCATGCAAACTAGACTTGATGACAACATGTTCATTAAGCCTACATCAAGCGCATCCAACAAG
This sequence comes from Cibotium barometz, assembly GCF_041138505.1. Lineage (NCBI taxonomy): Eukaryota > Viridiplantae > Streptophyta > Polypodiopsida > Cyatheales > Cibotiaceae > Cibotium > Cibotium barometz. The sequence continues at coordinate 17,248,744 of NC_141075.1, forward strand.
TGGTCTTTAGATTCACAATATAGAAAAACATTCTTCAAATATGCAAAACAATCACACATAAAAGTGACTTATGTGTTCATTTGTTGTAGGTAAGTCAACAAAGAGATCTTAGGAACCCTTCTTAGATCAATCAAGCTAACATGCTTAGTTATGTCCTTAAAGTATAACTCCAAGATGACTTGAATCTATGTGTGGTACGGTGGTTGCCTTCCCAAACAAAGAGCATCTTTTTACTCATGAATTTTCATTCCTTCTTGGTTGAATTTTTTTAAAAACTACTTATCCACTTCCTTCACAACATAGACCAGGTAGATTTTATATCGTCTATGACTCTGACCTCCTCACCATTGCTCTTACAAAGAGAAATAATGAATGCCTCTTTGGCAAGTATGTCTCATATTGAAAGGCAAGCTTTAAATACCCCACCTTCCTTCTTATATCTCTCACATGGCAAGTATGTCTCATATTGAAAGGCAAGCTTTAAATACCCCACCTTCTTTCTTATACCTCTCACATGGCAAGTATGTCTCATATTGAAAGGCAAGCTTTAAATACCCCACCTTCTTTCTTATACGTCTCACATGAGCATATGCAATTAACATGTAAAGTGGTATCCTAGGACATTGATGTGTGCTAAGTACATATTATCCCCTTCTCCTACCAATTGAACATTAGATTCAATAAGAAGACTATCGTCATCCTCATCATCACCAAGATCAATAATATACGCTCCCAATGCTATAGGTTCCCCAATGCCTTTCCATACACCCACATTCTCTTGTGTGAGATCTCAGGCTCTTGCTTGTCTTCTTTCACACTTGTAGTAAGTGAACCATGATTCCTTGTTGCTTGCTCTCTCCTTGTTGTCAAGCCTCTTTAATGAAGATGTAGGAGGGATCTTATCTAAAATTGCTTTTCATTTCATTTCTTTCTTCATCCTATATAGACATTTTCTTGTCCTATGTCAACATATGTGTGTGTGTATGCATGTGTGTATGCATTCATGTATATATGTGTACATGTCTACACTTGCATCACATATTGTCCTTTTTTAAACAATGTTATCTCTCCCTCTATTAGTGGCATGCCCTCCTACTACCCTCTTATGAACAAGATTTACAAGCAATAAAAAACCCTATGAATTGCATTCAGATGATGGTGACACCAGCCCATCAACGTATAGGGTAGACACATTGCATGTACTAGACACATTGTCTAAGTTCCAGGCATGCTTAGGGCTAGGCTAGGCAATATGAAGGGGATCAAAACCTCATGCATGACATCATGCATCAGATTTTGACCCCCCTCATGTTGCCCTTCAAAATTACAAATGTGTGTGGAGGACTCAGATGTGTGTGCACAAGGATGGGGACTCGAATGTGTATGAATGTATAATATGTATCTAATGTGGCTCTTGGCAAGCCTGAACTTTGATGAGTGTGCTACTACATGATTCAATGAAAGCGTAAAGTTGAAAGAGGGATATTAGTTCAAACTTTGCTAAAGAAGCTTGGAGCAGATCGGCACACTGAACTCTAATGAGTGTGCTACTACATGATTCAATGAAAATGTAAAGTTAAAAAAGGGATATGAGTTTAAACTCCATTGTTGAAACCTGGATTGGTAGGGTTGTGATCGACAAGGGTCATACAAGAGAGTTAGGCTTGGGGGGTTCACCTAAAAATATGTAAGTATAGCACATGAGTTCAAATGAAGGGGTTTTTTAATTCAAAAATTTAAGGTAAATTTATAGCAATACAAATTTACAGCAATACATTTTGACCCCCCTTTATGTTTCCCTTTTCGATTGTATTAGAGCCACATATCATAGCTTTTCAAGAAGAACACAAGTTGTTATGTCGTAGTGAAAAAATGCAACCAAAGAATTGTGATTAAGAAAACTACAAGCAGGATGTAGTTGAATTTTGGACAAATGGGCATGTCATCCGCCGATGGCGAGTTACAAAGTTTGAAATTATGGCTTGCATGGTGGGATGTTTGAGTTAGCCATTGGGGTGGCTATTTCCTACAAGAACATGCTAATTTGGAGTTTGTGCCCGCAATAAATCTTTCTAAAATTAAACATTCAAGTAGCTCATGGTGGTTAGTTAATATACATCTTACTTTTTGAGGCAATGACAAGTGGATGTGAGCATGGCAACTTTGCAAAGTGCTCAATACAAAACCTTCATATAAGGAAAACACTTAGGATATGGCCATGACTTGAAGATGATGTTAGAGAAACTTTTGAACAGACACACAGGTTCAACAATAGAAAAAAAGTGATTGATCTAACAAATACTACTTCAGAGGAGGCTGGTATTCAATCATTGGAGTTCTTAAGGTGATATATAGAGGAGACTAGCATTAGAAAAAAGAGGAGGTTTGGTGACAAAAATCACATCCAAGACACAGAAAACCAAGCTAGATTACTCTACACTCAGCAGACTGCAAAGTGAGCCATAGGGAAAAGGCAACGAGTGCTATATGTGAAAGGCCTATGAGCTATAGGGAAAAGGTAGCGACTGCTATAGGGCAAAGGCAATGAGTGCTATATGAAAGGCCTACATAATGTAATGCGCATGATGTAATTTGGGCTATTAGGCATGCACCACCACATAGTGAGGTCACATGCTTTTGAAAATTACTAGAGATAGGTAGACATTGTTGTAAGGAGATTAACCCATATGGAAAAAGTTAAAGTGTTGGTATTCTAGTTCCATCTTTTCATGCTAGAAGATCATACCCAGGTGGGAAAAAAAACATTTTATATGGTTTAATCACCATACAATATAACATACATAGAAGGTTTATGAGTTAGTTAGTGGTGGGTAGCCTAGAGAAGCCCTTGGTATATGGAAAGTTTCTACTTAAACTAGTCTTACAAACGATGAGGCATGCTATATCTGTGTTTGAAAGTGAAGCCACATGTTTTCTACATTCAAGAAATGTCAGTGTGACACCTCCACAAAGTAATGTGTGTCCTGCAAGAAGGGATGGAAAACTAGTGCAGTGTGGATAAGCAAATAACTAAAGAATTTAGAGATAAATTAAATAGAGCCAAATCACTTGATGGGCGGATTCTTCATGAAAATATCATAGTGCCCAATATTAATGTTTTTAGCTTGGAGACCAAAGGATAAATTGAGAATGTGGTAGCATATTCTATCACAATTGGATGATTTTTCATATTCACATGTGAGGACTTTCTGTGTAGCGTGAGGTAAAGCATGAAATATAGATATGCCTTGAAACACATCTACTTTATTTTCATAAAGGTACTTGGTCTTAGAGAAAACATACATGAATGAGCTCTACAAAGCACTAATGGTAGAAGAGTCCATTCATAGTGTATGGGAAATCCCAAATTTTATGGATGAAAATATCATGAGACTCCTCTGTGTTGTGCCTAGGTTGGCCATGCTATTAAAGGTTTAAGATACTTGTGGAGTTATTGACATTATCTCTTCACTATGTATAAAAGTAGGTTGTTTTTTAATTAAGAAGCTAGCTTCTATGGTAAGAGACAAAATTCTTTGTTGCGGTTTGGCTTGAAAATACTCATATGGCTTAAAATATAAAAGTGCCAAAATATATCTTATGTAATCAAAACAATTTCTCTAGCAAAATATAGATTTTTAAAACAATTAGGTTTCTATCGTGGTGGAAAGTCATTACGCGACCATAATTTTGTAATAAGTAGCATGGATAGCTAGATAAATGCAAGTAAAGTAAGCAATGAATATTGGTATGAAAGTCATTACATTAGATTTGGCCCTCCAAAATCACGCTTTAAATCTTGTGATTAGTCACTAATCATTATCACTATTAAGAATCATGGACATCATGAGCATGAGCAAGATGATTAATACTAATCCTACACTTATCTAATGTGATTAGAGTGAATTAATCTAAGGTGGGTGTAATCTAAGCTTACTCCATGACGATGAGTATATACAATAGACTCAAACACAATTAGGTTACAAGATTAATACTTGTATTCATAAAGAGGCTTGAGATGTGTGCAAGTGATATGATTTCATTGTTTGAAATGGCCCCCTTTTATATGAGGAGATACACCCTTGGTCTTGTACATCAATGTGGGATAAGTCCCTTTACTCATGATGTGGCTTCATGCTAGTCTTTGTACTTTCTTGGCTACTCATTCTCACTCCCTACCACTTCCTTGTGCTCTTTGGCACCACATTTCTCAACACCCCCCCTTGGTGCCAAATCTTTGGGCTACTCAAGGTGGTCAAGGCAAGGTTTTACAACGTATTTTCACCCCCCCTTGATGGACTTAACCTAGCTTTAAGACCTAGAGGTCATCTCTAAGAGTGAGGTCCCCCCGTTGATAGAGACTTGACCTATCATTGAGGTCTAAAGGTCTCTTCTAAGAGTAGGGTTACAATAATCATTGTCCCCCCCCCCACGGTGCTCAACTCGCTATTCTCAGGTGGTCGGGCAGATACACATAACAAATGATTTTTGGCCTACTCATTTGGTGGCCTTTACAATATATGATTTAGGTGAGGGTAGTGGTTGGTAGCTCGATGTTGCTTAGTGTTGCCTACTGGCTCAATATCTCCTTGCTTTTTGATTGATAAACATCCCTTGTTGCTTCCTTTGTTCTTCATGTTGATGTCAATTTCTTATTCACTTTGTTGACTGCTTCTTGGCTCTTGGTCTTTGCTATTTGGCTTGACTCTTGGCTCTTTTGACAGCTTCTTTGGTATGAGCATCTTTCTCATTATTACCACTTGATGCTTGGTACTTGATTTTCTTATATGCCTTTGATGCATTTAGTGTGGATGCCATGATGTGTGCTATGGTCATCTCATACACTTGTGCTTTGAGCATGCTCATAATAGTGTTTAATGCACCTTTCCTTTGCTTTTGATGCTTATGCACATGCATTTTTAAATGATGAGTTTTCCAAGGATTTAACCCTTCCTCAACAATTGATGCTTGTTGAAATAAGCAATGTGTGAGGGTGCAAACATGAATAGATCAAGGGGAGGAGCATGCACATTAGAAAGAGTAAAAGACTAAGGGTACATTGGAAAAGGTTGATTTGTTTGGTCATTTGTAAAAGGTGAAGTCAAAGGTAGCACATGGAAAGTGCAAGGAAGCACATGTAGTGTGAGCATTTATGGACACATGGTTAGCACTAGGGTGCACACATCTTGTGATTTGGGAGCTCCATGAGAGCTATATAATAATTTACTTGGATAAAGCTAATGCAATGAGATTATGTGGGTTTTCTATCAATAATTTATCATTATCTTACTATTAATCTAATCACTTTTTATATTATCTTAATCACTATGCCTAATCATGTTTCTCATATTCTTTGATCCACCTTAAGCTTAATCAAGCTTGATTTCTTAACATGGTTGTAGAAAACGGTGCCTTTCTCTGTATGTCTGCCTGTGTGCACTTCTTGATGCCTTTTGTGTTAAATTGGTGATCGTCAAAGCTATGACCTAGAGTCCCCTTTGAGCTCCCAAGAGCTCATGGCCATTGGTTTCCTCTATCTTCTACAAGGAGATAAACCCTAAGCTGCCATTAAAGCTCCTTAAGGTATCTTGAGTTCTTAACCTCAAGATTAGTCTTATCATTAAGGCTTTAATCCTCCCCCTAACCCAAGTCATTAGGAAACCAATTGGTTGTGTTTTCTAAAGTGAATTATTATATTATTATCTATCACTTGGGTTACCTTAAGAACTAGTGCTCTTAAACACTAAGGCATTACTTATACCTCAAGCATATCTCAAGTATATTGCAACACTTATGCCACATTCATCAAAGCACATTAATTCATCAAATTTGAGCACTCATAAGCACTTACATTCCTCTTGTATTGATATTAGACACTGACCTTTAGTAGTACTCAAGTGTTAAGACCTTCTCAACCCTAAGATGACTACTTCATTTGTGCTTGATAAGTTCAAAGGGGAGTGGTTCATGTTAATGTGAAGGATGGGCTATGGGGCATTGTAAATGGAAGGGAAAAATGTCTGGAGGATGAAGGGGATGAAAAGAAAAAATGGTTAAGCTGGGATGAAAAGGGATTAGCTATCATTGCATTAGGATTGGGATTAGCTATCATTGCATTAGGATTGGGATTAGGATTGGGAGATAGATTTATCCATCACATTGCATCACAAGATACATCTAAGGGTGCTTGGGATGAGTTAGAGAAATTGTTTGGGGAAAAGCAAAAGAATTCAAAAATAAGCTTGAAAATACAATTCTTTGGCTTGGATATTAAGTATAGTGGATCACTTTCAGAACATCTTAACAAAATGAAGACTATAACTCAACAATTGGCTGGCATTGGGGCATCAACAAGAGAATGCCCTGCAGAAATATCAAACATACCAAGGGGCTCGGCCACTTTCTCTTTGCCTTGATGTACCAACTACATTTCCAGGACTCGTATTATGATGTAGCCTGCCACTCCATGGTCTATCAACAAAACCACTGGATAAGGACTCTCATGGTCCACTCAATGACTGTGATTGCTGACTTGCATTCTATGCAACCCCGTTTCCACTTACATCAGCCCCAACAACATATTTTTTAGCAACATACCAGCTACTTATCTCATCAACTATAACATCCCTCCTTACTCTCAATTCACGTGTAGTAGGATTATAGCATCTCCCTTTTGCTCAAGGGAATACCCAATAAACAAACATTTTTCTTCCTTTCTTTGGATCCAGCTTAGTATGCAACTCATCTGGCACATGCACATATGCAATACATCCAAAAACTTTTAAGTGAGACAAATCAGGTTTCTTGCTAGTAAACTTGTCCTCCAGTATTACATCATGTATGGTTGTAGTAGGAGTCCTGTTCATGATATAAACTATTGTAGACACAACCTCAACCCAATAGCTATGCGGCATATTCTTCTCTGCCCATCAATGCTCGTGCTATTTTTGCAATGTGCCTGTTTTTTCCACTCAACAACTCCATTTTGCTACGAAGTGTATCTACATGTAAATTTTCTCTGAATACCATTCTTTTGCAAGAATTCAGAGAACTCATTGGAGAAGTATTCTCCCCCTCCATCTGACCTTAGGCACTTCACATGCTTTCTTGTGTGTTTTTCAGTCACTCTGAAATTTTGAAAATTAGTGAACACTTCACTCTTTTCCTTCATGAAATACACCCACATTTTTCTCGTGTGGTTATCAATGAATGTTATATAGTACCATTGATAACCACATTTTTCTCGTGTGGTTATCAATAAATGTTACATAGTACCTATAGCCCACCATAGACATAGTCTTTGCGGGACCCCATACATATATGAATGCACAACATCTAGTACATTCCTGCTCACATTTCTATCATGTGGAAATACATGCTTTGTTTGTTTTCCAAATTGACATGCTTCACATACTTTCTGCATACCTTCAACCTTAACTTAGTTAGCCTTGTCACAATTTCTTTAGTCTGCATAGACTTCATTCTTTGCACATTTACATGCCCAATTCTCTTATGCCAAATGTTTGTATCTGCAACAACTCCTGAACCATTTGCAAAGATTGCAGCACTCACTTCAGGCATATTTATATTCAATGTAAACATTCTACCCACTCTATTGCCTTTTCCAACCAACCTGCACTTATCTTTAAAGTCTTCTACATAACAGCCATTAGGGTTAAAGTGGACCTGCAAATGCTACTAAATCATTTGGCCAATTGAAACCATATTTTTTGTAATGGTCGGATCATGAAGTACACCTGCAAGGTACTTCACCTTACTATCCTACATAGACAATGGCACATCTCCAACATGGGCAATCGGATGAGCAATGTCATCCCCTGTTTCAACAAAACCCGGTCTTTCAAGACTCTTCATTTCCTTGAACCACTCACCATGACTTGTCATGTGGTTTGAAGCACGTGAATCAACATACCATACATCATCCTTACATTTTGCTACATCATTTCCAGACATAGTATTAACTACATGTTGCATAACAAACAACCTGTCATTATCCTCATTATTTATACTAGAGGTCGCATAGTTATTTTGCTGCACTTTTTCATTTTGCATTTCACTCTGTTTCTTATAGCAATCTGTTTGCATATTTCTAGGCTTACCATGGTAAAAATAGCCTTGTGTATCATTATGCTGCCTTTGCCAATTACAACGACCTTGTTGACTCCCCCTTCCTCTAAACTGGCCCTCATCCACATGTGTGTTATTTTGCAAATCTTGGTTTGCTGCTCTACTGATGATAATTCTGATTACCTATTCGGCCACCACCTTGACCATGTCTAGGACCTCTACCTCGTCCTCTACCTGCACTTGTGTAGGTAGAAGGCCTGCTACTTTGAAATGTTTTTGTTTTATGGAGACTCTTGATCTTCACCCAAATTCTTCTCTTCAATGGTTAGCATTGACACCAAATCTATGAAGTTGGGAATGGTCTCTTGAGTCTAAATAGACATCTTGAATGCCTTGTTTTGTGGCCCGATACCACATAGACACACTTTCACCTTATCATCATCATCAACAAAAACACCAATTGATGCAAGGGATTCCACAATTCCCTTGATCTTCAAGGCATAATCATTCACATATATATTTTTCTTCTCCACAGTATGAAGCTCATTCTTCAACTAAATCTTCTGTGCCTTGGTGTTAGTTCCATACAGCTTCACCAAGGTGTCCCATGCCTCCTTAGGTGACTTGGCATTCTATATATGCCTAATCATAGTGTCACATGTATGCTGATAGAAAGCCAATACATGACTTTCCTTTCTCCTTGATTCCAATCCTTGAATTCTTTTACATCTGTAGTAGTTGGATTAATCTCCGGTATCTCTGGTGCCTCCTTATGGTCACCTTCAATATCGTCCCAGTAACCTTTTTCCATCAAGGAATTTGTCAATCTAAACCTCCAAGCATGGAAGTTATTCTTGTCAGGTTTCTCCATCATTCAACATCTTGTCTACAACATAAATTTACCAAAAAACAGCACTCTTGTTTGACCTGCACAAACTGCTATATTCTCTGCAGCGGTACTATACTTGCACCTAAACTATCATAAGCAATGACCTCAATTTGCATACATACAAATGGCAAATTTAAGACCTCTTTACAGTACACACAGTGCCTGCACAACCAATTATCCTTCTTGCAGTTCCAAAAACAAAGTTCTGCATAGAATTGAAACTTACCCACAGTGCCCACGAACGCCTACGAGCTGAAAAACGGAGGTTCAGACACGCGCCTAAAACGCCTTTTCAGCCCAAAAAAATCTATCTAATAGACTATATAGTTTCCCTATAGCTCTACTCCCATGAAGAAATATTCTCAATTAGAGTTCATTTTCCGGTGCCTCCCGCGACGAAGAGCTCTTTGACAAGGGTATAACACAAAGGGGGAAGGGTAGATGAAGCTCTTACCCCTTCTCCAAAGCTTCCGCATAACTACAGAGGCATTAAAAATTAGCACGAGAAACGTCAAGGGAATTAAAGATAAAAAGAAAAACACTGCTTTTGGGGCTTAGCAAAGAGTGGGGTCTATCCATTTTGGCTATTCAAGTGCATAATTTATACGGGTCTAAAATTTTGAGGAAAGATAAATTTAAGGATTGGGTAGTGATGTTGTATGGGGGTGTGAATGGAGGGTATAGTGGAGTTATGACTATTGTTAAAAGCAGTTTGAAACCTAACATCATAGCTAATCATCCTAATGGTAGAATTTTGGTTGTAGAAATACTTCTAGAAGGGGAGAGAGTTTGGGTAATAAATGCGTATGGGGCTCATAATCATAAAGTCAGGATGTGGGAGTGGATCGTTAACCAGGGTCATTGCATCCTTATGGGGTATTTTAACATGGTTGAGAAACATAGGGATAGGTGTGGGGGTAGAATTGTTTTGATAGGATAGTAGAAGATCAAGTGGGAGGGTCTGAGAGGGAGAATGGGTTTAAGGGATGGGTGGGATATGGGTGAATGGGGATCGGATCTTGGGCATACTTATTTTAGTCTTGAATATTTTGGGTCATCTTCAAGATTAGATAGGGTCTTTTTCAGTCAACAAGATGTGTGGGTTCCTCACACTCTCAAATTGAATGTGGATTCCAGTACTCAACTGTATGACCATATGTCTCTAAAATGGGGATAACACGTAATGGGTTGTGAAGAAGCTGAGTTAAACAAGTTTCCTACTAGGAAACTAGGGGTAAACAATTTATTACTCAAGGATGAACTATTTATTAGACAAATAGAAGACGCAATTGAGAGACTCAAGAGGAGAGGCACTATACAAGAATCATGGAAAATTTTTTCCAATGCAATGCAAGATATAATTAGAGGGGTTGGGAAATTGAGAGTTGAGGAAAAAAGACAGGAAAGAAGGAGATGGGGTGATCTTGTAGAAACTCTATAGAAAAAGACGGAGATTGGGAAATTTACTGATGAGGAGGCTACTTGGTATTTCAAATGTCAAGCTGGGTTGAGGAGTGAAGATGAGAAATGTGGTAGCAGGGAGGAAATTAGAAAGAGGAGAAAACCTTTAATAACAAAAGGAAGTCAGATGGGTATCTATTTAAGTTGACTGAGGGGAAGAGGGGTAAGGAGATTATGGGGAGGGTTTTGGATGAAAATGAATAAGAGATAGAGGGGATTAGGTTAATAGCCAAAAAATGGGTAGAGTTTTTGAGTTAATAACCCTCAGTCTCAAAGAGGATTACTAAAAAATGAAGCCAAATTTCTACAACAAATTAGCAATAGATTGGATAGGGCTAGATGGATGGAGAGAAATATTAAGATAGAGGAATGTTGGGATGCCCTTGAATTTGTTTTGAAAATCTATAGGACAAGCAATTTGGATAAGGACTTGAAGGAAAGGTTGGTGAAAATCATTCCCAAACAAAATGTTTGTGATAGATTTAATCACTAGAGGGTAACTGTTATATACAAAATTCTGGCCAAAACCATTGCCATCAAGTTCACTCCTGCACTTCAAGTAATCATATCTAAGAAACAGCATGACTTTATCAAGGGAAGGTATATATATGACAATATATATGCTGTTATGTTGGGGATATATTTGCCTAGTGTTAGATTTAGGAAAAATTCATTAGGCACAAGTGTACTACTGTGGATCTAGCAATAGTCCATTGAATATTTTTCCAAGTGTCCCCCACTCATTGGATGGATCTTTCAAGTGTGCAGGTTCACCTTTAGCATTCCATCTTTTTTCCAAATGTAGATGTGATCCATGTTCCAATCATGGATTATCCTTGTTTCTCTCATGAAAGGCCAGCCTAGGATGCAATCGTAGGAAACTAGCTTGCGTATTGGCCAAAGTTCATCCTCACCACAAAGATGAGTAAAAAACGTGTTCCAAGACTCTTAATCTTCAAGTCCCCTATGGGCTTTGTGGTGGCTCCATTAGCTAGTTTCTTAATCAATGCAATGGCATCCATTGGAGGTTTTTCCCATATTTCCTAGCATTGCTTTGGTAACAATGCTCACTCCTACCCCACCATCTAGGATGGTGGTGACTTTAAGCTCATTGAAAGCTAGGGTCAATGTTTGAGTTCATCTCCTTCAGAGTACTTCCCTAACTTGTTCACATGTAATGTAGGTACGCATATGATTTGATCTAGTTCTATGGATCCTTTGTCATCGGACTCATTATTGGGACTTCTTGGTTCCACTTGCTCCTCTGTTCTAGCTTCAAGCCTTCCTTCCACCTAATCCTTTAATAAGTCCTTCCATAGACTCGAGTTACCTTGAAGTAAGGTGCCAATGGGAATCTGGACTTGTGAAGATAGAAAGGAAGAGAGATTAGCAATGTCCTGTGGAATGGGGGTGGGCTCATGACTTTGATGATCCCTCTTCTTCATGCTAAGGCTTCTCAAAGTGTAGGATATAGGGATATGAACATTAGTGTTCAATGTTTTCGGGCGGTCATCACTTAAGAAAAGCAACATCCACCCGAATGCGAAATTGTTACTGGCTCTGGTTGGCTCTGGTTCAGCCTCTTGAGGGAGATGCTCAAAGAGTACTTGGTAGTTGAGTCTTTTGTATTGTTCTTGGGTTTCATCACTTGGTTTTATGTTAGGCATAGAGGAACTTCCAATTGCCTGAACTACCTGAGGTTCCTCCTCCAATCGAGCTTGACATTCCTTGACTAGATATTGGAGTGGCCTTCAACCTACCTTTCCCCTTAGTTGGGTTTGGATATTCAGCCAACTTCCTAGGCAGATGATTGAGGTCTATTTTCTTGATTGTTTGAGGGGTGGATGGTATTATCTTCTCTTCATCAAATGAGGAAGATGACACATTTGTAGTTGTCCCCTTCTCGAATCCATTTTTTATGGTAACATGGTTATTTCCTTTGTTGATCTTTGTGGCCTTTTTCTTTCAGTGCACCTAGTTGTTTGTGCTTACTTAAGAACTTCCCTAGAAGAAAAGATCCTTGCTTATCTTGGATTCCCCGCTTTTGCAAAGTGGACGCTTCAACATTAGCAACATGAGAAGAGGATCTCCTCCTACTTTGCATTCGCATGACCGCATTGAGAGGCGTTGTGTGGATGAAGTCATCTTGCATGCAAAACAAGTTAATATTGGTACTTAGTTTAGCTTCATTTCTCTTTCCAAGTACACCCATTCTCAACGGGCAATCCTTGTACATGTGGTCTATCCCATAACCTATGCTGTGCATAAGGGAGTTAAGGTGGGGTACTCACGGGAGTACTTGCCATCCCTTTCTTGATCAGACATTCAACTATTTGGTGGGGTCCAGTGCAGTGTGATAGCATTGCATAGGTGGTCATTTGGACATATTGTTCAAGTCTCATCCCGCGTGTTACGGGATACATGTGCTCACCCTTCATCATGTAATGACTCGGGATTTGTGGGGGTGGGCTAATGGGTTCAAGGGGCTTAAAGGCAGCATTGTTGGTCACCTCTCCCTCCTCACCTTCTTTGAAAAATTCTGTCAAGGTCAACTGGTGAACTAGGATCACTCGAGGTAACAGAGGTTATGGTGGAAGGACTAGAGGTGTCAAGGGTATGTTGGGTATCTTGAGGATTCCTCACTGGGCCACTTCATGGCCGGATTGAGATGCATTGTGCTGTTCATGACATAATGCGGAAGATAGTTAATGTCTATCACCATAATAAACTTCTCTTCATCCTCGTCCCACTGATGACATCATATGAGTATGGATTGATAAGGTTCCTTGAAGTAATATTCTCTATAATTGAGATAAAAAGTCATGGCCTAATATTACTCTATCATAGCTTACTCAAATGTAATGCAGATTGCTTGTCATTCCAAGGAATAAGGCAAGTTACAAGATTTTTAATTTTGCACATCATTACTTAGAAGGATAATTTTTTTGGAAACAAAAGACATAGCGATATATAAATATGTTTTTTAATCCAAAAGTTTTATTTGAGTACAACAAAAGAGGCCATCATGCTATCAAGGGTTAGGTTCATTGTGCATTTATGTGTGTTTGTGTGTGTGAATAGCCTCTTAGGCTTGGATATGATATTGAGCAAGTGTGTAGGAAGTTTCCTTAGGGAGACTTTGTCTAGATTTGATTGAGTCAAAAGATAAGGCCAAAAGCCTATAAAAGCATGTATTTGGTGGAGTTTTGAACAACTAATAAAATCCTTATTGAATTGTGCAATTTTCTTTTCCTTGAGTACTTTCATATCTCTCTTTCTACATCTCGTTTTATCTCTCTCTGCCTCTCTCTCCTACCCAATGATGGAGTTTCATCCTCCATAGCTTTCACTTGTGCTAGCCCCATAAGCTTAGAATTGGTATCAAAACTTAGAGCTGACCTGCTCTCAAGTTTCGAGCACCACTGCCTGCTCTCTAGTAGTTGCCCCCTCAACACATCTCCAGTAGAGCTGGTGCCTTCTACACCCCGGTTATTACCACTCGCCTGTCGATTGTTTTTTTCATTGTAAAGCTTATAAGGCTTAAAGCCTTTTATAAGATCATAAGGCTTATTAAAAGCCTTATAAGGCTTTTGCAATAGCCCGACTCCTATGAAATCATCTACACCTATGTAAGTTGCTGAGATCTTTGCCCCCGTCAGGTGACACGAACGTTGGTGCAATGAGCATGGAATGACATGCACCCTCAGCTGTATTAGCTATTGAATTAGCTCTCGACAACACATGGCCACCTCTAGAGTCTGCCTTGTTGCCTCCTTTGGCTTCTAACTATTTTGTTGTGCATGCGTGTTGATAGCTACTCATGTGCATAGCTTGTACCTCACCCTCCACCCTCCACGTCAGTTACCTCACCCTCCACGTCAGTTGCTCTACTGTTGTGCGACTGGCTGCCCCACCGTCCCCACGACCTCCACCAAAGACCTAGATGTACCTACGAGTTGTCATCACAAGTAGATGAGGGTGTATTATTATTTTTTAAATTTAGAAAAAGAAAAGAGTTTAAAAAAGGATAAAAACAACAAAAAAATAAAGAAAAGGGGAAGTAAAAGCTTTCAAGATGCTACCATTTTTGACCAAGCTCATTTTTGGAATATTTTTTGCCTGCTGACTTGCATCTATGCTTTCAATGTAAATGGGATAGACACTGGTTGTCACTAGCTAAGACCCCCGTAAATTATCTCATGAGCACTGCACATTCTACAAAGGCAATTTACATGCATTAACCTTTTTCACAAAGTTTTCAATTAAAGGGGGAAAGTGCATTAACTGATTTGTGATCTCAAACTGTGTAAAGGATTTAGACACTTCTTTTGAGCTTCAAGCCAAAAATTAAGACTTGTCGTCTTCATAAATCATGGCTTCTTAAGCAAAAATCAAACAATTTGAAGGAGAAGGCTTCCACACCTAGCAAACAAAGGTCAAATTCACCCTTATGAGAAAAGGGAAATGGAATGTGGCAAACAGAAGAGAGAAAAAGTCAACAACTCCAGGAAGGAGAATTTGCGTGGCTAGTCAAAGACGAGAAGTCCCTTGCTATCATAGCCTTGGGATTACATGACTCATTCATCCATCATATTGATGGGTGTGGTACCTCACATGAGGCTTGGGTACATCTTGAAACTATGTTTGGTGCACAAGGAAAGTGCTCTAATTTTAGCTTGCTAATAAATTTTTTTGAGCTAAAAATGAAACCAGGGGACTAGACTCTCTCCTTACATTTGAAGTCAATCAAAAGCATGCTAACACAACTGGCAAGTATCAAAGCTACCATAGACGAAGACATTACAATTGCAGTCTTACTCAAAAGTCTTCTATATGAAGAGTACAGTAATATTACCACTCTTATACAAATCTATCAACATAAAAATTGGTGGATATTGAAGCTTCTCTATTAGAGGAGGGAAGAAATATCAAGCAAAGAAATTTAAGCTCCAACTATAATGGGGGGAGGCTTATTTCACAAAGAAAAAACAGAAGGGCTACACCAACACCACCATGAATTTATGCAAGGGCTTCACCAACAAAACCAATAAGGGATGTGGATTATATTAGTAAGAAGAATCATAAGAAAGTAAACTGTTTCTTAAAAAAAAATACCAAAACTTTTATTGTTCAATATAATCAAGAAGAAGATGATGAAGTGGAAGCCTCACTAGAAGAGGCCAATGTTATAGCTGACTTAGATTGGGCTTTTTAGGCTACACTTGCTACCAAGGACCTCTTGGCCTGACATTTGACAAGAAACCTCTAACTAGGATTTTTATCAAACCTATGGGTGTTATATCTCTAATGTATCCAGATATGTATCACTTGATAGAACATCTATGTATCTAGCATTGTATCAATCCCTAGGCATTGTATCTAGCATTGTATCAATCCCTAGGCATTAGGCATTATAACATGTGTTGTAGGGGGGATGTTGGAGACAGCAAATATTCTCATGCTATCTATCATTGTATGGGCTCCAATGTCAATGGAAAAACTTGTAGCCATAGCGTGTGAACACTCCTTTATGAGTGTAGTACCATATTTATGTGTGAATAGCCTCTTAGGCTTGGATATCATATTGTGAAAGTGTGTGTGCCTGTGTGTAGGAAGTTTCCTTATGGAGACTTGGTCTAGATTTTATTGAGTCAAAAGATAAGGCTAAAAGGCCTATAAAAGCATATATTTGGTGGAGGTTTGGATGACTAATAAAACCCTTATTGAATTGTGCAATTTTCTTTTTCTTGAGTACTTTCATATCTCTCTCTACAACTTGTTTTATCTCTCTCTATCTCTCTCTCCTAGAGTTTCATCCTCCATAGCTTGCACTTGTGCTAACCCCATAAGCTTAGAATAGGAGGTGTCTTAACTACGTTGAAATTGCATATCTCTGATAGACCTCTAAATATTCTCATAACAGAGTGAGTTGCACAACATTTATGCTCTTTTAATGCCCATTACTCTCATTTATGAAATATATTTTGAGAGATTCTCCAATTGGAAGTGAGCAAGTGTGGCTAAAGAGGGTATGACTTTACTTTTGTGAAGTGAATAGGTGTTCACTTCTCAGAAATGCAACTCGAGAATGAATTGCACCTAGTTTTCTCTTGGTTTTTTCTTGATTTCTTTAGTGACCTTGTAGAAGATGACAATCAAGAAGAAGGTGAAGACAATACTGTTGAGGCCTCGCATGAAGCCAACCTTGTTGTTGAAATTGAGTGGGCCTTCTAGGCCAGCTAACTTGCATCCTAATCCATTGTATGCATTTTGAATTCAACTTACTCTGTAAACCTACAAACTAGAGTTATTTCTAGGTTGGTGTTATGTACGTTGTCACAATGGTGGACAAGTCATGAAGCATCTTATGGGCTATTACTAGGGGTTAACGTCATTAATTTGAAGGGGGGATTATTGGACAAATTGATATACATGGGATTTATGAATGTAAAATAATTAATCCTAGGTCATTTATTCAAAGGTTAAAAGACTCGTAGTAGATGTAAATTGTGCCAATAAAGGTTAAAGAATCCATGAGGTGTACTAGGAACCAAGAGCATTTAAAGGAGACTTCTTTTTTTGCTATGGAAGCTAGAATCTAGGACATGTGGAGGCTAGAATCATGGAAAGAATTGTGGAGATACAAGAGTGAATAGCATGATCTAATCACTCTTGTATCTTGCCTATAAAGGGGAACATGCTAATGGAAGCTAAATATTGATCACATTTTTTATCTTATTAGCCCTAATTATTTAATCCTTTTATGATTAGTTTAATCTTTTGCTTTATCTCTCTGATATGCATCAATCATGAGCTTTCTCATCACCTATCAACCTCTTTGATGCTAACAAATTGCACATAAATCAGAAAAGCCCCAAAGATTATGTGTACCTTGTAGCATCAATTGTGGAATTAAGCACAAATCGTTAAAAAGTCCCAATTTTTATTGTCCAACAAAACCCTATAGGTAGTGTCCACTGAGAATGCACCCAAAAGCTGCAAAGTGGCTCACTGTAATAAGCACCTACAGGTATGATTTAAAAAATGATAAAGTGTAGGGTGTAGTGAATGTACTCACGAAAATGTGCAGAGGCTCAAAGTTGAAGCAAAACCCCCCCTTTTTAATAGCTTAATACCATAGTATCACTATTCTCAAAGAAGCTACAAGATTCGCTAAGAACCTCCATGTGCACCAATAGTAGATAGCGAGAGAGAGCCTAGTCAATAAGGCACATTCAAGGATGCATCAGTCCTAGAGAAAGGACCCTGCTATGGGACCCAAATGTGGGAGTGATGGGACCCACATGTGGAGGCATCAGGATAGCACAGACGAAGCACAAATTCGATAGGCTGAGCACGAAGGAGATAGATGGGCCGGTCAGAGCAATGATGGAGATGGACGGCGGGGCGACTCGAATGGCTGGATTATGAGGGCACAAAATGGCATGCCATTGGAATGGAAAGGGCATTGAGGTGACACAGATGACTATAGAAGATGAACTTTTCGGCGGATGGAATGTCCCCAAAAAAACACAGAATCTAGTCGTGTGCCATGTAAGGCATGAACTCTGTCCACTATGCGCCACATCGCATGTGGCCTAGACGGCTCAGTGGATCTCCTCACACTAGTGGTGTTGGGTTAGCCAGTGAAAATGGGCAATGGGTAGTAACGTGCAGAGTAGAGGCGCCAGTCAGGGTGGCAGAAGTAGCACTAGATGGAATG
This sequence comes from Cibotium barometz, assembly GCF_041138505.1. NCBI lineage: Eukaryota > Viridiplantae > Streptophyta > Polypodiopsida > Cyatheales > Cibotiaceae > Cibotium > Cibotium barometz. The sequence continues at coordinate 17,266,905 of NC_141075.1, forward strand.
GGTAGAAAAGTGTCAGGTCAGCCATCATGCCTATCATGTGGGAATGGACGAAAGCATGCCCAGCTAATCCATCACCTGCATGACAACAAGTTGCAAAGCTCTGATACCACTATTAGCCCAACTTTGATACCATAAAGAGAATGTGGGGGAGAGGGAGAGCTTGAGTTCCTTGCAAAAGCACATACACATACAAGAGAGTGCAAGACATGAGAGAGAGATGGATGGCTGAATTTTCTTCCATCCTCTTCTCTTCTCTACAACTATATAACTAAAGGATAAGAGTACATACATAAAGGGAAAGTACTCTCCTACAATAACATACAATGGTCGGTCTATAATGTGAACCCAACTATATGAGCTGGCACTATAAGTATGTTATAACTCTAGTACTTCAAAGTGGCTATCACATAGACTGTCATCCATTCATCGTATATCAACCATAATCTCACCAACCATGCCAGTGGCATAAGTGTGGAAGCTATCACCGAGGTGGGTCATCAATGTCTGCCCATAGCACTAGTTGAGCTCAATATCTAACACTCCCCCTTGAGATCATCTCCACACACTACACTCCATGTAAGATCCTAAACTTGTGGAGCTTCTCTGTGCTGAATGCCTTCATGAAGATGTTAGCCGTCCGATCCTTTATGCTGACATATACTAGATCTACAGCACTTGCTATAGAACCTGCTATGCTGACATATACTAGATCTACAGCACCTGCTATAGAACCTTCTCCCTCACAAAGTGATAGTGCACCTCAATGTGCTTATTTCTTCTAGCATGGTATATTGGGTTACTAGCCAACTGTATGCAACTCATGTTGTCACAATAAATTAGAACTACCCTATCCACAGCCTCACCCATATCACCAAGTAGCGTCCGAAACCAAGTTGCCTTATAAGCTGCCATAGCAGTACCCCTGTACTTTGCCTCCATACTCGACAAGGAAACTGTTGTGGTTGCTTCGTGTTACTCCAACTCATAGCAGCACTTCCAAATGAAAACATAAAACCACTAGGTAGATCTCCTGTCTACAATGCTACGAGTCCAATCAGCATCTATGTAGCCATGCAAGAAGGAATTCTTTACATCCATATGATGTAAAGACCAACCATTTGTTGCAAACATATCAATGACAGCTCTCATAATTGCCATTCTTACAACCGGACTAAATGTCTCCCCCCATTAGTCAATTCCATAAGTTTGAGCATAGCTCTAGGCAAGCAATCTTGCCTTATACCAACTCACTGAACCATCAATGTTATGCTTGACTTTATACACCCACTTACATCCAGTTGGCCTTCTTTTCCTTAGGTAAAGGCACTAACTCCCATGTTGCATTTGCATCCAATGCTGCCATCTCCTCATTTATGGAATCTTCCCATTTCTTATTTCTAAGTGTTTGCTCAAAACAAGTGGGCTCCAACTCTTGTATTTCTTTAGCCATGTAAGCATAATGATGGGCTCTATATCTATCATATCTTAACCTGTCATTAGGGTACCTAACCCTCATAGACCTGCATAGACCTAGATCACTACCAGTTGTCCTTAAAATAGCCCTGGTTCTCCTTACACCAAGAGTAACCACACTAACAGAAGGCCAAGCTCCTCATCAAGGCTGTGCTCAGAGCCGCTAGAGTCACCATCCACATATGAGTGACCTACTGATAGATCAGGCATGATAGATCAGGCATAAAATGTTGATCTACCCTTTCCTTCCCTTTGTATGATACATGTGTACATACACCTTTCCTCAACTTGCCTGACCATGGAGTAACATTGGATCCACTTCTAAAGGACTCTCTAGGTTCACTAAGCACCTATCTATATCTAGTGCAGTATCATCAGCTTCTTACATGTACATCTTCTTTTTCCTTCACTATTAGTGCATACAGCTACTCATCTCGTTAAAGACAACATCTCTGCTTACTCGTATCTCACAAGTGGTAGGATTATAACATCTATAACCTTTCTGATCCATAGCATTACCAATAAAGATGCATTTCTCTACCTTTGGAAATAACTTTGTTCTTACTTTATTAGGAGCATGCATATATTCAATACACCCAAACACTTTCAAGTGAGACACATGCAATCTTATGCCTATAACTTTGTTTCAGGAATCATACCATGAAGAGACCATGAACAATTGTAGTGGGTGTCCTATTCACAATGTACATAGTACTTGCTACGTCTGGTTCTATCCAAAAATAATGTGGCATATTCTTTTCAGCCACCATCAAGGCACGTGCCACTTGTGCAATGTGCCTATTTTTTCTTTTAGGTCCACCATTCTATTTTGCGTGTAAACTGTCTCTTGATTCCTTGCTTTCTTAGGAAATCACTGAACTCATTGGAGAAATATTCTCACCCACCATCTGATCTCAGGCATTTTATTTGCATGGCTTTTTTCTTCTCGACCAAGACTTTAAATCTCTAAAAGTGAGAAAACACCTCACTTTTCTTCTTCATGAAGTAAACCCACACTTTCCTAGTGTGGATCATCAATGAATGTAACATAATACTTACACTACTAGCCATTGGGTGCACAGCGACCCTGACTCTTTTCGTCGCTTACGCGATGCTATTTAGAGTCGCTACTGCATTGCTGCGGTACGTCATTTATACGACGCTATTAGCAAATATTGTAGCGACTCTTTACATTGCATAAGCATCAATTTTTAAAAAAATTTCTAAGCCGTGGCATAAGCAACGAAAAGGTCACTTAAGTGACGACAATTTCGTCGCATAAGCCATTCGTCGCTTATGCAATGCCCGCGCAACAGAAAAAAATAGATTTATATCGATGGGAATATATATATACATACTCTTATAAGCGCCTCTCTCTCTCTTTCTCTAGCTCTATCTAGTATTGCTCTCTCTCTTTGCCGCTTGCTTCCTTGCAATTGTGATTGTACTCGGTGCTGTCATTGTTTTTGCGGAGATTAGTCAGACCGGGCATAAACGAACATGAATTATGGTAAACAACGCTATCTAGCTCTCTTTTATTGTTAATTTTTGAAATTGAAATATATATATATATATATATATATATATATATATATATATATCATACACACACGCACAGTGCACACTCTCTCTCTTCGTTTTATTAGGAGCTTGTGAGGGGAGGGACCCCCTTGGAAATTTTGAAGGTAGCCTACCATGAGCAGAGTCTGTTGCCTGTTCAAATGAAGCCCTTCTAGACTCAAGTGTAGTACTATTTCTTGTTAGAGTTACAATCCTGGGGCACTGCCCATTGTACCACATGCACACACTTTTTCCCTGTCACATTTTTCCTCTCCACACGACTGTTTGGCTGGTTGGCTTGCATGCATGCTTTCCTGTATATAAGGAGGGCCATTAAACTCCATAGCTGTAGCTGCCAGGTGATAGCCGACAGCAAGGTAGAGCTTGAAGCCCGTGGGTATCAACAAGGAGAGAGGGTTAGATTTGGTACTTGGTACTTGATTTGGTATCATGTTGGAACCTCGTACTTGCAATTGGTACATGGTACATAAATTGGTACATGGTACATGGTACATGGTACATAAATTGGTACATGGTACATGGTATTGTAATCGTAATAGCTTATGTTGAGCTTGATACTTTGAAATCACGTGCTCTGAAACTTCATAGTTTGGATATTTAAGCTTGAAAGCTAGCTTGAGTTGATACGTAGCGTAGAATCTGGGACCTCTGCAAAAATTATGAAAATCAAAAGCTTGTTAATATTAGAGCCTAACATAGAAAAACAGTCACTGGAACTGCGATAAAGATTCTGATTTGTCTCTATCAAGCTTTCCAAGAGCTTTTGAGAAATTGTTGATGCTTGCCAATCTTTTGCTTCTTTTGATGTGTTACAACATGGCCTCGCATCTTTCCTTGTTTAGGGTTTATTTTTTTTTAACGTAAAGATAAATAAATAACGTTCTCGCAGATACTTAGGCTAATTAACTTACCGACAAATAATTAATTGTTTGACAATAGACAAATTCAGTGATGCAACGAACATACGTCAATATATATCATCAACAAATATATGTACATGTGTCTAGATGAGTGTGTGGTGATCAATCCTCACATATACAAAACAGATCCCTAAGTATGATCACTACATGAGCCATCACTATACGAGTCGCTAGTATCGGACTCGTGAACACCATCACCATCACCACTGCCACCACCCATGCCCCCACCCGCAACACCACCATCACTAGCGCCACCACCTGTGCCCCCACCCGTGATCACGCCGCCACTCCTCTCAGCCTCTCGGCATCACCCCTCGGCCTCCTGTCGAGCCACCTCTGTCATGTCGTCCTTGCCATATTGCTCTTGCATTAGTTAGTGAAATCAAATAAGAATATATTACAGTTAACATGAAAATAAACTACAAAACAATACAGTGATACCCACAAGTGGATTTGGCCTATCAGCAAGTGTCGCCTACAAAGCGCGATAGCCGTAGTATGTGGCGTACTCCATCTCCTGCGCCGTAGGTGCACGACCATAGTCTTTGGTCTGCATCAAGACAGAACCAAAGACTTATTGATTTCTTCATTCAATAATATTACCTTTGAAAGTTAAAATTTGAACGGTCTATACTCACAAATGTGGCCACAAATCCATCTCGTCCCATCCGGCCTAGTCTAGATGTGTGACCAGCTTGCAGTCTCTTTCGTGCTGCCGTCTATTTAAATTTGATTAAACAAAATAACATAGATCATTAGAGAATAGTTAGAATCAATCTAGCAAAGTTCATATTAATTCTAATATAGCGTCTCTCCTTGCGGAAGTATTGCCATGTCTCCATGCACATATTAGCCCTCCTCTTGTTTGTCTCCACCATACAGTAGCGTCTGTTTATTTTTCATATCACAATAAGCATTAGAATATACCATAGAACTTGTTAGATTTCAATGTTTTGATTCTTTTATTGATTTTTTAACTTCGATCATTTGATAAATGACTCATGTTTTTATGGTACTTGAAAATCAAATTCGGACCAATCAGAGGGTACACCGCCACCTCCTACTGGTGGTGGTTGGGGTGCACAGAGTTCCAATACTACACATGAACCCGTTTATGATGATTTCTACTACGATGAGTCTATTATATGCTAGTGCGCTCGTTGTGGCACATATCGGAGGCCACGATGGGAGTGCTTTTCACATGAGATGACTCATGGTACTTTTGAGCGAGCACCACCACTTGAGGAGCGACATCGACCTCTGGTATGTGACTGTTCTCCCTTAGTTTTATTATTGGTTATTTTATAAATTAAAGGCTCATATATAATGCAACCATATTATATATGTAGGTATATTCACTTGATGACGAGGATGACTTCACTATCAGTGGTGCACATGTCCCTCACACACGGCGCGGACAGGTCCTTTGTCAGTGTTGCAGCTCAAGGTTTCTCGACATCCTCTACCTCCTGCTTTGGAGGCTGAGACGGGTGGAGATCATTCGTTGCCTACTCGTTTGCATTCTCTAGTACAGACATATGATCGAAGACGATACGGAGGATGGCAGAGAGGATCACTTCCTTTAGATGGAGTGGTTTTTAGCTTCTGGGGCAATCACTACATGATTGCTCCGTCTACCCATTAGTGGAGCAAGACGAGGCCTCTTTATTGCACAGGATTTGCATGTGCCCCCTCGTTCAGAGATCACCCTTATGTCTTTTTGTGGACCTATATATAGATGGGGTCCATGGCATTAGCTTACTTGCTACATTCAGAGCATGAGTACTTATGGGTTATGTCTCAATGCAGTCTCTCTTTCTGATAGAGGGATTACACATGCAGAAGGACAAAGACTCTATGTTGACGGAAGACCTTACTCTCAAGGAAACATAGCAGGTTTAATCAATAGTAGTCGAGGGATGAGTTCAAGAACCAATTGCATGTTTGTGGAGTGTGAGAATAGTCATGAACCAGGACATATGAGTAGGGATGTAGAAAAATACATAGTTGTCAATGCTATTAGATCATTACGTGCTGGTGATGAATTGTTGATCAATTATGGATGGCGTAGACCTCCACGAGCACCCTTAACAGATGAGGGTTGAGAGCTTCATTGTATACAATTCCTAATGTTATTTTGACCTCTTGTACCCTAATTCTACACTTTAATTTGCACCACGTTCTCTATTGTCTCTAATTTAATTTGATAATCATCTTTTATTATCTCTAACTATTTTGTATTTGTGATAATTATTGAATTCCATGCACATCTCTCTTTTCCTTTATATAGAAGCATGCTATTGATACAATCTTCTTTGCCTTCAAATATGTAGATTCCGGATTATGACATCGACAATATCACAAATCAACGTTCACATGACGTATCTCACATGTCAAAAGAGTGCATGAGGATCCTAATGCGTATGCAAGACTAAAGAAACAATATTCTCAGGACTTTAATGGGCGTGATGATATCTTTGATAACGACGATGGCATGTCTGATTTTATTGAGGATTGGTATCAAAATAATAGTGCGAGCGATATTCCTAATAACAACGAGAAGTATCTTCAAGAAGAAGCTCTAAAGCGTATCTAGTCAGGAAGCCAACTGACACGACTCAGTGCAAGCTTACTTATTCTTAATCTTCAAAACCGTTTTGGATGGAGTAATCTATCCATTTCAGCACTTTTAAAGTATGTAACAATCTAACATATTTTTTTGTTACATTCTAAACATGGTTGCTTCTTATTGATCATATTTTTAATGAACTTGCAGAACTTCTTATTGATCAGAAGTTCTTGTGCTGACAAGCAATTTCCTTCCTGCATCACATGATGAGGTGAAGAAGATGATAAGTAGTTGACTATTCTTCTATACATGCATGTCCCAACGATTGTATTTTATATAGAGGTCAGTACGAGGACGGTGTGACGTGTCCAACATGTCAAACGCCTCGTTATAAAGAGGAGAAAGGTAAGGTCCCTAGAAAGGTATTGAGACATTTTCCCCTGGCTCCACGTATAAAACATATGTTCCAAAGTTCCAAATTAGCTAAGCTTATGACATGGGGAGCGGAGCACAAGAGCAAAGATGGAGTAATGCGAATTCCATCAAATAGTCCTGCATTTGAGCATATTGATTTGCGATGGCTAGATTTTGCAAAAGAACCACGCAATTTAAAGATGGGTGTAGCATTAGATGGCGTGAATCCATTTTCAATGAGATCAAGTAAATGGTCTACATGGCCAGTGGTAGTTATTAACTATAATCTACCCCCGTATCTCAGCATTAAGAAAGAGCATTTAATGCTCTCACTCTTAATTCCGAGAAAACAATAAGTTAAAGATCTGAATGTTTATTTGGCCCCTCTCATCGACGATCTTCAAGATTTGTGGAGAGGGATTGATGTCATGGATATGTCCAAAAGCATCGGTCAAAGACAGTTCATTGTTCGTGGAATTTTAGCATGGACTATCCACGACTTTCCAGGATATGGTTTTTGCTCAGGTAAATGGTTTAAATATATATATTGTCTCATACGTTTGTACGATGTTCATTGCGCTAATCATCTTTGTTATGTTTTCCATGCAGAGATATGTATCAAGGGTTATAAAGCTTGTCCAATTTGTGGTGATTGGTTGAGATTGACTTATAGCAAAAACCTCAACAAAAATATATATCTTCGACATAGAAGATTTTTATCTGAAGACTACGAGACAAAAGGCAAGCCATACATTTTAATGGAAAGGTAGAAGAAGGGAGATGTCCAATACCAATGACACCGAAGGATTGGGATCTAAAGTGGACTGTTGGACCCGCTATCGATTCGGAGTCGGAGATCATAAGCGGCGATGATGATGATGTTGTAAAGAAGCGAGCGAGAGTAAAATGTGCTTTAGCTCAAAGTCCTTCGATATGGTATACTTTGGAATATTGGAAGGATTTGAGGATATGTCATCTTCTTGATCCTATGCACATATTCAAGAACGTTGGTCATTCGTTATGGCAACACCTCGTTGGCTTGAAAGACACAGCGGCAACAAGAAATGACTTAAAGAATCAAAACTCAAAGCCCAATCTATGGCCACTTTATGATGAAACTCGACGTGAGACAACCTACAAGCCTGCCCCATGGGTGCTCAAGACAGAAGAGCTGGAGACTATCAACAGGAAGATTCAGTCGATTCGTACGCCTACACGATATGGAGCATCTTGTCGAAACATGTTCACTCTAGATGACAAGAGCTTATCTGGTTTAAAAACACATGATTGGCACAATTTTGTGAAGGTAAATCTATCCAGATCTTTGTAAGTATTTATTTTCATGCATGTTTTGTTGATCGGATTAATCATGTATGCAGCATGTTCTACCCCTTGTTATTGATGGATGTACTACAAGAGGAGTCCGAGATGTAATATATCGCCTTGGATCGCTTGCAAGGTATTTATCGGTCATTAATTTTTAGTATAAAACTTTATTTGATATCTTCTTAATTCACAAAAATATCTCTAATATCTTCTTTCTTTTACTGATAGATGGATTACATCTAAAGAGATTGCCAAAGGGTCAATTCCACAAAAGAAGCGTGAATGTATAGAGCTTCTTTGTTTAAATGGAAAAGGAATTTCCAACCTCCTTTTTTGATATCCAGGTTCATCTTCTAATCCATATAGTGGACGAGATAGAGCTCGTTGGTGTTGTGAGCACTCGATGGATGTTTTGGGTTGAGAGATTTATGGGAGTATTGAAAGGTTATGTACGTCAAAAAGCAAAACCAGAGGGTTCTATAGCAGAGGGATGGATGCTTGAAGAATGCATGTATTACGTTTGTGAATACCTTGAGAAAACCGATTCTGAAGCTCCACGCGTATGGACAAATGAGTCGTCTTCTACCATGTCAGACGAGGTATTGTCCGGTAAGGGAGTCCCTTTTCGACTTAAGGTCCAAGATAAATTGGATATTTCTACTTTCATTGTCTATAATAGCGAATGCATGCAACAATTCGTTGATGAGTACGAGAAGGAACTTCCAAGCAAACGAGTTGGCATATGTAAAAAGAGGAGATCCAGACGTCAAACTAATATAAATAATGATGGGGACATACCTACTTTCATGGATTGGTTATACACCCGTATGCAACGGGCGGTTAGTGATCATGAGCCAATCTCAACGGAACAAAGAGAGTTTATGATTGGGTGTGAAAGACAGGTAACTTGTTGGGTTTTGAAAACTCTGAACTAAACAAATGAATCTCATTTTTTTTAAATAATTTATTTATTGGTCTAGGCTCGAATGTATACCAACATGTATTCTTGCGTTGTTGCCTCTTTCAAGCAATTATCACGTGCAAGTTCAAGAGACACAAATCTTATCGATAGTGAACTTGGTTACGTGGGAACCATAGTCAGCATTTATGAAGTATCGTATCATATCTTCAAGCAAGTAAATGACATCTCTCTTCATGCAACAATGACATGTAGATTTCTTGAAGCTATACATAATTCTAAAGTTTTGATTCGTGTATTTTGACAGGTGGTTTTGAAGGTGGATTGGTTTCGTGCCGAGTATAAAGGCAATAATGCCACAATGAAAAGAGAATTGTCCGCCTTCTAGAAGTAAGCGCCAGCCTCCCCAGCTTGCTAGGAAATTTACACAGCATTTATTAGGATTTTTGGAGCATTTTATGCATATTTTGCTCAGTCGTGGGAAAATGCTGCTGGCCACCTGCTCTTGTGCTGGCCGATTCCCCCCCCTGAAGGGTAGTATAAATAGTAGAGGTCCACAATCCCATCATTCATCTCATTTTTCACTAAGTGCTCAAGCAAACCAAGGGGCCAAGACAGCCAAGGGCTTGCTAACACAAAGGGGTGAAGGATTCAGGTCAAGGGCAGGATTTTCCAGCCAAGAAAGGTCAAGTTTTCTGTATTTGTTTTCAGATTTACATCATTCTAATAAAGCAAATACACCGTGGTGGGGGCCCTACAGAGGGTAATTGGGACCCAATACTGTGTCCTCTCCATCTCCCCCTTCTCTCTCTATTTTCTGCACATCTCGTTTCAGTTTGTGCGTTAATTTTCATCTCGCGAAAAGAGTGCTGATTTCTGAGTTTTGAAGTACCGATCCTTCTCCAAAGCTTCCGCACAGTGGTATCAGAGCCTAATTCAAGGATAAAGATTCAGCAAAGAAAACCAGATAATTTTTCTCGCTTGTGTGGTTGGTTTTTAGATGCCGATGGACTACCCCTTTCGGAGTGACTCCTGTCCCTCGAAGGACGGTTGGTTTTTAGCCTTCGGAAGCCTCCGAAAGTCTCCCACACAGATAGTGGATGGTCAGATTGCGTTCCGGAAAGGAATTGCATTTTCTTGCTATGGCGAGCTTCGACGACGAGAGAGAACCAGAACCGTGGGACCAGAGTGCACCAAGCAGCCCAGCTAGGGCACCCGACTTGAGTGTCACAGACATGTTCCAGCAGATGATGCGAGCACTCGCAGAATAGACAGCCAAGTTGGATGAGCAGAAGGCACGGATCTTGGCTCTGGAGGAGCGTTCCCGCTCTCTAGTGTCGCGTTTTCTACCCACAGACAGATGGCCAGACAGAGATATACAACCAGTTGGCCTTTGATGTGCTGAAGTGTTATGTCCACGATCAGCAAGGTAAGTGGGAATCATTTTTGCCTTTAGTTCAAGCTATTTTGAATGACTCTTTTTCTTCAGCTATTGGCAGGACTCCATATGAGGCAGCGTTTGTTGGAAGACCTTTCCGGTCATTGTGAACTAGGACTTCGTCTTCAGTATCGGAGGCAAACAGAGTGACGGAGTCTTACCAGGAGATCCTAGAGTCAGTAAAAGACAGATTGGCTAAAGCACAAGAGGCCTACACTCGACAGGCCAATAAAGACCGCCGAAGGGATATGACATTTTCGGAAGGAGATTGGGTGTATCTTCAGATTATGAAGCAAAGATTGAAGCAGGTGAGCAAGCGATGCCCAAAGTTGTCTTTCAGGAGCTTCGGACCATTTCCCATCCGGAAAAAGATTAATGAGGTGTCTATGCAATTAAAGCTACCTCCAAGTTGTACTATGCACGATGTATTTCATGTCAATTGGTTAAAGCCATATGCAGGTCCACCCCCTTCAGAGGTCAAAGACGAAGCAGAACCAGACATTGTGGATGAAGCAGAAGTAATGGTTCTAGAACAGATCCTTCTGCATCGTTTCAAGCATGGCTCAGAGGCCGAAGACTACACCAGTTCCTCACGAAGTTTCAGGACCGAGGAACTCATGAAGCGGTATGGCTTGACAAAGAATTTTTCAAAGACTATCTGGCGTTATTGATGGATTATCTGGAGGCTATGCAGCTTTCGTCAAGTTAAGCAGAAGGGGATGTCAGGTGCATCCTGCACTTGGATGCCACGTAGACATTTCTGTACAGAAGGTGCAGGACACCTCGGATGGTGAACTAGTCCCATGTGAGCCCAGTCCGGGACGAGTCAGCTAGGGATCCATCTCAGCCGTCCAAGGTCAGGTGTGCATTGTCTTGCACATGAGTCCAAGGTCAGATGTGCATTGTCCTCTACACATGAAACAGTGCCAGTCTGCGCTGTGTGTCTCCCTCTAGAATGATGTCAGTGGTTATGTGTATCAGGAATGGTATCGGATGCCAGATCACTGAGTAGAGTATGTTTAAGACAAGGGGCCAGCCCATAGGGCTACCCCAGAGCTTAGTATGGGCATGGGAATGGTGTGAAACCATCCCCATGTGGGCCAGTAAGGCCTAGGCTGGACCCACCAGCCATGAAAGGGTTGTGGGACAGCCCTAAGGCAAGAATAAGGCCATTTTCAGGAGGTTACAGCCTTCATAGGGTTGTAGGGCAAGTATGGGGCAGCCCATACAGGCTGCCCAACCCATGGATTGTGGGCAAAGGCTATGCCCAGCCTTCTAGAAGCAAGCGCCAGCCTCCCCATCTTGCTAGGGAATTTACGCAGCATTTATTAGGATTTTCTTATGCTGATTTTACTTAGTCGTGGGAATATGCTGCTGGCCGCCTGCTCTTATGCTGGCCAACTCCCCCCCTGAAGGGTAGTATAAATAGTAGAGGTCCACAATCCCATCATTCATCTCATTTTTCACCAAGTGCTCAAGCAAACCAAGGGGCCAAGATAGCCGAGGGCTTGCTAACGCAAAGGGGTGAAGGATTCAGGTCAAGGGCAGGATTTTCCAGCCAAGAAAGGTCAAGTTTTCTGTATTTGTTTTCAGATTTACATCATTCTAATAAAGCAAATACACCATCCGTGGTGGGGGCCCTACAGAGGGTAATTGGGACCCAATACTGTGTCCTCTCCATCTCCCCCTTCTCTCTCTATTTTTTGCACATCTCCTTTCAGTTTGTGCGTTAATTTCCGTCGCGAAAAGAGTGGTGATTTCTGAGTTTTAGACATTGAAGGACATTATGCAAAGTAATATAGTGTTCGATGGAAAAGGGATTGCACAAGGACATTGTTGATGCAACGTTATGCTCTTTGTTGGTGACTTCAGGCAAATCTTACCGGTTGTGCCAAAGGGATCGCGCAAGGACATTGTTGATCCAACGTTATGCCGGTCACATATTTGGAGATATGTGAGTGTTTTAAAGCTCACCCAAAACATGTAGGTTAGACAGAGTGCTTTTAATGGTATAGAAGATGAATTTGTCAAATGGACATCTTGGTACGAGTGAAAGGAGGTTCTTTGACACTCGATGAAATAGCAAAGGAATTAGAACAGTACGTTGCTAATTCTTCTTTTTAAATCTACTTATTTTATTTCATCTAAAGTTATTTTTTCATTTTGTGTTTTTTTGAAATAGGCAAAAGACTTTCTTGTACATGCAAAGAATCCTGATTGAAAAACTTAATTGCAAGGATTGGAACGAGGTTCAAATGTTTCATCCCATCACTAGTCAGCCAAGCTCCTTACATCATTTCATTTATCTTTTCAAAAATGTGGTAATTACTACTACATGATAGCCTAATACCGGCGCTTATACCGACGTCATTGAACGGGGTCTAAAAAAGCCCCGTCATCGGTATAAACGCCGGTATCTGCGCCGGAACGACGACGTCGGTATAAGCATCGGGGAACAATACTGGCGCCTATATCGGTGTCTATACCGACGTTAAACCGGTGCCTATACCGACAGGCATACCGGCGTCTATACCGGCATCTGTACCGGCACGTGTACCGAGGTCTATACCAATGTCTATACTGACGTTACACCGGTGCCTATACCGACGACATATACCGGCATGTATATCGGCACGTGTACCGAGGTCTATACCAATGTCTATACTGACGTTACACCGACGCCTATACCGACGACATATACCGGCATGTATACCGGCACATATACCGGCAACTATACCGCCGTCTATACTGGTATCTATACCGGGGAATATACCGACGCTATAGCAGAATTTTTTTTAAGACAGAATGGTGTTGCTTGGCTGCCTGCAATGAAAAGGACTCAACAACAGTAAACAGACAGCACCATTCTGTCTAAAATTGAGCACAAAAGACAACCGTGCTCGTTTTTTATTTTTCAGATAAACAAGAAATTAAATTAAACATTAATACTCAAGAATCTTTTGATCATATACCAATAGTTTCATCTTACATTATGGTAATGCCTTCCAATTGACGCTCTCTCCTTCTTCTTCAAGCATCTCAAATAAGGCCACAAGGCCATGTTTGTGAGCGGACTTCTCTTCTCGCCTACTTGGTGGGCGATTCATGGCCAACTCCTACACAAACGATTAACAATTACAACTTTTAGAAATCAACATTTAGCCCACATACATACATTTAGATAAATAAAATTGCTACAAATACTTACGAATTCATGGCGCATGGTTTCGTAAATAACCACCACTCCCAAGATGAGAAGCCCCTACTGTTTGGAGTCTTGCCCTTGCCGCCTCTCTTTGTTGTTGAAACCTCTCTGGTGTCTCTGTGAGCTCCTGACAAATGGCTTCCCACTCCCTGTCATCTAGCCAAACAGGTTTCTCTTTCCCCTCTCTAAATGCATCCCTCGCCTCTGACCTACGATGCCCCATCAAAATGCGAGCTGTATACTGTATCCACTCATTAGAGACGACATTCATAGGGTCAGATGGCTGAAACTCTTGCTTTATCTTTGTATTTATGTAATTTTTCTTCTCCTTATCTTGCTGACCCCATTTAGTCATGACAGAGTTGTGAAACTGTATAGTGCACAATTGTCGAATTCGTGTCTTCATTGCCTTCCCTGCACTATTCATTATTGGTACCCCATCCCTAATTGTGTATATCTTGCTGTTGTCATGGTCATGTGCACCCCAGGGAGTGGAAGGTGAACCTATGGGTGTGCTATCAACAGATGAGAGCGAAGGACGACGCTCACGTGGTGGTGGTGTCACAGCATCTGTGGCACTACCACCACAACAACCTTCCCCTGAAGACCTACTACGTGAGCGACGTCTATGTGAAGAGGTGGTAGATCGAGCTGTAAGAGGAGTGGAAGGCTGTGTGGTATGAGGTGTGGGAGCTGCTGTCGTACCTACGGGTGTGGGAACTGGCATCGTGAAGCCAGATGGTGAGGCAAATGTCCCTGCTCCAGAACCCCAATAACTCTGAGCCATGGCTCTCTGCTCTGGAGTCATGGACGAGAGAAAACCATATAACTGCTGGGGACTCATGCCCTGCGGTGTAGGGTTAAATGAGAAATCAGGACTACTGTAGTCGAGCGGCGATGAGTCATCACCCATGGCCTGTTGGACAAAAAACCATATGACAAACTTGTGTGAAATGAAAATTACACGGTAAACAATGAAAGAACCATATGACAAACATTAACAATGGTAAACAATGAAAGGACCATATGACAAACATTAACTTTCCTAAACAACAATGGTAAACCATATCACTTTGCACCTTCAATGTCATAAAATCATTACAAATATGTCATAACTATTTGCATAATCATTAAGATACATCATTTTAAAAATCATTATCTATTCTATCATCCTCATTAAGATCAGTAGCCCCAAAGAGATCTATGTCTGTACATTTCAGCATCCTCATCATTAAAAGTCCCTTGATGAAGGATGTCCTCATCATCTATGTCTTCTTCCTCAACATGTTTTCCAGCTTCATTGGTTTGCACCTCTTCATTTGGATCTTGCTCTAGTTGCTCCTCTTCATTTGCTTGCTCCTCTTCATTGTTGATATCGGCTTGTAATGCTTTTGAGTATCTTGAATCAAGTCGAGAACCACATACAGGACATGCATTGTAACCTGATATAGACAAACCTGAGCATTCTCCATAGCCAGGCCAATCATGCATTGTCCACATGAGAATACCTTGCACAGTTGCAAGTCTTTGGCCACTCTGCTGCTTTGACATGTCCTTCACTTCAATTCCGTTCCACAAGGTGTGTAACTCATCAATAAGTGGTGCCAAATATACATCCATGTTCTTCACCTTGTACTTTCCTGGAACTATTAATGAGAGCAACAAATGACATTTCTTTATTGCTAACCATGGCGGAAGATTATAATTCACAAGGCAAACAGGCCATGTGCTCCATGAAGAGCTCCTTAAACCAAAAGGGTTTACACCATCCATTGCTAGGCCAAGACGGAGGTTACGAGGATCTTCCCTAAAAGCCGGCCATTTCTCTTCAATGTGTCTCCATGCGGGTGGCACACACATCACTTCATCTGTGGATCGAGTTGTGGCATGCCATGTCATCAAGCTTGCTATAGATTTGCACCTGAACATGCTTTTTATTCTTGGGATGATTGGAAAGTGCCTAAGAACCTTTACTGGGACAGCTTCCCCTTGAACATCTTCTCTATATCTGTTAGAGCCACAATGGGGACATTCTTGCAAATGCTCATATTCATGGCGGAAGAGGCAACAATCATTGCGACAAGCATGAATATTATTGTAATCCATGCCTATGGATTTCAATAACTTCTTGGCATCTGCACGAGATGGAGGCATCTCGTTGCTGGGGAGCAATATCTGGTCTTCCAAAAGCCTGCAAGTATGGCAATATCTGATCGTTACTATTAAGATTTAGTCAAATACAAGTTGAAAATTTATCATTTCAACATTAGGTGTAATCTCCAAAAAATCCTTACTTGAAGAGTTCAGTGACACTTGTATTAGACCATCCAAAAATTGACTGTAAATTTAGCATCGTAAGCAATACAGATATCTTGGCACCATTGTATAGTGGAAGGCGTGCAAGTTTACGCATGGCCTCTTCCTCTGGTTCATAATTTGACCGGTGAGAATGTCGTGGTTGATGATCTTCATGTTCATGCTCCTCGAAGAGAGCTTCTTGTTGCTCGATGAAGGCATCCAACATTTCCTCCATTGGACCTTCTTCCATTTCCTGACCTTCTTCCATTCCCTCGGGTGCTGTTAATTGAGCTCCATCTGTCACTCCCTCCTTCGATATTCTCATCCTTTGTTGGGGACGAGAATTCATAGGCGCAATGTTATCAAGATGCGGCTGCACACTTACTTGGTTGTACGATTGAAACCGTAAATTTTACAAGCGTTCCATTGGAAATATGCCACCGTCATGAATATGCTGGTTGCAAATCCTTCGTTTTCGAAAGATTTGGTACTTACATCGCATGCATGGACACGCTATTCTCTCTTCAAGATTGAGAGGCTCCATCTAGCAGGATAACATGTATATGTAGCTCATTAAATACAAATCATTATGCATTACACAAAGCATTATGTAAACCATAAAATAGGGCTTCTTTTTCCCAGCCGTGGTGAGGGAGATTTTAAAAATAATATTTAAAGCGTCAAACGGGCTTCTTTTCCCCAGCCATTGAGGGAGATTTTAAAAATATTAAAAAAAGCGTCAAACGGGCTTCTTTTCCCCAGTCGTTGAGGGAGATTTTAAAAATAACTTATACATTAGCTTATCTTCTCTCCATACAAAATTAAGAAGGTAATTAGAACAAGGATAGAGAGAGGGGATAGCTCTATTCATAAATAGCTATTTATAAAGACCTTATGCAAAAATCTATATACATAGATTCTGCAAATAGAGCCTACACATTGAGCTCTATGCATAGAAGCCTACACCTAAAGCTGAACACATAGAGCCTTATGCATAAAGCCTATGCATAACGATCTATACATAAGCTTATGTGTAATGCTCTATACGTAAGTCTTATGCAAGCTTTATGAATAAGGTTTATGCAATCGTATGCATAGTAAGGCTTGCAAGCCTTAAGTATAAGCTTGCATAATAAGGCTGCAAGACTTATGCATAAGCTCTATGCATAAGCCATAGTCTTATGCATAAGCTCTATGCTATAAGCCTTATGCACTATGCTAACCCTTAAACCCATCACCCAAGGGTGTAATAAACATGATCTTGTCTTACATGGATAAGAGATCTTACCTTGATAACATATGTAAACTCTATGAATAAAGAGAATACCTTATGCATAGAAAAACAGAGCATAAGAAATATATGTTATATGTATAAGAGAGTATAAACATTCAAAAAGCTTATGCTCTCTATCCATGCAAGGCACTCTACATCAAAAAAAGCTTTATGCATAAAAACATAACGCATGAAGCCTTATGCATAAAGCTCATCCATAAGATTTATACATAAA
The DNA here is from genome assembly GCF_041138505.1 of Cibotium barometz. Classification (NCBI taxonomy): domain Eukaryota; kingdom Viridiplantae; phylum Streptophyta; class Polypodiopsida; order Cyatheales; family Cibotiaceae; genus Cibotium; species Cibotium barometz. Next base: position 17,284,556 of record NC_141075.1, read on the forward strand.
ACATTATGTATTAAGCTTTATGCATAGATCTTAATTCATGCATTCAGCTAGATTCATATAGCTCTATGCATAAACTCTATGTATAGATCTTGCATAAGCTTACAAGCCCTATGTATAGAGCTTTCATAATCTTACAACCTCTATGTATAAAGCCTATACATAGAGCTTATGCATTAAGCTTACAAGAAGGCTATGCATAGAGCTTTCAACAAGAAGGCTATGCAAAGATCTTGAAAGAAGGCTATGCAAGCTCTATGTATAATGTCCATGCAAGCTTTCAAGAAACCTATGCATAGAGATTTTATAAGCTTGCAAACTCTATGCATAAAGCCTATGCATAGAGCTTATGCATAGAGATTTTACAAGCTCGCAAGCTCTATGCATACAAGCCTATGCATAGAGCTTATGCATAAAGCTTGCAAGAAGGCTATGCATAGAGATTGCAAGCTTATGATAGGTTTTATGCATAGATCTTGCAATAATCCTATGTATAAGCTTGCAAGAACCCTAAACTAACCCTAAACCTGGCACCCAAGGGTGCAATAATACGTAGAAAAAAGCATAAACAAGGAAAATCGAAAGAGGGACTACCTCTTTTTTGCGAAGCTGAAGGAGAGGATTGGTGAAAGATTGGTGAAAGACCTGCAAAATAAAATATTAAACAAAGTAATTAGTAAATTAAACATAAGAATAAGAACTAATACACAAGTAATAAAAAACCCTAAAATCTCTATGCATGCATTAGGAGATCTATGCATACATAGAGAGCTCTCAACATGCATAGAGAGCCAAAAAAAAACACAAAACCCTAAACGCCTTATATCCTAAAAAGCAAAAGCAAGAGCATATTAGTAAGAGCAAGAGGATAAGTTAAAGTGGAGAAGGAGAAGAGGAGAAAAGCACACAACAACAACAAGAGTGGGTTGAATGTAAAAAGAGGAAAGCTTGAAGGAGATGGACGGACGCATACCTTCTCTGGATGCAATTCGACGCCGCGCAAAACAGAGAACAATAGGTTCTCGGTTGTAAAAAACTTACGAGCATCGGTATACGCGTCGGTATATAAAATTTTGAAAATTGCCCGCCCGACTTTTCGCCTCCAAGATTACGACGGGCATACCGACGTTCGACATTTGCATCGGTATTCTAACGTCGGTATGCCCTAAACCTCTAGTAGTGTAAATAAACTATATATTTGAATAGATTTTTTTTTATTTGAGTGTTTTTGAAGGTTTTGTAAAAATTTAGATCAAATATTTCAAAAAATTGATTTTGATTTTTGTAATCTAGTCAATGTGTATTCTAGAATACATTTAATGTCTACTTATTTTCATTTTAGAAGTCTCGAGCACCTCGTGCTCCCATAAAGAGCATTCCTCAAGAGTTTGAGCAACATTTAAGTCGCGCAAGGGCAGAGCGGAAGAGATTAGAAGAGGCACAGATTTTGGAGACATTCAAGAGGCAAATATTTTCATTTTTGAAGATGTGTCTGCAGAACCAGTTCAATATTTTGTTCATGAAGGCAAAGTAGAGAACATGGAATCGTTTGTGACTGCACAACATTTTACTTTAGCCATTGCTGATGCTCCATATGGATTTAAGGCACCACACTCAATACATGACAAAGTAATGTACGGTGTAAGTGCATATAAAAGAGTCATCGACGCTTTCAAGAAGGTCACAACGGCTGAATCATGGGCACTTGTTCGGTTACAATCAAATGGTCCATCAGCTATGCATATGGTATGTTAAATTTCAAGGATTCTTTTGCAAGTTATAAAAGCTTAAGTTAAAGCCTAACTTTTTCTTTTGGTAGGACAAAGCTTAACATCAAAGGCTATAAGCTTGACAGACTTTCTTTTGCTGCCGAGTTTGCTACCATTGGTTTCTGGTCTCCTGCGGGTTTGAACAATAAAGGAAATTTTCATTTTGCTTCGAAACCTAACCGAACAAATATTTTTGATAGACCAGGCGTGTGTCAAAAGCTTAGGGATCTTTCTAGTGATTCAAATGAGATCATGAATCCTTATCAAAAACCACAACTTTTGATGATGGATTTAATTGAGCTTCTATCTTTAAAAGCAGAGTGGATCATGGATCTTTTTGCGGGGACAAGTAATCATGCAACCTTAACTTTTTACATATTTTATATTGCTCATTTAAGTGACCTTTACCATGTTGATTATTTTTTTCTTAGGAAGAACAACCACTATTAGTGCTCTTAAAAAAGGAAGCAATGTTGCTGTTGAGCTAGATCCAGTTCAAGTTTATTTTATTCAACAACGAGTCACTGAAATGAAAGAATTACCGGTTTTTTGGTCTCTCAAAACTACAACTCACAACCGGTTGTATTTTCAAATGGCTGGGTGTTTAGCCTTGAGTTCATTGCCTGGTCTTGAAAGAGAATACCTCAATGCAGATTCTGTTGTTTCTTGCGAGAATGATACAATACTGTATCCAATTGAGTACTTGAACAGTTTGAAATTACGTGGTAGTTACCCTCCTCACCGCTTACTTCTAAAGATTAATGCCTCTATCATTTTGCTCTGCTATTTGGACCCTCGACGGGGACTTTGTAATGGTACCAGATTGATATGCAAGCAATTTAACTCAAAGGTAATAGAAGTAGAAATCATTACAGGTACAAACATTGGAGACAGAGTCTTTATTCCCAGGATAACATTTATGCCTACTATGCTTCAATTGCCTTTTGACACGAGAAGGAGGTAATTTCCTGTCAGGTTAGCTTTTGGTATGTCAATAAATAAGTCCCAAGGACAAACATTGAGTGTATTGGGACTTTATTTGGCCACACAAGTATTCACACATGGACAACCGTATGTTGCTATGTTGTTACCATATTATAGTAGTGATGTGTGTGAACACACTTAGGACCGCCGGGGCACTTTTTCCCTCACTAGGAGGTTTTTTCCCCTGTGCATTGTATATACGCCCATTATCTTCTAGGGCTTGTTATCTTTCATTTTTGGCACTCATAATACACTACTGTGTTGTGCTCAAGCTTCCTTATCTTCTTGAAGTTGTGTGTGCATTCCTGCAACCCTAATTCCAACAATTGGTATCAGAGCAGGCTTCCTCCTCCCGGGCAGCATCACCGGCACCTGCCGCTTCATCTCCTCCGATTGCGACGAGGTTTCACGAGCGTCTGCAGGTTAGTATATGCCGTGGGAGAGCCCGTAGGGCTTGGTCGTTTCAGAATTTTGATCTGAAGTCAATTCGCCCTCCGTTTTTGCATTCCAAGTACTGCGCAGGCAAAATCGTCCTACTGTGCAGATTTTCTGTCAAGATTAAAATCTGCAGGACAGGTGCCCATTCGTCTGTTTTGGGCTGTGCTATATAGCACAGGTCGATTTTATACAGGTTTACCTCTTGCAGACAGCATTTACATCTAGTAGTACAGTCATTGGCCATGGCTGACAACAATGATGTATTCCGCATGTTGGCTGCCGAGGATAAGTTGGATGGCACCAACTATCCATTGTGGGCATATATGATGCGACATGTATTGGTAGCAAAGGGGTTATGGAATATTGTGCAGGGTATTGATGCACGTCCTATTGTGGCTGGGAATGCTGCAAACACATCAGAAACAGGTACTGTTGATGATGGTGCAGGCACAAGTGCTGTAGCAGCTGTTCGGGAACCACCACTTTCAGCAGAGCAGATTTGTTGGGATGGTAGAGATGCGCAGGCTCATGCCTTGATTGCGCTGTCTGTCAAACGTACCATTATCCCACATATTCGCTCCTGCAGGACTTCTAAGGATGCTTGGGATGTACTTGCCACATTGTATCAGGCAAGAAATGAGGCTCGTGTTGCTTATCTCCGAAAACAGTTGGAGAATGAGCATATGAACGAAGGTGATTCTATGGATAGCTTTTTGACAAAGATCAAGGATTTCAAAGAGCAGCTCATTTCTGCAGATGAAATCCTGTCAGACAGTTCACTTGTGCAGACTGTTTTGAATGGTCTACCAGATTCTTATCAGGGTTTTGCTTCCACTCTTCGCTTGATGATGAAAGGCAATCCCAATGCCTTATCATTTGAGGAGTTAGTTTCTGTTTTGCTGCAAGAAGACCAGTCAAGGCAAAACAGGAATAGTATGCGTGTCGCAGATCAAGCTTTCGGTGCTAGTCAGAGAAGCGGGAAAGGTAAAGCTGGCTTTTCTTCTAGTAAGCAGAAATCTGCAAATGCTGCGCAACCAAAGAAGGAAGACAAAGATGAGAAGAAGGGTGACAAACAGAAGACATTTTGCAAGTACTGTAAGGGAAATGATCATGTCATCAAAGCGTGTCCTAAGCTGGCTGCGAAAGAGGCTAAGAAGAAAGAGGCTGGTATGGCTGTTGCAGATGCCTCTCCTTCTAACAATGAATCTGCTAATGTTGTGCTAGATACAGAATGGGCATTCAATGCGCAGTGCAGTTATGACCCATCTTTGCATGACACATGTATGTCTGCAGTAGATTCAGATGTATGGTACTTTGACAGTGGTGCCACTAAGCATATCACCTCGCAGCGCAGTTTATTCACTTTCCTTGAGTCTGCTCCCACAGGGAATACTGTCACTTGTGCCAATAACTCCTCTTATCCCGTTAAAGGAGTTGGACAGATTGTGCTGAATGTTGCAAATGGCAACACCTTTACACTTTTTGATGCATTGTATGTGCCAGGGATCAAAAAGAATCTGCTGTCAGTCTCCGCATTTGCCAAAACAGGTTTGGTTGTAAAATTTGTGGATGACAGATGTACTGTTCATGATCTCTCTTGTGGTGACATCATTGTAGCATCTGGTTCACTATGTCGAGGGCTGTATAAGCTCAATATGGATGGCAAATGTATAGAGGATTCAGCATGTGCTATTATGGATACGCAGGCTATTTCAAATGCAAAACTGTGGCATGCACGTTTTGGTCATCTGAATTTTGCAAGTTTGCTGCGCCTGCAGAAATCTGAAATGGTGTCTTCTTTGCCTAAGCTTGAGGCACCTGTCAAGCATGTTTGTGAGGGCTGCATATTGGGTAAAATGCAGCGTGCTTCCTTTCCCAAAGATGGATCAGTGAGAGCTGAACGCAGATTGCAGCTTGTTCACAGTGATGTTTGTGGTCCCATGCAAACTCCATCATTTGGAAACTACCTTTACTTCGTGACTTTCATTGATGATTTTACCAGGCATGCATGGGTATATCCTTTGAAGGCAAAGTCCGAAGTGTTTTTGTGCTTCAAACAGTTTTTGGTTATGGCTGAAAATGTGTCAGAAAGTAAGATGGGCACCCTCCGTTCAGATCGAGGGGGGGAGTATATGTCTTCAGAATTTAATGCATTTCTGGCTGAGCGTGGGATAAAACACCAATGTACAGTGCCGTATACACCACAGCAAAATGGTGTGGCTGAGAGAAAAAACAGGTCTCTCATGGAAATGGCAAGATGTATGGTTAAGAGTCAAAGTCTACCACATGGTTTTTGGCTTGAGGCTGTCATGTGTGCCACTTATGTACTAAACAGGTGTCCCACCAAAGCATTACAGGTTGTCACTCCATATGAGGCTTGGCATGGCCGCAAGCCATCTGTTGGCCATTTACGTGTTTTTGGTTGCCTGGCATATGCATTAGTGCCTGTGCAACATCGCAGAAAATTGGATGACAAAGCTGTCAAATGTATTTTTGTTGGATATAGTGCTGAGAGCAAAGGCTATCGTTTGTATCATCCACAGACAAAGCGCATTTTGGTTAGCCGTGATGTTGTATTTGTGGAAGATGCAGTTCAGCCCTTGGTTTCATGTACTAAGGAGACAGATATCAGCTCACGTGATGTCTATGATACATTGTTGCCTCTTTTCAGTGGTGCACAGTCAAGTGCAATACCTCATGAGGCAGTTTTTCAGCCTATGCAGGTTTTAAATGATGGCACAGATCAGCCTATATCTGATGCAGATGTGCATGATGCACTTGAGGATGAGAGACAAGAGATTGAGGGCTCTAGGAATATGCCTAGATGGCTGGTGCAGACTTTGCGTGACAGCAAGTTGGATGCCCCTTTGTCTAGTCGCACTCGTTCTGGCTCTCATGGTGCCTCTTATGCGTCAGATTGTTATGCATTGGCTGTTTCTAGTATGTGCGATGAAAGTGAGCCTGTTTCATTTGATGAAGCACAAAGTTCAGAAAATTGGATGGCTGCTATGCAAGCAGAATACGATGCTATTATGAAGAATGGTACATGGTCTTTATGTGACTTGCCCCCTGGCAAGAAGGCCATTGGCACTAAGTGGGTATACAAATTGAAGCGTAAGCCTGATGGCACAGTGGATCGCCATAAGGCTAGGCTTGTTGTAAAAGGTTATGCTCAAGAGAAGGGCATTGATTTTGATGAGACTTTTGCTCCCACATGTCGTATGACCACTGTTCGTAGCATCTGTGCATTAGCAGCTCATAATGGTTGGAATGTACATCAGCTGGACATAAAGACTGCGTTCTTAAATGGAGATTTGCATGAGGAGGTGTATGTATCGCAGCCTCGTGGTTTTGTTCAAAGAGGGCAGGAAAACAAAGTGTGCAGGTTAAAAAAGGCTTTATATGGTTTAAAGCAAGCTCCACGAGCTTGGTATGAAAAAATACATGCATATTTGACTGCACATGGGTTTCAGAATAGTCCAACAGAAAGCACTTTGTATGTTAAACGTGTGGATGGTGTACATCTAATCATTGCTCTCTATGTCGATGACATGCTGCTCACAGGACCAAATGAGAGTCATATTGCTGATTTTAAGGCTGATTTGAATGCCTCTTTTGAGATGTCAGATTTGGGGCATTTGCATCATTATTTGGGGATACAATTTAAGCAGTGTGATGAAGGTATTGCTTTGTGTCAGACAAAGTATATTGAAACATTGTTGCGGAGATTTGGCCTTGAAGACTGCAAGCCTATTGCTACTCCAATGGAGACAGGTTTGAAGTTGAGTCTTCATGATGCTGGAGATCACTTTGATGTCACACTCTATCAGACAGCTGTTGGTTGCCTCATTTATGTATGCATTACGAGGCCAGACATTCAGTTTGCAGTCTCACAGGTGAGCAGATTTATGCATAGCCCAGGCATTAAGCATTGGCAGGCAGTGAAGCGTATCTTTCGCTATTTGAGTGGTACTCGGCATCTTGGGTTGTTTTATCCCAAGGGGGGATCATTGCCGCCAGATTTACATGCTTTTTCAGATTCTGACTGGGCTGGTTGTTATGACACACGCGTGTCCACGAGTGGTTTTTGCTTCATGCTTGGAAGCTCATGCATATCATGGTTGAGCAAGAAGCAGCCTACTGTGGCCACTTCTAGTTGTGAAGCTGAGTACAGGGCAGCTTTCACAGCTACGGTTGAGTGTGTGTGGCTCAGACGCCTTATGGCTGATTTGGGTGTTGGGCAGCCATCTGCCACCACCATCTTCACTGACAGTCAGAGCGCATTGGCAGTTGCGCGGAACCCAGTGTTCCATGCTCGTACGAAGCACATTGAGGTGCACTACCATTATGTCAGGGAGAGACTCTCTGCAGGAGAGATCAGTTTGGCTTATGTGCCAACACAGGATAACCTTGCAGACCTTTTCACAAAGGCTCTGCCTCGTGAGAAGTTCGAAGCTTTTCGCAAAGCTTTGGGCTTACTCCCTTTTGTGGATTCGTCCACATAGCTAGACACTTCCATATACATGAGTGCTAGCTCTTGTTCACCGCATCACTCCAGGGGGGATTTGTTACCATATTATAGTAGTGATGTGTGTGAACACACTTAGGACCGCCGGGGCACTTTTTCCCTCACTAGGAGGTTTTTTCCCCTGTGCATTGTATATACGCCCATTATCTTCTAGGGCTTGTTATCTTTCATTTTTGGCACTCATAATACACTACTGTGTTGTGCTCAAGCTTCCTTATCTTCTTGAAGTTGTGTGTGCATTCCTGCAACCCTAATTCCAACATATGTCACGTGTTAGATCATCCATGCAGTGAAAGTGTGTGTAAAGCATATTGTGGAATATGAAAGTGGCACAAGAGGTTCAAATGAAGTCTTCACAAAACCAATGTTGTCTACAAGGAGGTTTTGCAAATGGCATGGCAAAGAATGTGAATGTAAATGGTAGCTTGCAAATGTTAGAGACTACAATTATACATATCTTCGTACAATGAAGTAAGCATTTGAATGGAAGATGTGCAAGTGCAGTATTTGTTTACTTTTGGATTGCTTTTATATACAGTACCATTATATTATTCATTGCTTGGCTCAAGCTACAGAGCGCGTGCACACACACACACACACAGCCATATATATATATATGCGTGTGTATGTGTGTGTGTGTGTGTGTAGAGAGAGAGTGTTATATTTGATATCAGGGGTATACTGTTTAAGATGGATGTGGCAAGGAGATCATTTTCGTTTGTTTATGGTGATAGACAAGATATTGCTGGTAATTTTTTTGGACGTTTGCTATAATATAGGTATTATTGTTTTCCAAGATCTATTTAATATTCATGTGGCTGAATTTGTAGACCCTCCATTTTGGGAAGGACAAGCAACATCTCTTATTATCGAACTATTAGAGAGCACATGTGTTTTACGGTATATATAGAAACTTCTTTTTTATGTAGCTTTTGTGTTTTGTTTAATTAATTTAAATTTTTATTGAAACATTCTTTTTTGTAACAAGGAATATCTTTACTTTTTAGAACCCAGATTATTGTTAGGTTTGTATGGTCGAGACAGTTATGACGAGAGCTTTGGGCTCCTTGGAATTTACAATCTGCGATTGTTGCAGAAGGTTGCAGATGAACTTCATGTACATCTAATGTTTGTGGATTATGAAAAGCCTGATAAGTTAGATTTTTTGGTGCATAGGTAGTGGACAATACATAATTTTTTGATTTATTGTTTACAAGCCTGTTCAAACGTCATTCGCCTCAAATATTGATCCACCAAATGAGTTTTGTAAGCTTTTATCTTTAACCTACTTTTTTTAAATGAGAATTATATCTTTAATGCTAATGTTTTTTTTCTGGCATACATTTTGCCAAATGGAGGTGCGAGGTATAGGCTACCAAGGAGACATAATCCAGTTGTCCGAAGATTGTTTTGAAGCCGTGTTCAGGTGTGTTAAGATTGTCGTCATTTTATGGGTTTGTAATGCTAGATGTGTATTTATATGCCAAGTTTGGTGCTTTAGAAGCTTCTATATGGATGTATATGGCAATCATGATGTGTTTATATATAAGGTTGGCAAGTTGAGGACGATGTATACATATATGTATGAGTGTGAACAATATCTATGGATATTATGGGTGCATGCGCCTACACAGACACCCATTTACATGTGTGTATGTGACATGCAGACATGAATTCATAGGCGCACACACACATACACATATCTTCCAGTTGTAACATGTATGGTTTCAATAGATTACATGTACATGTACACATACATATATGTACATACATACGTACATATATACATACATCTTTATGCGTGTTTGTGTGTAACTCGATGTGCCTAGCTTCTAAAAAGAAAAGAAGGGTAATTTTACTCATATTTCCTTGGCCTGTAACTATATGGAAAATGCTCCCTTGAAAATGCAAAATGCTTCTAGCCCATTGGAGACAGGTCCCGACACTAGTAAACATAGTTCAAGAGAAAAGAAGTTGGTACTTCTCAGAAAAAAGCACCAACTTCTCGAAAAAAAAGCTCCCCCTTGACGGGAGGATTTCTAAAATTTTGAAAAACGGGGAGAATTTTGCCTATCAAAATCGCTGAACAGAGCCACCGAAATAACTACAAGAAGCAGCACCAACCATGGGGCTATGACCAAAGCGACCAAACCACATCGATGCTTGCCAACCAGAGTGTGAACACCATACCCAATAGCGCAACAAAACCGAACCTGAGCCAAGGCACAAAGTAACGGCTCTAAGCTCTGCCACTAGCCAGGGCAACAACCCATGCGTGTTGTGGAGGAGGCAATTGTCGTTCTAGTTCCGAGGGCTTGGGATTTATGCATCGTCAAAGTCTGGTCCCTCTATCGCATGGTTATCTAACAAACATCTTACCAATAGCCTACCCTGTGCATAAAAATTAGCACATATTTTAAAGGTTGGTACCCCCGTGTGGTACTCCACGGATGTGTGTATGAGGTGCTCGTCCATGTTTTCACCTACCATAAAAAGAGATGGAATTTTGATGGGAAAAAAAAAAGAGAGGCTCACTTAAAGAAATACCCCATGCCTACTCAAAGTGGTCGGAAAATGCCCTTGCTTTTTGAGGGGCAAAAGTAAGCTAAGTTTAAGTGAGGAACAAAGTTACTTGTCACACAAACCAATGAGCCATTCTGGCCTTTGCCAAATAGCCAATTTTTTAGGAAAGGACTTGATTGCAAAAAGGATAGTGGGGTGGGCATTCCTCTTGCATCCAACATTGACTTAAGGGACTTAAGAAATGACACTTTTTTGCTTTTATCGAATGCTTGTCACAGTTTGAGCTACATACAACATTGACTTAAGGGACTTAAAAAATTGTCACTTTTTGCTTTTATCAAATGCTTTACACACAAACCAATGAGCCACCTTAGGCCTTCACGAATTAGCATATTTATTAGGAAAAGAATTGATTTAAAAAAGGATAGTGGGTCAAGGATGCTTTTTTTGATAAAGATATTGATAGGTTTAGTAGAAATAATACCTATAATTTATCTTATTTCCTGAGGTCACTCAAAATAAGTGGCTGTATTTTAAGTCCACAATATCCAAAAACTAGCATGACACTTATATAAAAAAAAAGCAACCTTGAGGGGGTTGGGCAGTCCTCTGATGTTTATTACTTAGTCTGAGCTACATCCAACGTTCACGTTTTTGCTTTTATGGGATGCATGTGGTGAAAGCTCATTGCTAAGTCATGCAAGTAATCCCAAGTCAAAAGTAATCCCATTTAGAAGAGTCAAAAGTAATCCCATTTAGCAGAGACGTAATACAGTCGAAGCTATCATAACGTAGAAGCTATTCGAGGGCGCCCGCGTTCTGAGTAGGTAAAATTTAAGGGAACGGCTCTAATTGAAAAGAAAAATAAGAGAGAGAAATCCCTCTTTTTCATTTTCTTCACTATTATTATTCAACAAATTTAGGCTCTTTAAAACATCCCTATGGGTACGTATTTCGTTATTGTGATCACTTGAGGACACAAAAAGTCTATGAGGAGTGTACATTTACTTGCTCTTGTACAGGAGTCAAGGACAAAATACCTCACGGTATCTGTTTTGGGAAATATTGTAATACATGTTTTGATTACGCCCTAAGCCCTTAATACTTTCTATTTTGCTTTGTTGTCATTTCATGTTGTTTAGCTTCCATTTACTAATGAGATTTTGGTATCTTTCTCTAGCTATATATGATATTGCAATCCTTGATTATCTACTTGCCCATTTCTCCGCAAAAGTTTACAAAGGCTCTAGGACATTAACAACTAATTGATGGCTAGCTAACATTTACACTACAATACTTGTTGAGAATTTGTTGTTGGCGCACCTGCATTTCGGAACATATATTTTAACAATAGCCTACTTATAAGTTGAAAAGCATTTTAAAAGGTAACAGAGACTCAAAACACTCTCATTAGTTACTTGTTGTTGCAATGAAATATAAAAAACTCTAACCATAAAAATGGTTTGAGATGGCCCATGAATTTTCATTTAAGTGCTTATGAGGGCTAAATCCACCCTCGTGAGTTTATTATTGCATCTTTCTTAAGGGAGCACACAAAATTTATATTTAGCATCTGAGTCCCTTAATTAATAGTCGCACACATGACTTTTTCATATTAATAGTCGCACACATGACTTTTTCATATTAATAGTCGCACACATGACTTTTTCATTGACCAATTCTAGTATTTTGATAGACAAAAAATGCCTAACTTCATACATTTCTATCTATGTCAAGGTAGAACTTCACACTTTTACTATGACCATAACCCAATCTTATAAAGGTTAAAGCTAAAGTCCAAAATGTATAAGGATGTAATTTAAGAGAGAGAGAGAGAGAGAGATTGCATTTATAAATTTGATCTTTAAAGATATAGGATAGTGACTTCGATTTGTCCATGGATGCACATCTCCTTTAACATACTTTCATGGGAGCACCATCATCTTCCCTACCTCATCCTCCACAGCTCATTGTGAAAAGCCCTCATCACCTACGGTCTCTTTTCCAACGTCTGATGGAGCAACTTCAATTTTGGCGAAAGAGGATTTACTTTTGTGAAGGTGTATGGGACTTCTGCAACACTTGGAGAATGTTTATACTCATTAAGAGAGGCTATTATAAGTAAGTGCTCCTATAGACCTTCTACTTGATGGCATTATATATGCTCTCTTACTTATCACATTTATTTTCTTATTTATAAAGAGGTTTCAAGGTTTTTTATTGTGCTTAATTTTTTTATATACGTAGATCACATCTTCTATTCAACCACTGAGTCCTAGTTACAATAGCTCTAGCTCCTCTCATAATGGTGAGGTGGGTAGGCATTCTGCCACATGGAATTCCATGCACGATGTTTGAGTGCAATTCAAGTTATATGCAATCAACTAAGACAACTCAGGAGGAATGCCACATTATAATGACTTATTGCCTAGATGACTACATGCTATGAGCTCACTTTGTGCACAGCTATTTTATGTGACAATAGAGAAGCCATTATGTGGATTGCATGGTATCTTTCATTTGATGGGGAGGAGTTTAGCTATTGGGGACATTGTTGCATTAGAGAACCGTCCAAAGTTATGGGTGATTAGCATAGTCTTTACATTTCTCCATGTTTATCTCTTATGAGCTTTTATGGTCTAGCCTATTCATGGGGCATTTCGAGCAAGCACATGATCAACATGTCCATATATGAAATGTGCTCAAATTCAACATCCATTTAGGAGAGAGAGGTATCTAGTGGTAGGGTAGCTAGATCATCCATGGAAATATAGTAGGGTTGATAGCATGAAGGTACTAAAGAGTAATATATATCCCAGTGTTCTTATTACTATATAATAGTTGTTGCTTCTACAAACAAAAGAGGAGTTGTTGAGCTTATGTCTTCAGCGAACTCATCATCGATTACAAGGGTTGGTGGAGATAAGGGGCTAAGTGATGGCATAATATGGTAATAAATTATGTTTAATGCAAGTAGAAGCTAAAGATAATGTGGGGGGGAGAGAGAGCTTGGGTTCCCCTGCAAGAAAACACACACAAGAGAGTGCAAGACAGAGATGGATGGCTAAATTTTCTTCTATCTTATTCTCTTCTCTACGACCATATATAACTAAAAGATAAGAGTACATACATAAAGGGAAAGTACTCTCATAATACATACAAAGTAGTTGGTCTATAGTGTGAACCCGACTATATGAGCTAGCATCTCCTCATTCATGGCATCTTCCCATTTCTTATTTCCAAGTTCCTACTAAAAACAAGGGGGCTCCAATTCCTATATTTCTTTAACCATGTAAGCATAATGATTGGCTGTATATCCATCGTATCTCAACCTATCAACAAGGTATCTAACCCTCGTAGACCTGCATATACCTGGATCACTGCCAAGTGTCCTCAAAACTTCCCTCGTTCTCCTTACACTAGGATTAACCACAGATGGAATGCCAAGCTCCTCTCATCAAGACTCTGCTCAAAGCCTCTAGAGTCACCATACACGTATGAGTGACCTGCTAACAGATTAGGCACAAAAGGTTGATCTACCTTTTTCTTCCCTTTGCATGATACATGTGTACCTACATATGTCCTCAACCTACCTGACCATGGGCGAACATTGGATCCACTGCTAGAGGACTCTCTAGGTCCACTAAGCACCTGTGATTACTACTCTAAATGTGGTGCATCATTAGTACTTCTTACATCTGCATCTTCTGTTGCCTTCACTATTGGTGCATACCAACTACTCATCTCGTCAAAGACATCTTTGCTTGCTCGCATCTCACGAGTGGTAGGGTTATAACATCTATAACCTTTCTACTCCATAGCTTAACTAATAAAGATGCACTTCTCTACCTTTGGATCTAACTTTGTTCTCACTTTATTAGGAATATGCACAACACCCAAATGCTTTCAAGTGAGACACATCTGGTCTCTTATGCCTATAAACTTCCGTTTAAGCGTCATACCATGAATAATTGTAGTGGGTGTCCTGCTCATAATGTACATAGTAATTGGTACTGCTTCTGCCCAAAAATAATGAGGCATATTCTTTTCAGCCACCATCAAGGCACGTGCCACTTTTATAATGTGTGTGTTTTTTCTTTTTGTAACACCATTCTATTGCAGAGTGTACCTGCATGTAAACTATCTCTTGATTCCCTACTTCCTCAAGAAATTGCTGAACTCATTAGAGAAATATTCTCCCCCACCATCTGATCTCAAGAATTTTATTTACATGCTTTTTTCCTTCTCGACCAAGGCTTTAAATCTCTAAAAGTGAGCAAACACCTCACTTTTCTCCTTCATGAACTAAACCCACAGTTTCTTAGTGTGGTCATCAATGACTGTAACATAATACCTGTGACAACCTGCAATTGTTGCAGTCTTGGTCGATCCCCATATATCTGAATGTATGACATCTAATGGCCTTGCACTGACATGATTTTCATGTGGGAGAACATGTTTGTCTGCTTACCAAGCTAGCATGCTTCACATACTTTGCGCTTACCATCAACCTTAAACTTTGGCAAACCTGCAACAATATTTTGGGCCTGCATAGACTTCAGTTGTTATACATTCACATGACCAATGTGCTTGTGCCATATGTCAGTATCTGTAAATGACACCTATTTCATGCATAAACATGGCTGCCTTTACTTTAGGCATGTTCACATCCAAAAGTAAACATCCTACCATTTCTGTTACCCTTTACAACCAAGCGACACTAATTTTTGAAGTCTTCCACAAAACATCCTTGAGGATTAAATCTCACTTGCAAACCCTGCTCAACCATCTGTCCAACAACAGAAACCAGGTTCTTTGTAATATTTGGAACATGAAGTACATCTGCCAAGTACTTCATTTTTCCATCTTGCATAGACAATGGAACTTTACCAACATGCGCAATGGGATGCACAGTATCATCACTTGTTTCTACATAACCTGGTTTTTTCATTTTTTGCTTGTCTCTAAACCACTCAGCATGACTGGTCATATGGTTAGAGACACCAGAATCCACATACCATGTGTTTTGAGATCTTGACACATCTCCTATTATGGAACTGAGCGTGTGCTACATCACAAACAGTTGCTCACTTTTGTCATCACCTCTCTGTTTACTAGACGATGCATAGTTGCCTTGCTGCTGCAACTTTCCAGTTTAATGTCATTCTACTTTTTATAGCAGTCCTTTGTCATGTGTCCTGGTTTACCACAATAATAGCATTCTAAGCTATTTGCATTTTGATTTCTATAATACATTGATAGACCCAAGGGATTTAACAATGCCCTTGATCTTTAAAGCATACTAATTGATTTGACATGCTTTTCTTTTCCACAGTATGCAACTCTTGCTTTAGCTGTGATTTCCTTGCCTTTGTGCTGGTCTGAAACATTTGCACTAGATTTTGACACGCAACTACTAGAGTGTTGGCATCCTGTATGTGTCCTATCATCGTGTGTCCATGACACTAATTAAAAGCCAATACATGACTTTCCTTGCACCCTAGTTCCAATCCTTGAATGCCTTTATGTCTGCTGGAGTGGCATTCTCTTTAGACAACTCAAGAGGCTTCTTATTGTCTCCTTCAACATAGTCCCCGAAATCCTTTACCCATAAGGGCATTGGTCAACTTCTCACTGACAATCTGATTGATTCTAGGCATGGAAGTTATTCTTGTCCAACTTCTCACTGACAATCTGATTGATTCTATCACACCAGACATGTTTTCTTGCAAACAGTCAAAAAACTGCAACAACAGATAATTTCTGTATGCAACCTGTAACATAGCAGTATCTTACGTGACTACTGCAGAGTGGTACTTTAGCATAACATGTAGGTCACCAGATCTTACCCAATTTCAACAATACATGTGCAAACACTATTTGCACTCCCAAAATGCACTACTGTACTACAATAACTTGATTTCGACTAGTGATAACAGTTCTCAATTAGAACTTCTCGAAACTATCGAAAATACCTTGCAGTGATAGAACGAAGACCGAGACGTGCCCGACACGTGATTCTGGCCGCGTAACACACATGCACCTCTAAGCCTGCAAAGACAACGGGAGATGTGTAGCTCCCGGAGCTATCAAGGGGTGTTGTACCTAAACCAAAAAGGGAAAGAGATGATGATGCTCTTACCCGTGTAGCGCTTCCTTGCTTGCTTGTGCTTGCCTCTCCTTGGCTCTCACACAAACTAGAGCTCTGATACCATAAAGAGAATGTGGGGGAAAGAGAGAGCTTGAGTTCCCCTGCAAGAAAACACATACACACATAAGAGAGTGCAAGACGCAAGAGAGAGATGGATGGCTAAATTTTTTCTATCTTCTTCTCTTCTCTATAACCATATAACTAAAAGATAATAGTACATATATAAAGGGAAAGTACTCTCATACAACATACAAAGTAGTCGGCGGTCTATGGTGTGAACCCGACTATATGAGTTGGCGCTATAACTATACCATAACTCTAGTACTCCAAAGTGGTTGTCACATAGCCTGTTATCCACCACACTGGCGGCATATCAACCATAATCGCACCAACCCGTCCCATCAAATAAGGGATGGGGTGTTGTGAATAGTACTTCTTGTGAAACCCAATAGATGAGATGAAGCTTTGTGATAGTGGATGGAAAAAGCTTGGAAAAAGCTTTGTGATAGTGGATGGAAAAAGCTTGGAAAAAGGAATGCCATAGCAAATGTAACAATAATTGGTTTTTTAGATTTGTAAAGCCTTGACACCAACATTCACAATCTAAATTTTATTACATGAATCACAATTCTTCTTTAGTTACTTTCCTTCTCACACTTCCTTCTTGGGTACCTCATTTTAAATGTCACATCTTGCACTCCGTCTAGCTTTCACATTTGGACTGTGTTTTTATATGTTATTATCACGTCATCAAAGCCTTTGCATCCATACATTGTGTGGATGACTCCGTCGGTCCTTGCTAGTAGGGAACTTGAGGACTACTAACACAAACACTAGGGTTGGGGAAAAGGGAGAATGGATCCTCTCAGTAGTGAAGTATAGCCGCCAAGGATGAGTCGACCTTACTGGGGCTAAACATGCAAGATCTACACTCTACACTGTCTACCGTGCTCTTCGACCACCACCTACTAGCACCGCAGTATCCCTACAAGACTCTCACTCACACCACACACACCTCTGACCACTCACTCACCTTGCTCACACAGAGAGATATAACAAACACCACAAGAGTGTAACACTATATATCAAGATACTGAAAGAAATGATACAAGACAGACTTTGCTCTAACAGGGAATGTGCTACAATGAATGTCCTACAAGAGAGTGTGTCCCCGTCTGTGTGCCTGTGTGTCTGAGAGAGTGCTCCTCTTATCTCCTCCTTGGGTGTCCTCCTCAAAGTCCAAACCCTCATCATGTAGTGTAGAGGAAAGATCTTTCGTCTCGGGAAAGGAAAATCGACTCAAGAGGATCTCACCATCCCTCGGGAAAGGGAGAGGGGTGTTGCCTCCATGAGTGCCATCGGGAGTTGGCCATGCATGTCAAAGATGTCGAAGGGCACCGAGGGTGACGACGATTAGGCAGTCGGAGCGGTTGGAGGCGATGGTGGGAAGCTCTTGGTGGAGTGTGGAGGACCTGGCTTCCCGTCCACAAGTCGCCCACTACTACTCAATTCACTCTCCTAGTGGTGAATGCCACAGAGAAAACAAAAAAAATAGGTTGTTCTCTGGCAAGCTAGCCTCTGGGAAAAACATCCGGCAATCACGCTCCCATGCATACCTCATACAATGATCCTTCCAGGCGGCAAACCTTCTAGAGAGATACAAAATAAATAAAAATGATTCAACTAGCCTCCTGGGCAACTTCATCTAGCAAGAAAACTGTGGAAAAATGATTGAACTGAGAGCTCCTCGGAACTTCATCTAGCGAGCTATTTCTAAGAGCTTCTGGGCACTTCAGAAAGGCAAGCCATCACTACCTGTGTATTACCACTGGCATCCCTCGGGCAAGGCATCGATTGATGCAAGTGTCCGTTGGCATCGGTTAAGGTACCCATGACTCGCTGGCATCCCTCGGGCAAGGCATCGATTGATGCAAGTGTCCGTTGGCATCGGTTAAGGTACTCATGACTCGCTGGTGGATGAGACCCATGGTCGTGATCCGTCCTCCCGAGAGGCTTCCATCAATGTGTCAGCCACCCACAAGATAGCACTCCAAAGGGATCCTCATCAGTTCAAAGGGAGTGGTCGGGACTGTCTAATGGAGACTCGGAAAGATCCCAACTCGAGGAGTGGTGGAGAAGATGGTGGAGGTGAAGCTCGGCAGGACATGTGGTGGTGCTATGGAGAGAGAAGGTGTCAGAGGGGATGATCGGGGTGGTGGAAGAGGCTGGAGTAAGTAACTCATGTCCGTGTCGATGGGAGAGCAGGGCGAAGTGGAATATGAGGTGGTGATGTGGGGAGTAGGCATCAAAAAAATAGGCGAGGCGGGGCAAGGTGAGGGGTGGAGTGCCGTAGGAGGAACCTCTGCCCTGGAAGAGTTTCCAAGACCGCTCGGGAAGGTAAGGGAGACGGGAGTGGCGAGGATAGTGGTGAAGAGGGGGGTGGACCAAGGAGATGTGGTGTGATGCTGATCCCGGGGAAGAAGGGATCCGAGGAAGGAGAATGGGAGGTGAGGGTGCCATGTAGGTAGTCGATGGTGCAACTGTCGATGATGAGGATGGCAGTGGCATGGACGTTGATGTATATGATAGGAAGAGTGTTGAGGGTGGCGGTGGCATGGATGTCAATGATGGGAAGGGTGTCGATGACAAGGGTGAAAAAGGGACTGTAGTCGATGGGATCGGCGGCTCCCTAAGGACGTGGGCTTCGACGCGAGGTCAAAAGGGGGAACCAGGCCAATGAGGGATGGTGCTTATGATGATGAGCCACCAAGTGAGTGTAAAAATAGCGTTCAATGTGTGTGAACACTGGACCAGAAAAACATAAGGGTGGTGTGAATGTAGACGTGAGACGAGCGACGGCAGCGGAGCGGAGGACGGTGGAGATGAGTGCATCCTAGTAAAAGGGATGAGTGGTGTGCAAAGAGAGAAATGCATCAAATAGGGGGAGGCGAAGTACTCCTGGCTGGGGATGAGGGGCGAGCCAGGTGAGGAGATAGTAGATGAATGCATGTGGGGGGTGAAGCGAGTCTCTAGACACCAAGATGCTAGCGTCTAGGGAGATGATGGGGAATGCCGGGTCATGAGAGGATCCATCCCATCTCCAGGCTTGGGAATGGTGGGAGACTAAAAGATCTTGACTATGTAGGAGGTGGTGAGGGTGGGGATGCACTTGGTGGCTAGGTCCACCAGGAAGGATCTACATAAATCCTCGGACACTGTGGTAAAGTCTAAGGAATCAAAATGACCCAACCCTACTAGGGCAAGCTCATGTGCGGTAGTGGCGGTGGTGACTGTCAAGGAAGCTGCACGAGACGTGTTGGCGATGTCAATGGTGGCCATAAGAGAGGTGGGCACTAGTGGGATCCAAGAACTGGAGGTGGTCGGTGGTGGGCCAGAGAAGAGCGATGGCGGTGGGCTGGAGAAGAGGGACACTTTTGCAGTGGAATTCAACCCATGGGTGCGGGCTCTACAGATGGTTGCTGAGGTGGTGGTGACGGTGTGCTCCTCCATGGCGACGGCTATGGTGGGGAGGACGACAAAATGGTTGTGCTTTTTGATGAGGAAAAAAGCGTTGGACTCTATGATCCAAGTGAAATTCTCTTCCTTGATCTGACCATGAGACTTGCGGGTTCAGTTGGATCAGTTTGGTTACTTAAGGCTCTTGACTATGTTGGAATAAATTTTCTTGGAGGAATCGCCCATGCTTTCTGGGCGAGGGAAGTTTTTCCGAGTTCGGTTTTGGAAGAACTGAGGGATTAGTCTCTTGTCCAAATATCCTGGTGAGCAAGGCCCCGAGTGAGAGGCTCTGCCCTGTGCAAGAAGTGTTACTTCTGCTACTAGCACCCCAATTTTTGCTACGCGGAGGGGGCATGGATCTTTCAGCTATGGTAGTATCAGAGTGGCTAAAGTGGATCAACCGAGAAGCAAGAAATGTCAAAAATTTATGAAGTACCAGTAAAAGATTGTAATTGTGTGATGAAATTCATAGAAATTGATATTCAGAATGAAGATTCGTAAATTGGAAATTGGGTCTTCAGATGGAGGTACCGCAATTGTATGGAACCTGACTTGCTTGAGGCCTAGATATGATGGTATTTACCTTATAACTCCAAGGACCATGACTACCCGTATATACCATGGGGGTATATCGTAGCGCTTTATTGGCAATATATACGAGTAAATCTAAGACCTTGAAATTATAAGCAAAAATGCTATCCAGATGATGAATTCGAATGCTGGTTGTTAATATGATTTTAGAATTCTGGTTGAGAATTGATGAGTTGATTTGGATTCTGATTGAAAGATGATGATTTCTGAATTCTGGTTGAAAGAAGATAAGTTGAACAAAACCACAATGAGGATGAATGGGGAGAATCCCAATAATGATGGTAGTAACTGGAAGATGATTATAACTTTCAGTAGATCACTATGAGATTAGTGAATTGTGCTGACATATTGTTGATGTCTGACCTTTGATCCAGTGGATCTAATTAAGGAATGACAAATTGAGAATTTGCATAACTGAAATTCCCATGGAGGAATGTTCAGATGAAATTTTCGGTCTGATGGACCATTATTGTGTTAAGAATATAAATGAATTATTCTCTGGTAATGAGTTATGTATGTTCTTCTTATAGAAGGGATCTTTAGCCCAGTGTTTTGTGGGGGGCTGACCAAACTATAAAGAACCTCAGAATCAGTTGGATCTAAAGTCGGATTTGAATTATAAATAACGTGGTATTTTCACCTGAGCGTCTTGGTTAATTTGAAAAAAAAGGGACTTAACAAGAATTTTCGTATTGATAGGATCATGGATCGAGGTTTTCGTGGTGGGAATGTTAACCCCCAACTCGATGAGGAAGAGCTCAACTCGGATGTTCGTAAAACTCTTCATAGATCGTAGCCTGGACCTTTTAAGAGTGAAGGGAAAAACTTGGGTGAGACTGTGGAGAAGTGGATTGAAGCAATGGAAGAATACTTCGATGTCACCGGGTATAACGAGAAAAGTAAAATAGCTCTTGCAAGGCTGAAGATAGTAGAAACAGCTAGAGTGGCATGGAGAAACCATTGCAAGATAAACTGTCTAGATCAGAACACCCAGACATGGAATGATCTCAAGATTTACCTAAGGAAGAGATTCTGTCCTCCCAGCTTTTTGGAAACCAAGATGAATGAATTCTTAGAGTTAACCCAGGGGAGCAAAACCATTGAAGTGTATCACCAAGCGTTCGCTCTCCTCCTTAAGCACTTGCCACCACTAGATGAAGAACAGACAGTTGATGGCCAGGTTCATTCGACGGGGATTGAATGTACCTTTGAATATCCTAGTAAAGAATGCCAAGCCAGTTTCCATGGCCGAAGCAGTGCGGATGGCGAAGGATTTTGCCAAGGCCTTTGATGTCAAGGTCGCGCCAAATCTAGCACCATCATCTTTCAAAAGATTTCTAGCTTCGAAAGGTGATTCCAACTTTCCACCACCTACTAAGAGACAACAAGGTCAATCTCAGTTTATGGAAAGTTCCAGAATGGAAGAAAGGTCCTTTTCTTGGAACTCAATCCCCTGGAATTCAACTTCAAAAGTTTCACCCTTGAACAAAGAAGTGAAATGCTATAACTGTCAAGGATTTGGACATCGCAGTATGCATTGCCCAACTCCTTTTGGATCAAGGTTTGCGGGGCAGGGAAGTCAGGGATCAAGATTCTAGACTCCGGCTCCTTCCTTCCAGAGTAATTAGGTTCCTTTCCGTCAAAATCAGGGAAATCCCAGAGGTAGACCCTCTAACCAACCCTCAGAATAGGGAAATCCCAGAGGTAGACCCTCAGTTTCAATCCAAAGTAATGCAAGACCTCTGCCTCAGAATAGGGGAAGTCAAAGAGAGATGTTTCTAAATCGCCCGTCCACTTTCAAGGCAGTAATGCTGGAAGTGACTGAAGAGGAAGAAGATGAAAGAGATTATACTCCACCTGCGAGATGAGGACATCTCACATTTTTTTAAGTGGGGTAGGACGTAAGATTCCTCCCTCCAGCTTTTGAGGTGTAAAGGTGTAAGAACCTCCCCTTCTGTTCTTGTAATTATTCCCGTCTTTGAAATAGAAGAAAGATCTTGTTTTACCCTGTTTTGGCCTAGAGAGAGATAATCCAAAATTGAGATATCTTTGGATATAGAAATCCTCCTAGTATCTAAAATGAATTCCCCTGAAACAGAAGTTCAAAATGAACTTTCCAATGTGCATTAGGAATTAATTGAAAATGGTATAAGGGACCTTAGCGTAAGGGTCTACATTTTCACAAATTTATGGATAATGGTCCAATTAAGGTTCCAATGGGCCAACCGGATTAATCCAAGTGTTGGGATGAGATAAATCCAAAAGAATAAAAGACAATACCCAAAAATTAGTAAATTCTCACATAAGATAAAGAGTTGACTGAGTACAAGGTTTATTAGTTGAAAATTATGAGATATTACTCAAAAAATGAGATATTTTGGAATAATGATGCTTTTTTGACACCTTGGTAAGGAAAGGGAAACTCTTGCAGTAGGCGCCTCTTTCACATGTGTGGAAGGGTTTTTAATTTAAAAAAATTATGATATTTTTATCTCTCCTCTCTCTTGGATCAAACCAAATAAAAAAACGGAGCCAAACTGATCCAAATGTTGTCCAAATTGAGTCAAACTGAACCTAGAAAATTCTAGAACCCAATTGGACTTGGTTAGTGGCCTCCCTCACCTATAAATAGACCCTCAGTCATTTGTAATTGGATATTAGAGCTATACCATGCCAGTATTATATTAAAATAATCATATTTTCTATTATCCCTTAAATTTTTCTCTCTCTTGGGAGCTTGGAGCTCTCTCTCTCTACAACAACTCTTGGAGTTTGTCTTCTCCTCTTGGTGGACCAATTGATTGGTCGAGGGCTTCACCGCAGTTAGAGAATCAAGCCAAACTTGGAGGTAAAATCAATTTTATGTTTTTTTCAAATTTTCTCAATAACTTTCTTCTTCTCAACCCCTCTCAAGCTTGAGAAGCTTTCTAAATGGTTGTTTTAATTCAAATAAAACTTTCCCTTAAAGTCTTAATGTTTAATTAAGAGAAAGTTAATCTTTATGCTTATTTGTAATGCTTTCTTTAAGTAATCTCTCTCTCTAAAAGAATAGCCATCTTTATGGCTAAATCCCTTGAAAAAGGATGCTTCTCAATGATAGTCTCTTAATTCAAAGCTAAACTCTAGGCTTGATAAGCTAGACATTAAGAAAATTATATTTTCATGATTTTGTGCTATTAAAATAATGGTAAATTCTTTTAGATTATTTATGAGTAGTTGAAAACTACTCTAATTCATTCTAAATGAGAAATGGATTACCCTTACAAATTGGAAAAAGAGGAGTGTTGAAATTAGCTTAATCTAGTGGGATAATCATAGTTATGTTTATAATTATGGTTAAAATTATGATTTAAATTCATAGTTTGATTTTAAGTATAAAAGAGGAACTACTATCATATTTTCATTACAAGCTTTTATTCTTTTAGAAAAAAATTGAGAATTATCAGTAATAGCAGTGAGAAGCTATGGTAAAATTTTCAGAAAATAATACATATCTTATTTTTATGCATAATGCTAAAAGAGGACTTCCTACCATATTTTAGGATTGGACATTCTATGCAAAAAGAATGATTTTCATCACATTCATGAGAATTTTTTTTTGTAATTATGCATAATTAATTGACTATGAGAAAAGATTAATTTTTGGTAAATTTATTTTTATGCAAAAAGAGGAATTCCCATGATATTTGAGATCCAAGTAATTACATGGTAAAAGAGGAATTATTGGCATAATTCAAATTATGAGTATTTATCAAAAGTAAAATTTTGAGTATTATTATTTTAGAAAATATGGGTAGAATTGATTTTTGTAAATCCCATGAATCTTTTACTCAAAAAGAAGAATATTAAATATATTTTACTTAAGAAATTTGAGAAAGAATATGAAAATATCCATCAAGAAAACTTGTATAATTCTTATTCAGAAAAGAGAATTTGGAATCCCTGGGAGGATCGAGGATCCAATGAGTAAATGGAAGTTTAGAATTAATTCTCATTAATAAAGCTTAAGGAATGAAAATACAATACTTAAATGCTCTTTCTGAGTTTTTACTATTCAATTCTGGTAAGGTTTATTTTCCCTTTTTAAACCTTCAACAACACTACGTTACGTAGATTCAATGGGATCGAGAAAAAGTACCTTTAACTAGGCCAAGCAATTGGCAAAAACTTAGAAAAGTCTTATCGGTATATCGAAAGTAGAAAACGGTACTAAAAGTGGACGTGATAAGATGTGAATGCGATGTGAATGCGATGTGATAACATGTGAATGCGATGTGATAAGATGTGAATGAGATGTTATAAGATGTGAAGGTGATGTGAGGAGATGTGAGTGGATATAATAAGATGTGATGTGATGTAAATGGATGTGAATGTGAATGTGATGAGATGTGATGATATGTGAAAGGATGTGATGTGATGTAAATGGATGAGAATGAGATGTGATGTGATAGATGTGCGTGTGAATGAATGGTGTGATATGGATAGATGTGGATGTGATGTGGATGGAATGGATGTGATGTGATGTGGATGGAATGAATGTGATGTGATGTGGATGGAATGAATGTGATGTGATATAGATAGATGTGGATGGAATGTATGTGATGTGATGTGGATGCAATGAATGTGATGGATGTGAATGGGGATGTGAATGGGTGTGATGAGATATGAATGGATGTGATGAGATGTGAGTGGACGTGATGAGATATGAATGGATGCGATGAGATGTGAATGTGATGTGATGATATCTGAATGGATGTGGTGAGATGCAATGAGATGTGAATGTGACGTAATGAGATAGGAATGGATGTGATGTGATGTGAATGTGATATGATGAGATGTAAATGGATGTGAATGTGATGTGAAGAGATGTGAATGGATGAAATGTGATGTGGATGGATGTGATGTGATGTGATGTGAATGTGATATGATGAGATGTAAATGTGATGTGATGAGATGTGATGTGGATGGATGTGATTTGATGAGATATGGATCTAAATGAAAATAAATGGATGAAGGATGATGGAAATAGATATGACTGGATGTAGAATAAGCAAAGTGAATTGATTTGGAACAATGTGGGAAGATGAGAGTTCATTAGAAACTATATTTATGACCTGTTTTTAAATGACTGTTTTATGTCAAGAATGCTGGGGAAGCATTTGGACCATCTTGAGTGAATGAGGTCATAGAGACCTAAGTGATAAAGTTGCAACAGCTGACAGAGAGTCAACGGAGGACGTCTCGCATATAGCAAGGTCGTCTGAGGTCTTGACCAGCCTTGGTTCGATTTAAATGGTGAGCTTCCGGTATGGTGGATGAGGGACCAAGGAAGCGGCCTATGAGTGAAGCACTAGGTGACTTGCGAAGGAGCCTAGAGGGTGCTAACCAGACGGTGCTCGAGCTCTGGGTCGTCGAATATACCCATGCGTGCGTCAAGAAAGAAAATGGAACAAGGTGTTAGAGTTAAACTCAGGCATGGATCTGGTTGATTAGCCTTGTTGGTCCTTAACGGATCAGTCCATGGCTCTTTTATATGGATCTGTTGGTTGATCTTGCTGATCTTCAACGGAGAGTCCATCTGGATTTTCTTAAGTGAATATATTTCCGGGTACTTTGAGCCGCTAGGAACTATTGAAAAGGCCCCTTAGTGAACAAGTGGTGAGGTTCTGGTTACCAATGATGCCATAGGTACACCGATGAAGGAATGATTGCAAATTGGAACTCAAGCTAGAGGATTATGATCACTGATACTATGGTTTCATTAAAAGATTATTTTAAAGACAGCAAAATCTATGAAATAGGCAATTTCATATTGGGTGTGTAAGTGGTGTGACTATCTTGAAGTTTGCTTGAAGCGCCGACTAGGGGGCTTGGGAACTCTTTTCCCTAGTCTCGGGGCAAAACATAACCAAATTTCAAAATGGATCCTATCACTACAGTGGTGGAACGGGTTAGGCTGGACTGATGGATCCCTAAAATGAGACTAAATTATGTTAAGTTATGATAGTTGAAGTAAATCCTGGATAACCCTTGTTCTATGGAAAATAATCAACGGCTCTGCCTCTTGATGAGGAAAAAAGCGTTGGACTCTATGATCCAAGTGCAAGTCTCTTCCTTGATCTGACCATGAGACTTATGGGTTTAGTTGGATCAGTTTGGTTAGTTAAGGCTCTTGAGACTACGTTAGAATAAATTTCCTAGAGGAATCGCACGTGCTTTCTGGGCGAGGGAAGTTTTTCCGGGTTCGGTTTTGGAAGAACCGAGGGATTAGTCTCTTATCCGGATATCCGTGGGTGAGACCCCGAGTGAGAGGCTCTGCCCTGCGCAAGAAGTGCTACTTCCGCTACTAGCACCTCAATTTTTGTTGCGCGGAGGGGGCATGGATCTTTCACAAAGGCAAAAAGGAGGGGAGCTATGATGAAAAAAGGATAGGAACCGTAATTTGGAAAACTCTCTAATATACTCTCTTAAACTTAAGCTTTATCAAATTCTAATGAACTAAAGTAGATTAGAAGAGCTAGACCTAAGCTCTGATACCATGTTGAAATCATGGATCGAGCTCTCCCAAACAACTACCTAATAACAAGACATTTACCTAATCATAAACTAATCCTATACTAATGACAATACTAATCTAAGGTGGATAAAAATGAACAATACTCATGGTGATGTGTGCTAATTAAGTTTAGACTCAAGTTCAGTTAGGTTACAAGATGGGAACTTATACTCATAAAAAGACTTGTGATGTTATGCTTGTATTCCAATGCTTGAAATGCCCTCCTTTTATATGAGGAGAGTACAACATGGCCTTTCTCTTGCATGTGGGATAATTCTCACTTGGTGATGTGGCTTCTCACACTCATTCCATATTTTCCTTGTGCTTTTTGGCACCACATTTCTCAACACGGGTTGGAGTCTAGTCTCCCCGAGGAATGAGAGAAGAGTCCCATTGAGTGGCCGAAAGGCACGACATAAATGGTTCTGTTATCGGGACATCACTCTCTTGCCAAGCATCCTTGCATTGCTTGCATGCTTGATTTAGGTTAATATAACGAGAAAAGAATGAGTGGAAAAACTAACAGAAATCTTCCAAAATCATGTGTTTTTGTTGTTTTTTTGCATCAATTTCATGTTTCTAATCACTTCTTGTTATTCTTAATCCTTACAATTTCAAGTCTGTTTGGTCAATTTTGTTAATTTTTATTTAATTTTGCACTCTTTCAAGAAAATTGAAAAATAAATTTTTAAATTGAGCATAAAATCATGGGGTTTTGATGAAACAAACCCTGCCATTGCGTTCGTAGCATGCTAATTAGTCTATTTGCATGTGTGTACACATGAATCAACAAAATTTGAGCTTTAATTTGATATATGTAGCAAAAGGGTTTGTTGCATAAAACTTTCTTGCTTTTTGCAAAAAAGAGAGCTGAAACTGTGCTTTAGCTCTCAAATTATCAAAATTGGGAAAAAGTGACATTGCCATCATGTCCGAAGCATGTTAACTTGTCTAATTGGCTACGTATGCGAACGATTTGGCAAGATTTGTGCTTGATTTTGATGCTTTGATTGAAGAGAATTGTGCTTAAATTTTTTTGGTTATTATTATTATTATCATAAGAATTTCCTCTTCCAAAATCACCAATTGGGCATGCAATTGGCAATTGGTACATTTTGAGAAAACAGATCTCGAAATTGAATTCCTGGCCATGGGCTTACCCTAATAACGATTATCTTCATGGTTGATTCGTGTGGAAAATAGCCAATCGAGTAGAGTTGCCAAAATTATTGGGAGGATTAAATTCAGATTAATTTCTATCTAAACCTAGTTTTTTGTATTAGTGTTAATCAAGAAATTGATTAAGCTAATCCATGGTGGTCCACATTGAGTACCCTTTTAACAAGCTATAATTTATATTAAAAAAAGGAGCCCCTAACTCTTCTCTCTATAACATTAAAAAAAAGAATCGCCCAACCGTTTCTCTATTACATCTATTTTATTTTATTATTTTATTTTTATTTTTTTTAAAGTAAGCCCCCTAGGATTCCCTTAAAAAAAACAAAAAAAGTACGCTACTGTGCACTGTTGCCTCCTTTGCATGCTCCATGCCACGGCTGGTACTTCAATTAGGCCCTAACTACTCTGCGTGCTCCAAGGCTACATGCTCTACGGGGCTATTCACGCCAGGGGGCTAGTGGAAGGCTGGAGGGCAACTAGCTGCCCTCCACACAGTTCACACCAGAACTCTGGCTGCCCTCCAACGGCATACTTACCACTACCAAAAAGGGCCAGCCAGATATACCACCGACTAGAGTTGATGAAGGCCCACCATCGTCTTCACTGCAGCTTTTCGTGCCAGTCAGCCAATGGATTTTTCCTGTTTTGGATTTCTTGGTTAAAATAAATGATTTGAAATTTGTTTTTTCCACCTTTTTCATCAATGGGTTGGTTACTCAGGCGAGAACCTTGTACGTTTCGGCAGCTTTGACTGCTATGCCTATAGCTACCAACACACTTGAACACATAATCCACTTGCTTTATGAAAATCATGCCCACACACCAGCTGCATCGATTATGCTCCCTACTAGCTGCGCTCCCTGTAGTAGTTTGATCCACATCTGCCCCTCTGCAGCAGATGCTGCAACTTGCACTTTACTTTAGCATGCCACATAAACATGTGTTATCGTCTATGCCGACTCTCATAGCTTTAGCACTACTACTGCTCTCTCAACACTGTTGCCATTAGCACTCATCACATTGGGCCTGTTCATGCCACAGGGCGAGTGGGAGGCTGGAGGGTAGTTGACTACCCTGCAAACAGTTTACACTAGGAAAAAAGAAAACTTCAGATGCCCTCTGATGGCAAATGTAACACCACCAGAAAAGGGAGATGTTCACGCCGCCTGAGCCATTATATCCCACCAGTGGCCCACCAGTTGATGCCACTAGTGGGATTTTGGTTCTCACCTAAAAAAACGAGCAAAAAAGAAAAAGACAAAAATTTAAAATATTTATTGTACCAAAATGGGAAGAAGCCATTGGTTGACGGTCGTGAAAAGCTGCAAACTCCTTGTTAATCCCATTTGGATTAACAACATGATCCTCAATTAAAGAAATTAATAAGTGTCATGCAAAGGCACTATAAAGGTTGTACGTTATGAGATATTGGCCAACCAAGGCCTAGTTAGTAAGTTTTGGGTGCCCAAGTGTGAATAAGGGCCAATTGTATATAAGGTATTTTCTCATATAAAAAAGGAAAAATACCCTTTGTGCTATTAAGAGCTCTCCCCTTATGCTTTGTGAGAGAGTGAGAGCATTCTAGCATTGTGCCTCTTTTATGCTTGTGTGTTTATGGTTGTTTGAGAGAGTGAGATTGGTCTATGTGATGGTGTGAGCGACTCCACAGTGACAGTGTGGAGGTGGAGCTTGGAGTTTGGAGCTTTACAAGAGTGCTTGGAGGCCTCAAGGGACTCGCGATCGAAGCATTGGTAAGTACCCCATGACGGTTGTGTTCTATTGCTCATTCATTAGGTGAATGTTTAGAGTTCTCTCTTGGAGGTGAGGTAGCCCATAACATTTTTGGCGCCGCTTCCAAGGAAACACCTTTGTTTCTTCCATACTCTTTGAGTTGTTTCAGCTCCCATTGCATAGTATTCATTATTGCCTTTATATTTTGGTAGTGCATTGTGTGAAAGATAAGGTGTGTGGTTGAGAAAAAAGTTATAGTTTGATACTGTGAATGTTGTGGAGAGTAGTTTAGGCAAGGATCCATTGAGTACTCTTGTTAATTTTGAAGTTAGCATCACAAAAAACACCAACGTGAAGAAGCAGGTTGGGTGTTGTTTTCTTCTTTTTTCACGAAAAAATTCATAAAATAGGAACTTACATTTCATTCTTTAGCATTGGCACAATCTAATTTTCATCATTTGGATAAGTATTATGCACCCAAAACCACAAATTGCCGACGCGAAAAACTCCACGTGAAAGTGCAGGAAAGTTGTTCACGACATGAACCATTTCCTTGCAGTTTCACGTCGCGAATCACTCACAAAGTCAGTGCCGGTATTTTTGCCAAAAATCACAGGACTACATTCCAAAAATAGAAACCCTTATCCTGAAACCTCTAACATGGTGCAACCTACCAAAAATTGGATTACGTGAAAGTGCAATAGACCTTCATGGCGTGAACCATGTCTGAAGTAGTTCACGGCATGAAACACCTTTTGTTTCACGACACGAAAGAAATCCTACAGGTTCACGTGAAGGCCAAAGCTGATGGATTGACAAAACTAAGGCTGTGAGGGTCGGCTAAAGAAAGGGAATTTGACTAAAAGAAGGAATTTAAACCTGAGGAAAATTGTTGAGCACGTGAAAGTGTAGGAAAACCATTCACGAGACGTGAAACATTTTCCTACAGTTTCGCGACGTGAACCGAGTCTTGCTGTTTCACAACGTGAAACATTCTCTGCTAACTCACGCCTCCTGAACACAGAGCGATAGAATCAAAAATTGAATCAATTTGGGTTGATTAATGGCTTATCAAATCATACATACATGCACTTAAGATGTGGAAAACTCATCGGAGACGATCTTATGATTAATGGCTTATCAAATCATACATACATGCACTTAAGATGTGGAAAACTCATCGGAGACGATCTTATGCCTGACGATAGTGCATCAAATCATCCACAAACTTCCTACCAAAGGAGTGTGGGATCAGGACATTCCGCAAGCACACACTTGAGTGTTTTGAGAAACCTGACCACCGTCGCGAAAACCAGTAGTGAAGAATCCATGGAAGAAGGGCTGAGATACGTTGGGTTTGGGGAAGGAGATAAACCACACTCCCCAACCAAGTCCAATGGGATCATTGATATCGCCCGGGGATTTTTTGGTCTCCAAACTAGTCATGAGATGAAGAAGCGCAATCTGCGAGCATGGGTCCGTCAACTAGCGTTGGACTCGGTCCAAGACAAGAAGTGCCATTCCAAGAGTTGAACTCTAGGCTGTCAAATGCTGACACTCCTTGAATTAGACGAGATATGGAAAGTGCAGTTAGGATGGGTTAAATATTCTTTCCTACCACCGAGGAAATGGAATTGGACCTCCAACGAAGTGAGGTAGAACGACAACTCTGAGCATTGAGCTGAAGGAAACAAGAGCTTGATACTCGTAGGGCAAGAGCTGAGAGAAAGGAGACAGGAAGTGTTAACCCACTCCAATCACGAGGAAAAGAACCTAAAATTACTACAAGTAGAAGTGATAGAGAAATTCCGAACTTGGAACCCATCGACAAGGAATCCAGAATGGAGGAAGGGTTTACAACCGGAGAAGAAGAGGGTAACATAGCTAACTTGGCTGTAGAAGTAGAGCACCGACTCTATACCAAGAAGGATATTGAGTTAATGATCAATCACCCTACATTCTTACAAGACATGGAGCTCTTAATTACACAAAGACACATAGAGGCTACTATTGGGGAATCCCACCAGGGTACCACAACTGGACCAATCCATGAACCCAAGATACCTAAAAGAGCCAATATAGGTAGGGGATGAGGTCTAGGAAGGGGGGGGGGAGCAATTCCCGAGAGACCTAGAAACGATCTAGCCATGGACCTTAATGTGGCCACAAGGGTAGACTTGTTAAATATGGCAGCCGAGATGGGTAGGGGGATGGTCAAGGAATTAGGCTCTACTCTAGAACCTTGACCTTCCCGGATGAAACCCCATATCATTTCAAAACTTGTCCAAAATTTCTTTGGGGATGGGGATCATATCCAACATGTAGAGATTTTTGAATCTACATGTGAAACCTACGAACCGGTCAATGACGTGACCATGATACATGCCTTCTCATCGGTGACCTTAGAAGGAAAAGCTCATCAGTGGTTCAGAACCCTTAAGCCTGAGGACAAGGTTAATTTTACAAGATTAAAGAATGTTTTTGTGCCTAGCTTTGCACGCAGTGGGTGACGAGATGGAGCCCTGTGGCACAACTATATAACATCAAACAAAAGGAAGATGAGTCGATGAGAGACTATGTCTCTCGCCCTGAAGCACTCAAATTCAAGATGCAAACTTCGTGAAAGGTTGACAAATAATCAATTGTTACCTTGTTTCAGGAGAGGGGTTAGAGACCATAAAATGCATGATTACCTGGTGTACTAGCCCAGCTAGCTACTCTTGATGCATGATTACCTGGTGTACTAGCCTAGCTAGCTACTCTTGATGCATGCTGTAAATTGGCAATCGAATATGAAGATAACATGTTAGAATTGCCACAACCCGAAGATGTTAAAACATTTGCAGCAACCACGACTTCACGTGGCTTGAGTCACCAAGAAATTGGAACTCGAAGTAAGCAAGTTGGACATATGACTGTGGATGAACTCAGCAATGCCATATTAGGAAAATTAAAGGTTAGGGAAGGAAGAGAGATATTGGGGTAGGGGCATGTCACGTAGGCTGTAATGCCTGTGGTGACCGACGGCGGCAGACCGGATGGCCATGTCCGGGGTTCAGTGGGAGAGGACGCCCATGCGGAGTCATGGGCGGCCAGGCTAGTGTGGACGGCAGGCCACACACTATATAGCCTGGGGGATGAGGGGCAATCCTCATTCTTCCTCTATGGCTGGGTGGTGAGCCAGAGGCCGTCCCCTCTTGTGGTAACGCCCATAGCGGCGTTACGAGCATGTAACACTGGTATCAGAGCGTGGTTCGAGGGGGATCATGAGAGTCCGCGCGTGAACGGGGGACCGGAGCCCACTCGATGGTTTTCATCCACAATCTTCTCACCCTTATCTCGAATGGAGGGTGTGGAGGGAGGCGGCCATGGAAGAATGGAAGGGAAGAACTCTCTCTCTCTCTCTCTCTCTCCCCGTCACACATAGCAAGCAAAACCAAGTAAGCGAAATTCGTTTTGTTTTTTTTTCTATGCGATTGAAATTTTCTGCGTTGAATCTGCGTTGAAATTCATTTCATAGACTGTGTGTGGGGGAGGTGGGGGGGGCGAAGAGCAGCCCCACTGTCTGCGAAAGCTTCGTTGAAGCTTGTGTGTGGGGGGGGGGGGCGAAGACCACCAGCCCACGACCCGTGCTGAGGCAATGACGTTGAAGCTTGTGTGTGTCGGGGGGGGCGAAGTTTGAGTGGGGGAGGCGTGAACAAAACGTGAACAAAAGTTGCGTTGAAGCGTCTGCTTGAACAAAAGCCCAGGCCCGTTGCTGCGTGCGCCGTTTGTGTGGGCGAAGAGCTTAGCAGCGCTCAGCCGACTTGCTTAGCAGTGCACGCATTGTTGAGGTGGGGCGAAAACCAGCGAAAGGCGTGAAAAATGACTGGAAAAGTCTGCGTTGTGGGGCGAAGACCAGCCCCACGGCGGCGCCCAGGCAGGGCAGGCGAGCCAGTGGGCGGCCACGCCAGCGGGCGGCCAGGGCGGCGGCAGCCCCACGGCGGCACCCAGGCAGCGAGCGGCCAGGGCCACGGCCAGGCCAGCCTTGGGCGGCCAGCCTTGGGTGGCCAGCCCAGGCGGACAACCAACGGGCGGCCAGGCCAGCCCATAGGCGGCCATGCCAGCGGGCAGCCATGCCAAACGGCGGTGGCCAGGCTCCCCACAGGCGGGCGGGCGGGCGGCCACGCCCAATCGGCGAGGGCCGGCCCGGATTGTTATATTTATTTTTATTTTTATTTTTATTAAAATTTTTTTTTTTCACATTGGCAATCAGCGGGCGGCCAGTCAGTCGGCGACGGCCAGAATAGGGCCTATTGTGAACACTCCCCACGGACGGGCAGCCACGTCCGAAGCGACGAAGGTCGGCCCGGCCCGTTATTTTTTTATTTTATTTATTTATTTTTTAAAAAAAACACAACACACAAAACAACGGTACACCCCACGAAATAAACCCAACACGACCGTCGCGCCGTGTGGCCGTAGTGCCTGTTTTCCATGAAAGAGACCCACCGCACATGGCCGTAGCACCGCGTGCTAAGAGAGAGACAACTCCCATGGCCGTAGTGCCGAGTCCTTCGAGAGAGCCGTTCTATGGCCGTTGTGAAGAGTGAACACGTCTATGGCCGTAACGCCTCGAGAATAGCACATGTGGTGATCACACATTTGGTTCAGAGAGACTAAATTTAAGCTGAGCATAGACTTAGTATTAACCATCAAAGTCACGTAGTTTGGCTATAGTGTAAATCTAAAACTGCGGTGTGTTTTACTTGGGCTAAGAGGACCGGCAGTGGCGTCAGTTGTGCCCAAATTAGACGAAGTGCTTATCACAAGAAATCAAGGTAAGCCTAATTGAGCCGTAGTGCTCATAACCCTTCACGATCTTTTAAAATGCTAGAAGATTGTGATAAACTTTCGCAAATGAGAACCATGTACAAGCGTAGTCTTGATGTGGTTATGCCTTGTGTCTAAACAAGTTGCTTACTGTTTGTAGCAACAAGAGAGCATTGACCCGTAGAGGCAAGCTGGCCCTTGTTGGTAGTAACAAAATAGTGTCACTACTTGGGCCTAGAGAGTAGTGACTAGTTTGATTTACTAGCATGGTTTTCTCTTCTTTTTATTGCCATGCGTCGACATCCCACTGCTCGAGAGTTTGTGGTGATCTTTCGAGGGGGGAAAGAGCCTTTTTATATGTCACATCAATTGGTTTGGTGGTAATTTGATGGTATGGGACATCAAATTCTCATGGAATCGAGTGTAGTCTTGGTGGAATGGGACGCCAAGGCTTGTGCATGTAACTTGACTCTTTGGCAGGTCTGTATGTACACTTGTCTGCAGTGATAAAGTGTGCAAGATAAAATTTGAACTTTGAAAATTACCAAATATAGCCATAAGTTGGGATAAAACCCAATTACAGAGTTCGGAGAAGCTCTAGGTAGCAAGACCATGATGGTGTACTAGTGCTAACAGAGTGATTTAGTTCCGGAGTGATCTAAATCTAGAGGTTAGCAGTAAGACTAGTTTGGTTGGACAATTTCATGCATGGGGAATGCCCTATAGCATTTTGCAAGTGTAGTCTTGCCTATGTTCAATATAAGTGTGCGATTGTGAGCACATTTTAGTTGCTACCATATGAATTTGGGAAATATATTACTTTCCTACATAAGCAATTGTAATATTGCATGACAGGCTATTTTGCTTACAAAGTTCATGTGCGTGTAAACCCTATAAGTCGTATGACCCCTGGGAAATAAGTGGAGCATTTCTAGGATTTAATAAGGTTTTACATGGCAATAGTGAGTAGTATCTCACTCCAGACGAGCCTGGTTGTTGTTAGTATCGGATCCGACATATGTAGTGTACATAAACTCGAGCTGAGTTAGGATAGGAGACTAAGCCGGAGAGCTTAGTGGTAAATCCTACTGTATCTGGTGAGTTTTGACTTAACCGGAGTGTTAAAAAGTAAATTCAAAGTCTGGGGCTGAACCGGAGTGTTCGGAGGCAGACATATCTTTTGTTAAATCGGAGAATTTAGCAAAAGATAAGCTTGGGGTGAACCATGGTACCCAGGAAAAAAGCTCTTCACACTAAAATAGTGCACAATAATTTTAGGGTGATAAAAATCCATCGCAGGAATGTTTTACAACTTTCCATAGATGATAGATGAAGACCATGTACTTTACGGAGTTAAAGTACATAGGTGGTGACTTCGGCGCCACATTTTTTGTAGGAAGTCACCAGTGGTGTGGTTAGGTCAGCCGAGACTCCACAAGACCTATGCACTAGTTTTTAAGTTGACCTCTATGATAAGGACGTCCAAAATTTGTGTTGTAATACCAGAGATTGTACTGCAATGTGCAATGAAGGGGTCAATTTGTGTAGTCACTTCTTAACAGCACGTGACTTAAGCATCTTGTTATAGATGGTTGTATATGGTACTCCCACTCGGGGGAGGTACGCCATTGGGTACGGAGTTACTCACAGACTAGTATGTCAATTTGTGTAGTCACTTCTTAGCAGCAAGTGACTTAAGCATCTTGATATAGATGGTTTATATGGTACTCCCACTCGGGGGAGGTACGCCATTGGGTACAGAGTTACTCAGAGACTAGTATGGAGCTACTAGTGTGATGATAGTGGGTACGTAATTACTCACTACTAATAAATAGCTGCTAATAAAAATTAAGATCCTCGAGTGAAAGATACTCTAGATCAACATTTTTAATTACCGAACCACAATCCATGAGTATCGAGGTACTCATAAATATGTTGACATTGCTCAAATCAAGGACCGATTTGTTCGATGGTATGGAATAAACAAGGAGAGTGGAGTAACTTAAAAGTTACACATCACTAGTCCTAGTGAGTTGTCGAGGTCATCCGTAGTTTGATGATCCCCTCTACCTATCAGACAACATTCAATTTTGCAAGCCCTGGCATTTAATCCGTAGTGATTATGAGTTTGGTGTGAGATATGGTTATGAAGTTCTTACAAGAGTACTCGTTTATTTGCTTGTCATCGGTTATAGCTTGGTAGAGATTGCTACCTGTGAGATGGGTAGGTAGCTTTGCCGCTATAATGAGGAGGCAGCAAATAATGTTCTCATAGTTATACTTCATACCAACACCAAACAGGAATAGGATGAAATTCCTAAGTTCATCATTCACGAAGTACTGTGATGTTTGCATTTATATTGAATGTATGATGTAATGAGACATTGGGCTTGTGTAATTACCATCAATTATCTAGCAACCTATGGCTTCGCAGCAAGCGCAGTCATTATTTGTGGATTGATAATGTGGTTATTAGTAGTTTGGAATTTTTCTTGATAGATGGTACAACCCACCCAAATGATTCATAAGTGTGTAACCGCTTATGAAGGGTAATAATATGCAACAATGAGCACTTTGTTACAAGTGTGAAACCACTGATCTATTGCAAAGTAGTTTATCAATAGTACCACCATATGTGCGTAGACACTATACCACATCTTCGTTGCAAGATGTTTAAAAGTTTCTTGGAAGGACTCAAGAATATAACATATGATATTAAACACGGTCTAGATTTGTTCTTGGACCTATGACACTAGCGCGTAGTCCGCTTGAAAGTAGAGTTTTTGCGGACAAAAACCTTTCTTGAGGGAAAGGAGGGATATCCTCAAATATCACATAAACTCGAATAGTTGTGTGAGTCCAGACAATACTTGAAGGGATGTGTCTGGTAATAGCAACAAAGAGTTGTAAGTGATTGGATGTAACTCCAGACACCCGTAGTGGTGCAAGAATCTTTATCAAACATCTCCACATACTATATGGTCCGCTCGCAGATATAGTGTGGCATAAGAGATAGAAAGTTTGATTGTTATATTTGAAGGGAAATTTTCAAAACTTACATTTACTCTGAGTTAGAGTGGAGTTTAACCATCCGTAGATTGATGGTAGTTAGAAACTCAACAAGATTCTAGAGCATATGCTTGTGCAAAGATGTTACTCTAAGAGAGAAAGTATCTCTCAACTTTGGAACTAATCCTTGTGATGCATGATTAGATTGGCTCTAGTTTATTTCTCCTATGGCCGTAGAGCTTTCCAAGGAGAAGTTTTAACAAGTTGGTGATGCAACATGGTAGCGTAGTCTACAAATATCTAGTAGCATAGTCTAAGAACTTGCGCTACTAGAGTGCTCTCCAATACATTAGCTTCTGTGCTAATGACATGATGCAAAATCAAGGCATAAAATTTGCCTTGGGGTTTTGGTTGAAATACCAAATCACGGCTTGCGTGAGTACTACTAGACATTTGCTTACCAATGACTTCCCCAGTTTGTTTTCGAGGATGAAAACTCTTTAGCCTGTAATGGCACGTCGGATTGCCCGTAGCGACGGTCGAGCTCGGTCGAGCACGTAAGAGAAATATGCTAATTACTCCATTGACGACGGGTACTTACTTTACAAGGGTAGAGTATGTGTACCAACTATTAGTGACTTTCGGGCACAAATTCTTAAAGAAAGTTATGATAGTCCAAGTGCGGGTCATCCTGGGATTCAGAAGACCTATGCACTAGCAAAAAGACAGCTTTATTGGCCTAGTTTGTTTAAGGACGTCCAGACTTATGTGCTGAAATGCAGTAAGTGATAGGTCAATAAACATGAACGTCTTAAGGTTGGAGGACTACTCCATCCACTGGAGATTCCTCAAGGGAAATGGGAAAGCATTTCCATGGATTTGATTACCGGTTTACCCAAGACGAGTCGAGGGAATGACTCGGTGTGGGTGGTAGTGGACAGGTTAACTAAAATGGCAAAGTTTATTGCCACGAAGAAAACTGTAAAAACGCTAGAGTTAGCAAAACTCTTTACTGAACATCTCTACAAGCTATATGGCCTGCCCGCAGATATAGTGTCGGATAGAGATAGAAAATTCAACAGTCATTTTTGGAGGGAAATCTTCCAAAAGTTGGATACTACTCTGACTATGAGTACGGCAGATCATCCGGAGTTTGATGGTCAAACTGAAAGAGTTAACCAAATTCTAGAGGATATGTTGCGTTCTTATGTTAGTAAGAAGCAATCTGATTGAAAAGAGTACTTGCCCTTATTGGAGTTTGCCTATAACAGCTCCAAACACTCAGCGATTGGATTTACACCATTCATGTTAATGTATGGATTCCAGCTGAGATCTCCGATGGCTGTAGGCCTAGAAAAGGAGAAGATTCAATCTGTCAAGGATTTCCTTGAAGATATGAATGATATGCTCAGAGCCGCACGTGAGAGCATTCGTAGCGCTCAGGATCGCGCTAAAACTTATGCGGATAAAGGACGAAGAAAGGTGACCTTTGCAGAAGGTGACTTTGTATTCCTCAAGGTTCCTGCGCAGTCAGAAACCATGAAAACGGGAAAGTGTGATAAACTTTCTCCGAGATATTATGGTCCTTTTAAAATCCTTAAGAAGATTGGGGACGTAGCATATAAACTTGAGTTACCAGAGAGTTCTCAAGTCCATCCTGTCTTCCATGTCAGTAAACTGAAGAAATCAGTTCACGGGTTAGAGAATGCAGTTTCTCTAGAGATTTTGGTGGACTTGATAGAGCCACCAAAGATACCACATGAACCTGAAAAGATTCTAGAGCATCGTGACAGACAAACCCGACATAAAGTGTACCAGGAGGTACTTGTTAAATGGACAAATAGGAATGAGGAGGTGGCAACCTGGGAACGCCGTAGTGCAATTTCCAAAAGGTTTCCCCAGTTTGTTTTCGAGGACGAAAACTCTTCTTAAGGGGGGGGTAATGTCACGTAGGCTGTAATGCCTATGGTGACCGACGGCAGACCGGATGGCCATGTCCGGGGTTCAGTGGGAGAGGACGCCCATGCGGAGTCATGGGCGGCTAGGCTAGTGTGGACGGCAGGCCACACAC
Source organism: Cibotium barometz (assembly GCF_041138505.1). Taxonomy (NCBI): domain Eukaryota; kingdom Viridiplantae; phylum Streptophyta; class Polypodiopsida; order Cyatheales; family Cibotiaceae; genus Cibotium; species Cibotium barometz. The sequence goes on from NC_141075.1 coordinate 17,324,411, forward strand.
TATATAGCCTGGGGGATGAGGGGCAATCCTCATTCTTCCTCTATGGCTGGGTGGTGAGCCAGAGGCCGTCCCCTCTTGTGGTAACACCCGTAGCGGCGTTACGAGCATGTAACAGGGCATGGTCACCTTTACCCCCGCAGGGAATTGGTGTGGTGCTCCATGTGCCGACTAAATCATACCACCACCGAATGTCCACAGTTAAGGGTACCATTACTCTATTGTGCGCACTGTGTAAAATTGGGAAATCATGACACGTCAATGTGTAGATTTCCAAGGTTTCAAGATGTGGCACAACTACCAGCAAATAGAGCCCCATTGGATTTGCCAGCACCACCAGTGTAGATCTCTGCCACTGTTGGACAACCCATTTCTTCCTACTTACCTAGGGGGATGTTTCGGGTACAAGACGCTTTGCCCTTGCCACCACCAGCTCTACCACCACATGCTAAGATCAATCAAGTAGTGATTGAAGAGCCATCAGAAGATGTTGAGTTAGTGCGGGAATCAGAACTTAGTGGGGAATACTACGAGGACATGGGTGAGGTCACGCTAGAATATTATGTCCTACAGAATAATACGCCAATACTTGTGTTTCAAACCATGGTACAGTGGAAGGTTAAGGAAATAAACTCAAATCTGAGAATAGGACCTTTACAATGTTATGGCTATGATGGGCCACATTGAGTAGCTGAGTGCCCAAACAAGAATATGAATCATACACACCAACCACAACAAGTGGCAACCATGCCCAATGACATGCCAGTGCTCACCTGCACTAAATGTGGAATTGATCATTTGATCAAAGATTGTCCCTACCGAGCAAGTGGTTCTACTTCTACTGCTAATCAGGCCACCATTCGTACCATTAGTGTACAATTTGGGAAGATCACACCGCTCAATGTCTTAACACAAGCTCAAGCTCAGTTTTAGGAGACAAGGGAAGAAACCGGATGGATGCGACTGTTTCCAAAACTGCTGGCCGCAGGAGAAGAGTGAAGAAATTAGGAAAGGGGGACACACGGGTTACAATCCAAGATGGACCCAAAGAAGATACAATTGATACCGGATCCACACAATCAAAGGAAGAAGGGAATCAAGGATTCAATGTGAGAGGATTAGACCTAGGAAAGCAAGGAGAACAACCAGCAACTCCAAAGGGGGTTGGTGAGTATCCCAATGTCGACGAAGAAATAAGGAAGCTAGAAGATGCCAACGCCTTAGACAAAGAGTACCAACAACTTCATGAAACTAAGCCAAGGGCCAATCGAGTAAGGGATACCATCTATCCCCATGAGATGAACTACCTCGGAATATTAGGGTCTTGAACATGCCAACCCCGATTCCGGAGGGAACTGAAGAGGACTCCCAAACAAGCACAATGACTAGAACGTTTGAGGAAAATGAGTTGGGGGGATCTATTCATTCCTTCCCCTTGGAAGAATACGAGACACCTTGATTGGAAGAGAACTCTATATCCAAGGAACCCATGGATATAGGAAGCCTCGCGACTGTACTATCCACACCTGTCCAAATGCCCTTGGGGCAACTGTTACGCAACTCACCCACCTTATGGGACAAATGTAAAAGAATGGGTCGAGGGAGGTCTAAGGCCACTTGATAATATTGATGATACTCTGCCACCCTTGGCAGAAAGACCCTTGAAGCATACCAAGGAAATGCGAGTCGTTAAGATACTAGTTAACCAACTAGGATGCTACTATGATAGTGACAACACAAACGCTACCATCCCGATTCATCATAATCGATACTAGAGGCATTGGCTATCCTGGATGGTGGGGCAGGTGTTAGCATCATTACCAAACGTTGTTGGGAAAACTGGGGGAAGCCTGAACTAAAAAGAGATCTCATAGTTAAGATGGTTGATGGAACATCTTCGAGACCCATTGGGCTTTTGGAAAATGTTAAATTCAGAATTTTTACGTTTCACTATCATCACACATTTGTGATCATGGACTTTCTATGCCAACCTGATACATATGACATAATATTGGGACGACCCTTCATGAGGGAATCCAAATTGGTGCATGATTGGGCCTTCGATCATGTATATGTATGCAAGGACTCACAAATCTTAAAGATTGATCTAGGAGCATGGAAAGCAACCATACCAGATGAATCCAAAGTAGGCAACAATTGTAAAGGAGGAAATTGATAAGCTTATTGCTGCAGACTTTATCTATGAGATCGAACATATGGATTGGTTTGTCACCTATTGTGATAGTTCCTAAAAAGAATGGAAAACCGAGAGTGTGTGTCGATCTTGAAAAAGTAAATGCGGCCACTCAGAAGGACCATTACCCATTACCTTATATTGAACATATCTTGGAAAGAGTGGCTGGTAGGGAAGCGTACAGCTTCTTGGATGGGTTTTCTGGGTACAATCAAGTGTCCATAGCACTAGAAGACCAACATAAGACAGCCTTCAATACAATGTGCTTACAAAGTCATGCCGTTTGGTCTCACAAATGCCCCGGCAACCTTTCAATGATTGATGTGCACAGCTTTTAAGGATTACTTGTTGCAAAAGTGGTTGGAAGCATTTATTGATGATCTATGTGCACATTCTCGATGGGAAGATCATTTGACCTGCTTGAGGAAAGTGTTTGAACGTTGCCAATTATATATCGGATATCATTAAACCCCTTGAAGTGCCAATTTTGGGTCAAGCATGGTGTCATACTGGGACACACAGTCTCAAAAAATGTTATATCCACTGATGATATCAAGGTTAAACTAATCTTGGAGCTACCACTGCCTACCAACTACAAAGGAGTGCAAAGGTTTATGGGTCATGTGGGGTATTATCGATGCTTCATCATATTTTATGCTAAGATAGCCCGACCCTTGTACAAACTTCTCATTGTCTTTGATTGGACTAAGGAGTGTCAAGAGGCTTATGATTGTCTGAGAAGCAAGCCTGGGCAAGCGCACCTATTTTGCGACCCCCCAATTGGGATCTCATATTTCACATAGGTGAGTTCAAATTGGACTATCCAGCTTACTTCGCTAGTTGTCAGTTGAATGATGCAGAGGTGAACTACACCACTACAGAGAGAGAAGGATTGGCCATGGTCTATGCAGTCAAGAAATATTGACATTATCTCTTGGCCAACAAATTCATATTTTTTGTAGACCATCAAGCTTTGTGAATAAACCTTGCACTACGGGAAGAATCACCCGTTGGCTGTTATTGCTATTGGAATTTGACTTTACTGTCTCACGGTAAGGAAGGGAACATAGCATGTGTTGGCCCACCACTTATCCAAAATTCCAAATGGAGAACTAGTAATTGGTGTCGATGATGACCTTCCTGATGCTTGTTTATTTAAGTTAGATATGGTACCTAAGTGGAGTGAAGAGATCTCAGAGTATCTAGCTTAGGTTTTTCGCAAGACATGCCTTTGAAGAAGGATAAGATGCGGCGGCTTATCAAGATTTTGCGGCACCATATCAATTGATTGCCAGAGAACTATATAGGCTAGGCAAAGACAATGTGCTCAGACGGTGCGTAAGAGAGGATGAATTCATGACCATACTGGAAGAATCTCATTTAGGGATAGCAGGTGGGTATTTTGCTGGAGAACTTACAGCTCGAAAAGTGCTTCAAGCTGGACTCTGGTGGCCCACGTTATTTGGGGATGCCATAGAGTTTGTCAAAGATGCGAGGAATGCCAACGTTTCGTTGTTCCTCAACAAAGAGACAAGATGCCACTAACCCCCATCATCGTAAGGCAACCATTTGAGAAATGGGGGATAGATTTTATGGGGCCGATTAGTCCAGCGGCACATCCATCCCAAGCCCACTACATAATTGTGGCCATGGACTATTTCACGAAGTGGGCAGAAGCCATAGCGTCAAAGAAAGCTAATGCGTGAATAATTGCAAAATTTATATATGAGCAAATCATATCAAGATTCGGCTGCCCCTTAGAATTAGTGAGTGATCGCGGCTCACATTTCATCAATGAGGTGATTAATCATTTGCTTGCAGGATTCTTAGTAATCCATCGAAAATCATCACCTTACTACCTACCCATAGGCCAATGGTCAAGCAAAAAGTACCAATAAGATTTTGTGTACCATCTTGACAAAAACATTGGAAGCAAATCAAACAGATTAGGAGCATAAGCTGACAGCAGCTCTTTGGGCCTACCGCACATCATATAAAGTAGCGATAGGATATATACTCCTTTTCATCTAGCTTATGGTGTGGAAGCAGTTATGCCCATGGAATACCTAGTCCCTCCCAAGATTAAGGATTGTTATACAAGAGCGTCTAACTGAGAATGCATTAGCTGAAAGGCTAATTGACTTGGAAAAACTGGATGAGACCTGGTTGATAGCATCACATGGGCTCATGGTCGAAAAGTTACACAAGAAACACTAACCTCAAGAAAAAAGAATTAAAAACGGGGGACCTTGTCCTCATGTATGGTGTGGGAAACGCTAGGAAAAAGAAACTTAAATACTGAGGCTTGGGACCATTTCGAGTATCGAAAATCACACCTCAAGGGTCTATTCGAATAGAGACAATTGACAGCATCCAAATGGAGGGCTATGTCAATGGGAGTAAACTGAAAAAATATTTTGGACCATTGACCCAAGAGATGCTCTTGCAAGAAAACCTCTTAAAACAACAGAAACAGCTGGAAAAAGAAAAGATCCAGCAAGCGCAAGACGAGGCTAAGGCTCGGCAAGCAAAAGCTAAAATGCAGAAAGGACTGATTCATGTTAACATGGCGTCCGTAACCCTTGTGGATGAAGGGGACCTAAACATTGAGCCAGCACGACTCAAGTTGGGACTCACAATAGCTAAGGGCATTGCAACAAGTGTTGCATTAATAGATACAGGATCCAGCCACAACTTAATCTCATATGACACTTGGATAGCCTTAGGGAGACCACACCTTGAACACATAGATGCGCAAGTTCGTAGTGTGCGCCTAACAACCACAAAGACCGAGGGGTATTTAAATGTTAATATTTCCATCAATAATAATCCCTTGGTCAGAAAGGTGTTTGTGATGCCTGGAGGTACAATGGAAGAGGAGATGATCTTAGGACGATCCTGGATCTATGCTAACAAGTGCAATATCCAATGGGAAGAAAGAACAGCATCGTGTGAGAAGGTCATGTCCATACCATTATGGACCTCAGCAAATCAAGGAAAACAAGTCACTACAGAGGGAACACCTCGGAAAACAAAATATGCACCCACTGTGTTGAAATTGCCTACACAATACCCAACATACAAGGGAACACATAAATGGGTGCCCAAGAATCAACTCGAGGATCAACCAGAGAAAAAGGAGACAATGAGTAATAAATGTATTCAAGGGGAAGCCTAGCTCAAAAGTCGGCCATTGCCAGTATCCACTAAGTGGAAGAACTTAAAGCACTTGCAAAGGTCTCATGATGACTGTCGTCAGCAATGGGCTGAAAAGACCTACTGCGAGCACAAGGCCACTATCAAGGCAATACAGCAATATGGGTACCCAAACCAAAGTCCATGGCTAAAACCACAACAGGTTCTATTACAAAGAAATGTGAGGGCCTACAGCATCAACTCCCGAGAGAGCCAACACCACACCTGCACTTGTGTGGAGGATAAAGAAAAGTCAGCCAACTGAGTGGAGAATGACCCAGGCAACAATAATACCTACTCTAAATATAGAATGGAACAAGATATGTGAAGGTACAGGCAAAGGTGTTCCAAATGGAAGCAATACACAAGCAGACACAACAATAAAAATATTCAGTTGGGTGGAAGGAACAATAAGAAACTCCCAGATAGAATTAAAAAAATTACATCCAGAAAATGCTAAAAAGTGCCAAGGAGAACCCTTGGTTTTCATGGTAAAATTAAAGGGACAAGGTAAGCAATGCATCATCATGTGCAAGTGAGAGTGTTTGAGCATGAAAGATAAAAATTCAATCTTATAACCTCCACGTCGTGAAACTGCAGGAAAATGATTCACGCCGTGAACCACCCTACAGTTGTTCAGGACGTGAACCATTTTTTGGTGTTTCACGTCGTGAAAGAGTGCGAAGAAGTTCAGGTCGTGAAACGGTAAGAACTACGACATCCAATTACAAAACGACACATGGCTCCTTCATTAAACGTACCCGCCCTGTTCGATGGCTATGCTATAAAATCGAATTTCCGTCTTATCTTCGTCACTTTGCTTCTGTGATTTCATGTTTTTCTTCTTTGATCGCCTTCATACAATCGCGTGCTTGCTCCCGGTCTCCTCCAACCGCCTACCCAAACTCATCAAGGTGGGAGCTTAACTTTTGCTTTTTCTTTTTCTTTTTCTTTTTCTTTGTTTCTATCTTTTGTTATGTCAATGGATCGTGAAAGTCTCAAATACCTTTTCTACGTTCGAATTTGTTCGTTGAATGATTAATGCCTGCCATTGCATATAAAATCCATTGAATACATTTTCATAAATGACATGTTTGAAATAAAATGAAAAGACTCCATCCTTAAATATGCATGCACTGATTAAAATCCAAGACTGCAGATTCACGTCTACAGTCTCACGTTTGAGACATTCACGTCCTAGACATTCACGTCTTAGACATTCACGTCTTAGACATTCGCATCTGAGACATTCACATCTTAGACATTCACGTTTGAGACATTCACGTCTTAGTCTTTCACGTCTTAGACATTCACATTTGAGACATTCACGTCTTAGTCTTTCACGTCTTAGACATTCACGTCTTAGTCTTTCACGTCTTAGACATTCACGTTTGCAGTCTCACGTCTTAGACATTCACGTCTTAGACATTCACATCTGCAGTCTCACGTCTTAGACATTCACGTCTCTTAATTGACATCTGCTAATTCACGTCTTAGTCTTTCACGACTTCCTCTTTCACGTTCCGACCATTCACTACTTGACGCTTCAAAACCCACCCATTCACGTCATGATTAACATACTAACACTAACATTATTAACTACCAATTTTTTTTAAAAAAAGGAAAAAAAGAAAAAGAAAAAGAAAAAAGTAACTTCCACCAGTCATTCGAATGACTGTACATGATAATGTAGATTTCTATTTTCGAATCCAAGGCACGAGAGCAACGCTCAACAACACTAGCAAGTAGTGCTACAGGGTCACCATCCAATCAAAGACTACAGAGCACCAGCAAATTAAAGACCAACTTCTTGGGCCCTTACGCCCAGTCATTCCAGGGAACACTCATCAGGAAGGATGTCACCACACCACATGGAAAGATAGCTCTCTAATGCCACAACAAAGAGTGCCTCCATCTATTAGAGGATGCTGAAGTCAAAGCTAAGCTCGACAAAGTTGGCCTCGATAGAATGGTAGAGGTACTACCCCTAGGAGTTCACACCGACCTCTGCACGCCGAGTACCTTAGGACATACGACAAGCAGATAAAAAGAGGCAGGATTACAAAGGCGGATGGCACCACAGAAGAGCTACTCATCACAGAAGATTTAATCAGAGAATCTTTACAACTCTCAGCTGCAGTGAAGGCACATAGGCACACCCTTGATACAATGCCAATCAAAGAAATGCTAAAGAGAGATTCTTACAATTCAAATGGGGCGGAATAGGAAAACATCAGAGATGAAGCCACCGAAAAAGCATGCAGAGCAATGTCATTGATGATGCAAATAAAGCCGGTTGACAGGTACAGCAGGGTGGGCTTGAACAGGATAGCTAAAGCTTATGAGGAGAAGGAGGAGGACTGGGCCTATTATCTGCATAAGGAGATGGAGAATTATTTAAAAGCACATCAATCAAAGATCAGCAATCCTTACCTCCTAACGTAGGTACTTAACCATGTGGCAAAGAGGCCTTTAAAAGAGCCAGAACCAAAGGAGAGCCTATAGCTAGCTATCATCCCCGACCAACCTATAGAAGCTACTGGAAGGATAGAAGAGGGGCAGGCAGTGTTAATGGAGATGCAAGAGCTCATTAAGACAATAAAAAAGGACCGACGAAAGAAGACAGACAAGAGGATGAGAGGACTACTTGTAGACGTCACAACAGAATCACGAAAGAAGACAGACAAGAGGATGAGAGGACTACTTGTAGACGTCACAACAGAATCACAACAACTAGAAGAGGTAGTGGCAACATAAATCAGAACATACCAAGAGGCCCTGCAGGAAAAGCTACTAAGTCCTACTGTACAGGAACAACAACAACAGCTCACCCCTCCAACAAACCCTGCACAGCTCATGTTCAAAGACCTCTCTCCTCTCAAAGATTCACAACTAACAGATACGCCAACAGAGGCAGCTTTGCAAAACAAGCACAAAAGGACCATGCTGTCGAAGGACCAGTAATCGAAGAAGTACCAGCCGCAACACAAGTATTGGAGGATCCAGCAGAGTCTAGTAAGCACCAATGCTCACCAGATCCTTCCAGTCCAAGCAAAAGGAGAAGGTTGGATGATAAGGAGCCACTGCCGCAACTTGAATCTTTCAAGGACATGGATTCACAATGTTTCATCTAGGATACATTGGAAGGATTAGAGGCACTACTTCATGATCCACTTACAAAAATGGATGCTGAGACTAGTACAAATTGGGAACATGAGCAAAAGGTGTGGCGTTGCCACACCTTTTGCTCATGGAAGGATTAGAGGCACTACTTCATGATTCACAACGTTTCATCTAGGATACATTGGAAGGATTAGAGGCACTACTTCATGATCCACTTATAAAAATGGATGCTGAGACTAGTACAAATTGGGAACATGAGCAAAAGGTGTGGCATTGCCACCTATTAACAACACAATGTTACATGACAGGAATGCCAGCCTCTGGAAGCAGTTGAAAGATGCCAATGAAAAAGTACAAAGCGTAAGAACAACTCTTGTGGGGCAGCAGAGTCAACTCACAAAGAAGTGATCATGAAGAGCTTAAAGGCTGCAAAACAACAAGAAAACAAATACAATGCCCTGGAAAGTAATAATCTCGTCATAAGTCAGACAATTGTACAGAAGATCAATGAAAACACTAACTTAAACGCAACGCTTGAGCAGGCAAAAGAGCAACTTCAAAAAGAGATCGACCACACAGAGCCTCACAACTATGCATGCCAGGCAAATCAAGGAGTGCCAAGATAGCGCAAAGCATAATGAAGATATGCTTCAACAACAACAATTAGAGCTCCTAACAGCCCAACTAAAGGAAGAACAAGAAAGAGTGCAAAGTCTGCAAAACAGGAAAGAGAACCGGATAACAAAGCGCATGCAGGAAAAATCAAGGCCCTCAACGAAACCATCATCACCAACCAAGCAGCGGCGTAAAGGAGTCAAGAGATCATATCACAACTGGAAGTACAATCACAGGATACACAAAGATTGGCAGCACAACGGCTAAATCAAATTACTGAGGCACAACAATGGGAAGCCACTACCAAGAGAGCACAGGAAGATGCAACAAGAAGGTTTGAGGAAATGGATGTTGATTAGAAGATGGAGGAAGCGGCATCCTGTGTGCATACAAGAGGTGGATACACTCCATCCACAAAAATGAAGAAGCACCACAACTGCCAGATTTTGGAGTCCAACCTACATGGAGACAGGAGTTTCTAACAGTTCTTGAATACAGCAGAGTTTACATGTGTGCGCCACCAAGACTGCGACGAGTGGATCCACTGTACATGCTTATCAAGAGAAGGTGGACGCCCCTGGAGTTCTAAGACACCAAAAACAGGGACTCTCATGTTTGCTATAACTTTCCTATATTCAATCCAGCAACATTTGGCAATATTCAAGAACAACGAGACAGCAACTGTTGACCTGGATTAGGGCTTGGCGCAAAATACCTGATCCCCTGCAATTGTGGTCAGTGTTAGGTTCATGAAATTATTGGTGGTCCTCATAGATCAACCTAAAGAACCTTATGATGGCTTTGAAGCACAACATGTACAATTCGACAACATGAACCAAGGGCAGAGGTATATCTGGCTGACGGTTTCTAGTGGTGTTACATTTGCCATCGGAGGGCATCTAAAGTTTTCTTTTTTCCTAGTGTGAACTGTGTGGAGGGCAGCCAACTGCCCTCCAACATCCCACTCACCCAGTGGCTGAACATGTCCGCAGTTAGCCACATATACCACTGCGTTGGAGTCGATGAAGGCCCGCCATCATGTTCAGTGGCGTGAACAGGCCCGCGGTTAGCCAGATATACCACTGCGTTGGAGTTGATGAAGGCCCACCATCATGTTCAGAAGTGTGCGACCGTCAACTAATTGGTACAAAAAATATTTTAAATTTTAAATTTTTTTCTTTTTCTTTTTTGCTCCTTTTTTTCAGGCTAGAACCAAAAACCCACCAGTGGCATGCACTGGTGGGCCGCTGGTGGAAGATAATAGCTCAGGCGTGAACAGCTCCATTGACGGTGAACTGGCCAGCACCCCCGCTGAAGATAATATCTCAGGCGTGAACAGCTCCATTGACGGTGAACTCCCGCTGCGGGGTCCGATGTCCCAACGGTAGGCGCCGTTGGGTTCTTGAACTCCTTGAGGGTGCCCAGCGCGTAGTAAGTGCTCTTGCCCCTGCCAAAAATTGGGGCCCACCCCACACACAAGACCGGCAATGTTGCTGGCACCGCCGATCGAGAGCGCAGCAGGAGGAGGACATTAAACGCCACGAGCTCCTCTTTGTACGGAAGGAAAGCTCAAACGTCACAAGCTCCTCTTTGTACGCAAGAAAAGCTCAAATGTCACACGAGTCATGACGACGAGGCGATAGCTCAAGTGGTTTGCTGCCATTCTGCCCTGCCAGGCTGCCTGTCGAGTCCCAGTGTTCGAAAAAAACCCGGGTATAGTGTAATTTGCACCTGCAAATTTTTAAAATTACCTTCAAATTTGAAACTTAAGAGTATAAAAACCTGCAGATTTTGAGGGGTTGTAGAATAAAAACCTTCAAAATTTAAAAATTTTCTTTAAAAATAATTTTACAATTTTTAGATGAAGGTTTTTTACTTTTTGGGAAAATAGTTTTTTTCGAACACTGCTGTCGACCGTGGAGTGGAACGAAGTCTTTCGTTGGCCTCAGTGCCAACAGTGGAGTGCGCGAGGAAACACAAGAACAAAAGAAGAAAACAAAAGCAAAGGAAAAAAACAAAACATACAAACGAACAAACGTCAGCTCTTACCCCCGTCAGCGCCTCGACTCTGCCACCGCCAGCTTGCCCGACGGCACAGCCAGTCTCTGGAGTCTGCACCGCAACCGGAAGCCGGCTTTTGCCTTGTGGAAACAGTCCGCGGCGGGTGCCAGCTCGATAATTCAAAGGAACAACTGATTTTATTTTTACATTATTGTGCTTGCAAGCTCTGTGGGTGCCAGCTGGATCCCATGCACGTGCTTCTTCGAAGGATCAATTTGGTTTTATTTTTACATTATTGGCCTTTACTAGTAACCCAAATGAGAGAGAGGCCTAGATCAAACACTTCAATATGTTGAGAATAGAAGATGTGAAATATGCAGATGAGTTTCCAAAACATAAACACTTTCTATTCTGGTAATTACCCAAAAAAAACACTAAAAACCTTTAGAAATAGACACCCAAATGACCCACATGCCTTTCATTGATGAATGTGCATAGAAAAAGGTTGTTGATGGCCTATTAACCCAATTTTTACATGATCTTCTCTTGAAGGGTTTTCGAAGGTTTCATATTTCATTAATGAATTTGTATCCAAAAAGGTTGTTGGTGACCCTATTAACCCAATTTTTACATGACCTTCTCTTGATGGGTTTTTGAAGGTTTCAATCTTTAGCCCATACATTGGCCAAGTTTCCTATGCTCACATAAAACATTTGTGGCTTAACCACGTCACTCTCAGGCACCCAGAAAAGCCTAGAATTGATTGCACTAACCATTGGAATAGATATCAAAGGCTAAATTTCAATGGTTGAAACTTCCCTAAAAACACGACGTCAAAGCTCGAACGAGCTGATGATGGACTCTAAATTCATAGAGGGGATCGTCACAAGCTTACAAGAAAACCTTAGGCTAGCACTAAGTGACACCACATCTTTGTGTGGTTCTTTATACGAAGGCCAAGACCCAAGTCAACCAGGCATTGCTACTAGCACACTAGCTCTAGTAGTGACACTAGCCGAAACATCACCCTGAAAAACTTATGTGCCTGATGGCCGAACCAAAGAAGAAGTGAAAAAAGTAGCAGCCATGTGGTGAGCTATTAATGCAATGAAAGAAGAAATTGAGATTCGTGCAGTTCAACCCTCCCAAGCTGACCCCATAGCTCCCACATCACCAACACAAACTCAACCAAAGGTTAGCCCTTCAACCATGTTCTCTTGAGAAACAAGTCCTTATGGATTTGGATACCCAACAGCTATATATTATTAATTGACAAGAAATCTTATTGTTTATTGGTGTGTTTGAAAAAGGTGTTGAGCACTTGCCAGAGGAGGTTGCCAATTACCTCATGAGCATGGTACAAAGTGAGCGGCAACGATTGACATGCCTTATGCCTGCTCAAGAAACTACACCAACCAACTCTACCCTAGCCCTAGTGGATCCGGTACCCCAACTAGCTGAACCAAGCTAAATCCCATTAGACTTTACAAATCAAGAGTCATAGAATACCTAGTCTTCACAACCCTCAAAAGTAGCACTTGAAAAACAAATGCATGTCATAGTGCCAAACTCTTTAATGAATCTAGAACCTCAAGTGGCACATAATGACCAAATAGAGCCGTTAGTTCCCATTACTCAAGCAATTCTGATACATCCTACGTCACAAGCTCCAAACAACTCAACAAATGTTTCTCCATCTTCTAGAGGGTATCTTAGCACATGGATGAATGGGGTACTCAAAAGTGTAGATTGGGAATACAACATCAAGACCCAACTACTTAGGGACTTGTCCACACACCAAATCTATGAATTACTTTGGCAAGAAACTGTGCAAGCTATATCTGGTACCATGAAACGAGTTGGGCATCTTCAAGAGGTTACCATCAAATGAATCTAGTTGGCACAAGAAGTTTATCACTACACATGTATGAGGATATTAAAACAAAAAGATTTTGAGTTTGAGTTGTTGCAAGAGACGCCCATGGGTCTTTCTGATGTTTTGTTAATGTTCCATCATCCTCTTCATGATAAGATCCATTTGTTCTAAGGTAGGTTTTTTCCATTTTTCTTAGCATTTTTTGTGGATGATGCTCACTCCTACTCTCCCATCCAAGATGGAAGTTACCTTAGTCATAATGAATAGGAATGATAACATCATTTTATAGTAACATCTCAACTAATTTGCTGGGATTTATATAAATCAACATTAGTACTATCCTCTCTTGTTGGTTGTGAGTTATTGACCTCAGGCTAACTTACCTTGTTTCTTGGGTTAGCATGTGGTTTTGAAATCCCTTCCACCCATTCTTTCACATCCTTCCAAAGGGTAAGATTGCAGGGCAAAGAAAGGGACCTATTGGTATTTTCACTTGCCATTATTTGGCAAACTTTTATGGTCTTCATGTTATCTTAGTTTCCTCCACCAACTATCTTATACAATTTTTTTTGTCCACGAGTATAGATCTCATCCCTTATTTTAAAGATTTTGTTTATGAATTCATTCATTGACCCATATTTGGATCTAATATCCTCCTCCACTTGTTCTTGAATTATCTTTGGAATAAATAATTTTGTGTCTTGTATAACCTCCTCATGTGGGGATACACTATATCAATAGCCTCACTTCTCCCAGTATTTGTTCAAATTTTCCTTCATCTTCTCTAATTAAGGTCTTTGTAATTTAAAACTTTTGATTGATTTTTAGCATTGAGATACTCTCTAACTTCCCTTTTGGGTTATTGTCCTTTCCAACTCCATAAGGTTATGGGATTTTTATATCAAAGCATTGTCCTAGTAGGCTGGAATCTATTGACCTTCTGTGTTTATAGTTCCTTCATTTGAGCCATATTGGATAAGTACTAGTGGTTTACCCTTGCTTGCCCTCTCTGTTTTCCTTCTCTTACCAATTTTAGAGGTATAAGTCGATAAACATTTACCTTTTATTTATTCAACTTCAGTTACTCCATTTAATGGGGCAATGTATACTCATCTTGGTTGTTACCTCTCGACATGAATTATACGAGCAATCCTTAATGATTTCCCTGATGAGATGATCTTCTCCACACTTTGTACATGTGTGAAGAAGCGATTATCATTAGGTGTAATATGGACTCTCATTTTTTTCCCTTAAGTATTTCCACACCTCCTCTCTCTCTAGACAAATGGGCTCATGGTGGGGAAATTTTGATTATTCAAGAAGTCCTCAAATTGGTGATGACATGGCATGTAACATGCTATATCATTGTTACATGCCACATCATCACCAATTTGGTTACTTCTTGAATAGTCAAAATTTTCCATCATGCTATATATCATTGGAAAGGTCTTGAAATGAGTAGTTACATGCCATGTCATCACCAATTTGGGGACTTCTTGAATAATCAAAATTTCTTATCATGCTATATATCATTGGAAAGGTCTCGATGAGTAGACTCCAAATATGCAACCTCCGCCAACTTCTGATTTGATTTGCCAAAATTTCACCCATGAGCCCATTTTTCTAGAGATAGGAGGTGTGGAAATCCGTAAGAGGCAAAAATGAGAGTCCATATTTCACCTAATGTGCTTGCTTTGTCTAGCTTGCTATTAACATGAGTAATTATTTTGAGTGGATAGTCTTCTACTGGGTGGTGTCCTTAACAATGATAATAGTTTATTCATATCTTACCACTTCCATTGGTGGATAGAGGTTTAAAATATTGAAACTGGCATAGCTTCTTGCCTAACATAAAATTCAAGAACAATATCATGTGGTTCCTAATAATAGTCATTGTGTAGCTCTAATTAACAAGGATATTCACCTTCCTCCAACAATTGCCAACAATTGTTCAACCAAAACTTGATTTATTGTTGCTATCTGTAGGGAAGGTGGTTGTGGTGGTAGGGTTGGTGGTGGTATCTTTGGGGGAGGTGGTTGTGGTGGTGGTAAGGGTACCCTATACATTCCTCATGCATAACCATGTCCTTGTGTTTATATAGGTGTTGAATTTCCATTATGTTAGATTGTTGATACTAGCAAAGCTAGAGTAGGTCTAGTTTTTGGATTATGCTAATGTTGGGAACCATATCTACATATAGATGTATTGTGGTTCCCCAAGAGTTTGTAAAATTTGCACAATAGAATAAATCTCTGGGTCATAGATGAGGTCACTCCATGCTTGTGTTGTTCTATCTATATATATATATAAAACCAAACCAGATCTCTCCTTGGATAGAGATTTGCATTGTTTGGAGGTTTCCTTGGATTTTTCAACTTGACTTTATCTATGGTAGTCGAGGTTAACTCGTCGACCGTCATGTTTTTTACTTGCCTTTCCCTAGTGTCCCTAGTGTCCGAATCATGATGACTTGACACCGATGGTGTAGCCAAAGGTGGAGTTTTATTTTCTTCGGGTTGGGGAAACTCTAACATGTTATCTTTAAATTCTATGGCCATCTTCAATGTAGCCGGTCTAATCATGCATTCTTGGATCTCATACTTCTTTTTAGAAGCACGACAATAACTGTTCATTGGTCATTATCTCTCAAAGATTACATTAAGAGTTTGAATGTTTGACACATGAGACATAATATCCCATGGACTCATGCTCTTGTTGTTTGATATTGTAGAGTTGTGCCTTTAGTCTCCACTTATCACTACTTCTTGAAAAGCTTGGCAAAAATACATTACTAGGCCAAGTAAAATGGACTTTATCCTCTGGCGGCTTGAGAGTTCCATAGAATTGCTGTTCCTTCCTAATGTTAGGAAAAATGAATGGATCATTGTTAGCTTAATAATGGGTTGACATGTTTCACAAAAAGACTTAAATATTTCCATGTATTGGATGGGATCACCATGTCCATTAAATCTTCGCAAGAGCTTTTAAATATGATATGGCTTCGTGGGTTTTTACCTTGGGACATGAGCATGGTAGTCCACAACTCTCTTGCCACCCCCTACCTCTTCCCATTTCCATTCATCTACTATAGAGATACTTAGGGACTATTTTATTTACTCACGTATCGTGTCTCTCCCTCTTCTTGCTTATGTATTAAGCTAGTTTACTAAATTCCATTCAAATGGAACTAATTTTTTATGTAAGTAATAAAAATTTATTGTCAATTTATTAGCTTCATGCTCTAGGGTGAATCCAAAAGTTTTTATCCTCGTGGGATCACCATTCACCCCCAAGGCTTCTCTCGGGCTTTTCGGCCACTCAATGGGACTCTTCTCTCATGCCTCGTGGAGCCTAGACTCCAACCCAAACCTGAACCCAATATGCCATGGGAAACATACAATGCATTAGTGAGGCAACTCTCACTTACCACTATCTCATTTTCTTGAATCTTGGACTCCTTGTGGTAGCTACGTCAATGGAAGCACGCCGAAGTAGCTCAACAAAGCCACCACCACCATGCCACAAGTGTAGCCATTTCTCTCTCTCACTCCCTCCCTCACACTCACACT
The DNA here is from genome assembly GCF_041138505.1 of Cibotium barometz. Lineage (NCBI taxonomy): Eukaryota > Viridiplantae > Streptophyta > Polypodiopsida > Cyatheales > Cibotiaceae > Cibotium > Cibotium barometz. The sequence continues at coordinate 17,340,982 of NC_141075.1, forward strand.
CACACAAGCATTGAAGGCAAGAGATAGACAAGGTTTGAGACAAGAATAGAGCACTATCTTCACTTGAGAGCATATAAGAGTGCATACAAGAATAAGAATTTAGAGTTACAATTTGACCTTTATACTTGGCTCAGAGTGTTCACACTTGGCCAGCCAATGTTAAAAATGAGGTCCTAGAGCATCCAAGACTACCTACACTAGAGCAAACACCTTGTCCTAGCTAAGTAACTCTAACCTTAGTATCCCGCGGTGTGCCTTTCATATACAAGAAGCGTTGCACATGTAAAATAATCCATTATAAGAGAAATATGAATTCTCTAATGCCTAGGCCAATGAATGTCAAAATATGTGGTGGTGGCCAATCACAGTGTCACAAAAGTCTTCGATAGCACTTAACATGCCCCCTTTCCTGGAGCAGATTCCGTCCTTAGAAGATGTCATTGATGAAGATTTGAGGTCACAAGATGAAAGCAATGTAAGGCTTGGGATGGTCTACATGACAACAGTAATAACAAGTAATATGTTCTTGGAGTAACAAGAAGAAGTTAACAAGAAAATAGCAGAATAAGTAGTAAAATGAAATTAGGAATAAGACTAGTTAAGCTTCCTAAAGGTGCTACAAAGATGAAGATCAATGTGGATCTAACTTAGAAATAGGTCAAGTTTACGATTCATGAATTGAGTTTAAGAAATATACCAATGGTTATAGCCTCAAACACAATGATGCACATACAAACCATCTAAAGCTATATGTTAGCTGTGGAGGTAAAACTACATGTGATTAGACGATTACTTACATAACAAAAGTGTGTTTTTTTTTTGCTTCTTTTGTGTGAAATAAAGAGTGATAAGATACCACCCCGTGGAGACCAAAGACCAAAGCAATGGCCTAGTGACTTCTGCCAAGGATATCAAGAACCCCTAAGAGCCTTTGATGACGATGGTTGATTAGTGAAGAAAAGACACAAGGTTCCACCTCGTGAGAAATTAAGGCATTGGTCTTATGGTACCATTACTAGTTTTCCAAAGATCTACTAGGATTCCACATGGTGATGGCTATCTTCTTGGTCATATTTTTTTATTTTTTTAAATTTTTATGCTTTTTGATAATGTAACAACCATCTTTTTCACGCATTACCTAGAGAGCTAGAATATAGCTAAAGGTGGTTTAATAAATGTAAAATTGAAGCGCATACTTTATCTTTAGATACAAAATCGTAAGACTAGGATGATTTAAAAGAAAAGATGCTAGCATTAATATTCATCTTGAAAGCTAATGAGAGAAAAGAAAACCAGTCAAGTGCAATGCAATTATGTTCTTCAAGGTAATAATTGAAGTATAGAATTACAAAAGAGTGATTTATGAAGAGCCAGTTTCGAATACACCATCCTTTTGCTCTTGATCTTGGTGAAAGACTTTGTAGCTACTTATCAAGATTGATTATGTAGGTGTTTGCTATGTGTAGAAGACTTTGTTGTTACATCATGGTAAACCTGTAAAAATACTCAAGGAAATCTCTACACATGTTGATTATCTAAGACTTTGTAGTATGTGCCTCCTTGTCATGCTCTCTTCTCTTACTATTTTTTTAACTTTTTTATATTTTTGTGATTATGAAAGAAATAAATAATGTTTAAGCTGTGTACAAAGTATTAATGCTATACATGTTGAGTCAATACCAATTTTTATGGTATTAAATTTTCTAACAAGCTCGCTCTCTCAATGTGAACATGGTGAAATGTTTGGGAGTATGGTGTCTTAGAGGGTGTGGAAGAAAGATGAGACTATCTCCTTGGGTCACCACCTCAAGTTTCTTTACTCACTTTGGTGTAAGCTTGATGTAACCATCCTTTCCAAATGTTATGTTTGCGAAGGCCTAAGTGATGGTACACATATGTGACTGGTTGAGAAGTGCTTACATCTAACTGAAGAGGTGGCCACCTTGATGTACTTGGGTTGGGGTAAGATGGTAGTTTTTTTTTTCTTAGGGATCCAAATCACTACAATAGAATGAGGGTGTAGCAGTGAAAATAACAACGCTTTTATAACTAGAAGGGTAGGTAGATGTCAGGCTATTTTTGTTACTAAAAATGTTGCTATTTTCGCTTCGTTGTTTCAATAGCAAAATATTTGCCCTGCTCAACAGCAAAAGTACTACGCAATAAAAAAAAGTTGGGGCAGACTAGGGATTTTGCATAGGACTCCCTAATCTTCCCCAGGTCTTTTTTTTAATTACAGAGTCACACTTTTATAAGACAAACATAAACATAAGAAACACGTAGATTGTGAAGAATGAAATTGAGCCCAAATTTTATTTTATTTCAAGAAGTGTCAGGCCTTTGGCCGTATATATAAAAAATGTATTAATGAAATAGTGGCTAACTCGAATCCTCATTGGATTTTGAGTTATCATCATCATCTTCTTCATCGTCCTCTTCACTTCCTTCCACCACTTCATGCATGTAATCACAGGATCCTCCTCTTCCTCTTCCCCTTCATCATACATACATGCCATCAAGCACAAGGTAAGAAAGGGAAATAAAATACAATTAGATGTAGATAAGATAAGAGTTTAGGCTCACTTACCTCATCTTCTTGAGTCCGCTTACCTCATCTGCTTGAGTCTCCAAAATAGACTCGTCCAAGTGTACGCCGCCTCACGTACGCATCCACGCCCATAACTACGGATGGGGGCTCTTTATCCATCGTTGTACTCCTCCTTTTTTGGGTTATGCCCAACAACCTTCCTCTATAAGAAACAATTAAGAAAATATAAAATTAGTTAAAGAAAACAATATAGCACAAAACAAAATGAAAGAGCAGAAAAAATAATTACTAAAATAGGTACTTAGGAAATGAGAAATGAAGGAGGACTTCCTCCTGAGCCAAATTGTGAATCCCCTCACTTCCATAGTCAGGAAGAACCATCGCCGCTTGTTGTTGAAAAGAACGTGGGTGCTTTTTCAAAGTTGCATGCGTGCCTCCACTCCTCATACGTGCAAACGCTAGGCTTCTCCAAATTATTCTTTGCTACCTTCTTGATATTTACTCTCCTATTAGAGAGAAAAATCATGATTCGTCTCTTCATCCACTCCTTCGCGAGAAGCAAAGACTCGCACATGTGGAACAGGGAACTTCGACTTAAAAGCACATCAATGACATATTTCTTTGAAAGCTCATGTTGTGCTTTCTAGTTTTTTTGAAGGAGTTCATGAACTCTAGGTTTACAAGTACATGCATGCGGTTCATGACCTGCTTCCCTTGTGCATCTAGATGAGAGCACCATCAACATCCACGTTGTATGGTAGGGTGCGTGGATCAAATTGTGGAATGGGTCTGGCTCATAATGAGTAGATGAAGAGCCTCTCTGTTGGGGAGACTCATCGGGAGACCCAGCGCTGCTTTTACCAAAGAAAAAGCAGCCTACTCCCCTCCACTAGCACATCTACTAGTCTCCCAAACTCTCTACTATGTCATCATTGTGGGTGAAGACGGACATGAGGGAGCGGGGGTGGGTCTAGTAGTAAAGGAAGGTAGTGTAGGCTCATCACACCCATATCATGATGGGCTTGCACCACTTGGCCCGCACCACTCGAACCTGCGCCTATTAAAGGCGTGGTCTGCCCTGACTAGCCAAGTGGGGTAGATTGCCCCCATGGTGTCGACTGGCCCAATTGTAAGCCCCTCTTCATATAAGATTAAACAATAAGACTTATAGAACACATAAAAGGTTAACTTTGTGTATGTGAAAAGGTTTGATAGAATCATACATGTGTCTGAGTAAATTGAGACCAAGCTTGCTTCCCATATCGTTTGTTTATAATAGATAGCTGATTTATCACATCTTGGTCTTATGATGGGTCAATCGACATTGCCGATACATACATGCATAAGAGTCGATTTCTTGCAAACTATAAAGGACTTATGCATAGAGACTTATGCATAAAGCTCTATACATATAGCCTTATGCATAGATCTTTATGCATAAAGCCTATGCATAGAGCCTCATGCATAAAGCCTACACATAGAGTCTTATACATAGAGTCTTATGTATAAAGCTCCATGCATAGAGCCTTATGCATAAAGCCTACACATAGGTCTTATGAATAAAGCTCTATGCATAGAGCCTTATACATAAAGCCTATGCATAGAGCCTACGCATAGAGCCTACGCATAGAGCCTTATGCATAGAGCTTTGTGCATAGAGCCTATGCATAGAAGCTTTATGCATATAGCTTGCTTTAGCCTATACTATACATAAAGGTAAACCTAAGCTAAACCTAAACCCAACACCTAAGGGTGCAACAAAGGAAAAACATGCTGCAAGCAAACAAAAGAAGAAAAGAGCTTACCACTCTTATGTGAAGCTAAAGAGGATTAGTGCAAGAGCTGTAAAACAAAAGAGGTAAAAACATAAGATTTCTCTAACAAAATAATGCTTAAAGCTTAAACAAAAAAGACATGTGATATTAGAACATTGTTGAGACCTCCTACAATACTGCTTAGACAAGTAGGGTGGATAGTGCCCCTTTTGGATGATAGCTTCTAAGGACTTCCCACACGCTCCCCACTATTAAAGCCAAAGGCAACTTCTCTTTTATAAGATAAGGATAGTGAGAAGATCGAGGGCTCCCCCTCCACTATAACCACCTATTCGCCTAGATAACCACTCCTATTCGCCTAGATAACCACTCCTAACTTGACATAAACAACATTCTAGATGGCCTACATTAATGCCCCATATCTATATGCATAAGCCTAAACCCTAAACCTAGAATCCAAGGGTGTAATAAACATGAGATTAAATGAATAAGAGAGCTTATCTTGATAATATCAATCCAACCAAGAGAAAACAATAACACAGGCTTAAACAAAAAAGGTAATATGTGATATTAGAACATTATTGAGATCTCCTACAGTCCTACTTAGACAAGTAGGGACATTGGCCCTTTCGGATGATAGCTTCTAAGGACTTTCCACACACTCCCCACTATTAAAGCCAAAGGAAACTTCTCTTTTACAAGAGAAGGATAGTGAGAAGATCGAGGGCTTCCCCTCCACTATAACCACCTACTCGCAGATAACCACTCCTAACTTGACATAAACAGCATTGTAGATGGCCTACAATAATGCCCCATATCTCTATGCATAAGCCTAAACCCTAAACCAAGCTTGAGGTTGCAACAATGAAGAAGAGATATTACCTCGACAATGTCAGCTGAAGGAGAGGACAACAATGCAAGACCTACAAAACATAACATGAGAAAAAGTGAAGGTGAATACATTTAATTTTCATGCATGCATAGCCTATGCATACGCCTATTACATAAGGGCTATGCCTAAGTGTATATGCATAAAAGCTATGCATAAGGGCTTATGAATAAGGGCTATTTCATAAGGTCTATGCATAAGCCTATTGCATAAGGGCTATGCATAAGCCTATACATAAGTGCTATGCATAAGAGCTATTCATAAAGCGCTATGCATAAGGGCTATGCATAAGTGCTATGCATAAGGGCTATGCACTGAAGGCTATGCAGCACTGAGGGCTATGCATAAGTGCTATGCATAAGGGCTATGCAAAGCACTGAGGGCTATGCATAAGGTCCCATTGACCTAACCCTAAACCCCAGCACCCAAAGGTGCAAAAACACAAAGAGAAGAAGCATAAACAAAGAATGGAAAAAGAGGGCTTACCTCTTCTTTGAGAAGCCATATGAGCCATGTGGCCTAAACCCTTAGTGGTTGTTCTCTTGAATAAGCCTACAAAAAAGTATCATAATAAATCAAAATTTTAGTTCATTTTAACATATTATGCATATCCTATTGCACAAAAATCTTATGCATAAACCTATTGCATAAGGGCTTATGCATAGGCTATTTCATAAGGCTTATGCATAATCCTATTGCATAAGGGCAGGTCTATGCATAAACCTATTGCATAAGAGCTTATCCAATAACCTATTGCATAAGGCTTAGCATAAACCTATTGCATAAGGGATTATGCATAGCCTATTGCATAAGGGCTTATACATATCCTATTGCATAAGGCTTATGCATAAGCCTATGCATAAACCTATTACATAAGGCTTATCCATAGCCTATTTCATAAGCCTATTGCGTAAGGGCTTATGCATAAGGCTTATGAATAAGACTATGCATAAGTCTTATGCATATCCTATTAACCTAATCTTAATCCTATTAACCTAATCCTTGGTACCCAAGGATGCAAAAACACAAAGAGAAGAAGCATAAACAAAGAATGAAAAAAGAGGGCTTACCTCTTTAATGAGAAGCTATATGAGAGGATTGGCCTAAACCCTTGTTCACTTTAATAAACCTATAAAAAAGAAACATAATAAATTAAAAAGTTATTTCTCATTAACACATTAGCAAGCAAGGAAAACAAGAGGAAAAAGAGGTGAGTACCCTAAACCCTACTCCTAATGCATAAGGGATTGAAATAAATTAATTCATGTTAAGCCTAAACCCTAGCTCTATGCATAGAATGCTTAATAGATAGCTTTGATGGAGAGCTCCCCATCAAAGCTCTCTATTAGAGCTCTATGCATGGGGCTAGGGTTAGGACGAGGGCGAGGAAAGAGAGGAAAAGGAAAAAATGGGAAGAAAAGAGAGGGGAAGAGAAAGAAAATCTCACATAAAGCTATGTAAAAGCTTTCCATGGAATAAGGGAAAGCATTGAATATTTTCATGATGAAAGCTTGGGTTAAAGCAAGAAAGAGGCACTTACCTTGGAGAGGAAGAGATGATTGATGGAATAGCCTTGAAAGAGGAGGTGTGGTGGGAGGAATAGATGGGTTGTAGGCATAGCTTCTCCAGGTGCAACCTAGTCAAAGTAAGTAGATAACTTGACTCCTGTCAGAGCGGAGATTTAGGTGAGAGTCCCAGTTTTCAAGTTGTTGCTCAGCAACAAAATTTCATTGTTAACTTCACTGTTGGACAATAGTTTTTCGCTCCTACTAAGTAGCAAAATAACATTGCTGTTGTCGCTGTGTAGTAGCAGCAAAATCCTAGGCAATATTCTATCAACAGTTCTGGATGGTGTTGTGTGTTTTGTATTAACCCTAAATCAATTTTGGCTAGGTTAAAGATGTCTGACAGTGATCATCAATGGCCAAAAATTGGTTCTGAGGCATGGTTGAGAGAAAAAATTCATTTTGTGCGTGATTGATGCAAGGGCCAATATATACGAAAATGTCATATAACAATTGAGCATGTACGGACCTATGGTTTTCATGAGGCATTGGCATGGCCAAGTGTGGAAGATGAAATGGAGAAGAACCATAGAAGAGTGCTAGGTAACATGCCACACCATTCAAAGACATTGGGTAGAGTGCGGAAGGTGGCAAGGCTCATATGGAAGCATGGCTGAGACTCATCTTTCCCAACCAATGAATGATATGCCTTCACCATTGCCACATGAGGAGGAAGAGAATCTCATCATGGATGACATGGTGAATGACTTCTTTGGATGGGAGAATGCTCCAATGTCACAAGAGGAGGAAACCTTGCATAGCGAGGCAAGCACCCCTTTGTATGAGGGATGTTCATACTCCACACTATGAGTAAACTTGGAGCTATTAAACTTACAAACAACTTATGGATGGAGTGATGCAAGTGTTACAAGTCTTCTTCGGCAAGACCGCCTCATTCTATTCTCTCAAATAGTATACTCTCCTTTTGCTAATATTTTGACATATGATTTCTTATGGTATGTTCTGTATACTCTCCTTTTGCTAATATTTTGACATATAATTTCTTATGGTATGTTGTAGGATTCTTAAGAAGATTATTCCCCCTCAAAATTTATTACCGAACTCATGAGATGGGTGTTGTAAAATGCTCTCTATTCTAGGTATGGATTACACAAAAATACACGCATGTCCCAATGATTGCATGTTATTTAGAGGGGTTAATAAAGATGCAACACAATGTCTACAATGTGGGGAGAGCCGTTATAGGGATAATTTGCAAGGAGATAAAGCTCCCCGGAATGTGTTGATACACTTCCTTATCATTCCTTGCATCCAACACATGTTTAAATGTAAGGGGATTGTAGAACTCATGAGATGACATGGTATGCTACTCATCGCTCAAGCGATGGCATCATGAGGATTGTAGTAGCTGATTCACCAGCATGGAAACATGTAGAGCATCAATGGCTAGAGTTTAAATATGAGCCTCGTCACTTACGCCTTCGCTTAGGCATGGATGGTTTTAACCCATTTGGCTTCAATTCTACATTATGGTATACTTAGCCAATTTTATTGGTGAATTACAACCTCCCTCCATGGGTGGCAATCAAGAAAGGTTATATCATGCTTGCTCTCCTTGTACCAGGCAAGTATAAGGTGGCGAACATAGATGTGTACCTAAAGCCTTTGGATGAGAAGCTTGAGACACTATGGCAAGGTATCAAAGTACATGATGTTTCAAGGCCAATAAATAGGCGTGAAGGCGGAGGTGAAAGGAGTTTTGCGGATGCATGACTATCCCAAGTTCTCGGAGTGCTCAGGTACCTACTTGAACCAGATAACTTTAAGCTTTAAACTTTATACTTTAAGTTTATATCTCTACATCTAAATCATCTCAATTTTAAAATAGGTTTGGCAACCTTTGGACATCATGCATGTCTGATTTGTGGACCATGACTTGTTTCAGAAAGACCCTCTACACTTAAGAAGGTGGTGTATGACAAACATCATCAATTTCTCTCTCCTTCACATCCCAAGTATGTGCCACATGAGGTATCACCACTGTGATGAGAGGTAGATATTGGTTTGAGGCATGGAGAAGCACCCCCAATCCCCGATGGGATGTCTAGATCCTCAATCTTCTTTCAACTTCCATATTGGTATGACATGAATATCAATCATCTCTTAGATCCCCTGCATATCTTTAAGAATGTGGCAAAAAATATTTGGAACCATTTAATTGGTAAAAGAGATACAAAGGGTGCAAGGGATGACTTACAAAACATTGGACGCCTTCAAACTGCATGGCCGATTGAAAGTGAGAGTGGCAACATGGTCCTACCAAAGGCACCATCGGTGTATTAACCAAGGAGCACAATAAGGTGAAAAGTGTGATTGCCTCTTTTTGTACACTAACGGGAGTAATGCATTCATTGAAGGGTTCCTTCACAAAGACTGAAAAGAAAGGAGAGGTATAATTATATGGCCTCAAGACACATTATTGGCATAAGATATTAAAGGTATATAAATATTCGCTTATTCATTTTCTCTTTATGGTACATAATTTAGAGGCTCATATACTAACTTCCATTTGTTTCTATGCATAGTTTATTCTTCCAATTTCTGTAGTTGGTTATGGATACAAGAAAGTGAGGGTTTACAAAATTGGAAGCTTGGTGAGGTATGAATCTTCTCTTCAATTCACTAGCTAAGTTATATTACATATTTGGTATTCTCATGCGCTCACAAGTTATCTATTGGTAAATAGTACACATGATTGCTATGTATGTAGGTACATATCCTTAAAGGAGATAGATCCTACATCCATTGATATGGCTTGTCTCTCTCAATGCTATTGAGGTAGTGTGTATGATCAAGGATAACTTTCCTAGAACAATTCTCACCAGCCAATTACATCTTGTGGTGCATTTGGTTGATGAAGTGACGCTGTGTTGTGTTGTTCATGTTCAATGGATGTTTTTCCTTGAAAGGTTCATGAAAACCTTAAAGGAATTTGTGAGACAAAGAGCAAGGCTAGAAGAAATCATTGGCAAAGGAATGGTTGATGCAAGAGTCTCTTGTGTATATCTTAAAACATCTATCTCGCATAGATCCTTCCATGCCACGATTGTGGATCAATGAGGAGGATGACCGACTAATCACTAATATGCCTAGGAGAAAGGAAGGCAACGGACACTGGATGAAGCATTATTGCACAAGGTGAATACATTTTTCATTCTAAATAGTCCCATCATGATGAAGAAGTGGATTGGGAGATACACGGATGCAATCAATAGACAAAAGGATGAGAGAAGAGCTTCCAGAAGAGCAAATAGATGCTTGCCAATACCGCCCAACCTCTACCAAATGTGATCAATATAGAATGTCTTCATATGGCAATATCGATGGCGTCGTAAAATGGAGAGATGATCATGAGAGAAGAGTATGGGTTTGCAAGAGCATGTGACCCTCAAGTAAGTATATTCTTCATCTCTGTCTCATGTATATACCTTGTTTAATGCACTATACTAAATGTTATGCTTTTTTTTAATGTTAGTACAGACTATATAATGTAATATGGTCAGATGGAAGGCACTTTCGCATGGAGAGCATGGATTCTAAAAGAAACACATTTGATTGTGGTGTGATGGCAACTTTTGAGTAAGAAAGTCGAGTTAGTAGACATGATACCAATGCCATAGGGGACAATCTTGAGTATTGTGGAAGTATTCAAGATATTCCTGAGGTTGGATTTAGAGTATTTTTTCTATTCATATTTGATGTCAAATGGTTCAAGGTGATATATAGAGGTGCTAAAGCAACCATGAAGAAACATCCAAATGGATTCTTTCAAATTGATTCCACCAAGTTTTGGAATGATAAGAAAGATACTTTTGTAATACCTCAACACTTCAACAGGTTAGTAACCCAACCAATCCCAAAATAAATCTTGATGTAGTATGATAAAAATGTAACCCCTTTGCTTTGTGATATTAGGTTGTGTTTCATGCCAATCGAATTGATCAAAAGTGGTGGTATGTTATACAAGTTTTCCCTTATTTAAAACATATCTTTCAAGATCAATATGTGGAGGTCGAATCTCTAGATGAGGTGTAAGTACTACCTCAAATCGTCTCATTGGAAGAAGACGATGAAGAAAACATTTTGGAGGGGGCCGATCAAGAGCATGAGGAACATCAATCCAAAAAAGATGATGAGTCACCTGTCAATCATGGAAATGCTTCACTAGATCATGATAGTGATATTGATATGGAGCCCCATCAATATCACTATCATCTTCCATTAGATATAGACATTGATGAAGCAACACATAATGGCTTTATTACAAGATGGGATAGATTCATGATCTTGACATTGTTTCCCTTCTCAAAAGTTTTCAACTATTCTTTTTTTTTGCTCGAAATATGGCTCCAAGGGTTCTAATGGATGTTTTTTTAAAACTACAATCATTTTCTGTGTGTATGTGACATGTATAAGTTAAATTTAACATCCAACAACTCCCTAGAATTTTATGCAGCGAAAATAGCAGCCCAATTTCGTTGCTATTTTTTGTTGTGTAGCAGCCTAAATTAGAGTATAGCATTGAAATTTTGCTGCTATAGGTACTGTTGAGAAGCGAAGTTTTGCTGCTATATATAGGCAATACTGCCAGAGCAGAAAAAAATTTCACTGTTGGGGAGCACTATTTCGGTGTGCGGGGCAGTGAGTGGAATTCCCGACAAAATAAACGCTGCTAAATTACTGCTAGGAAAGCTGTTATGCCGCCGACGTGTTGTAGTGAATCTAAGGATTTCCTTTATAATACCTTGTGCTTGTAAAAGCTCTTTTTGGATCCAAAGAGGAGTATTTTGTAGCTTTGTTATCCTCCATTTTTTGTTCTTGTTTTTGTTGAGATATCAAGCTCATCTAGTGAGGCGGTGGACACTGATGACCCGCCTGGGGAATAGGCCCCACACTTACACCACTGGCATGGTTGGTGAGATCATGGGTGATATGCAGCCAATGGGATGACAGGCTGTGTGTGACAGCCATTCTAGAGACTGGCATAGTTATAGCGCCAGCTCATTTAGTTGGATTCACACTATAGAGAACCCTAGTATGTATTTGGTTGAGTACTCTTATCTTTGTATATGGTGTGTTGAGTGTTGTGTGAAGAAGAAGAAGATTTTCAGCCTCTCACCTTGTGTATTCTCTTTTAGGGTTTGTGAGTGTGTGTGTGCTTGCAAGAGCTCAAGCTCTCTTCTCCCTTGCATCTTTTCATGGTATCAGAGCTTGGTTCATGCTAAGGGCTGAGCTGCAAGCAAGAGAAGCACAGGAAGCGGTACGAGGGTAAGAGCTTCATCTACTCTTCCCTATTTGTGTTGGCGACTACACCTTTGTCAGGAGCTCTACGGGAGGCACCGGCAAACAATCTCTGATTGAGGAGATTTCTTTGCGGGAGTAAAGCTATAGGGCAACTATAATGTCCTATCAAACAAAATTTTCGGGCCAAAAACGCGTTCCGGGCACGTTAGGACCTCCGTTTTTCAAAAAGCAAGCAGTTTCGAGCACTGCACGTAAGTCATCGATTCTCTCGGGGGGGTCACTATATGTAAATCCTCTATATCACGTGCGTTCAAGGCCTATTTAAAAAGTCCCTTATCTGTGAATTTTTTAGTGAATATAATGTATCCTTTCCTATTCAAATCTGTAATTTTTTTTAAAATACAATAAATAAATCCCCTCTGTAAATATATTTCTGTAAGTTTTAAATATTTAAAATGTCCTTCTGTTGAACCCACGTGATACTTACATATTTATACGAGTGACCCCCTGAGTCGATTCTATGCAGAACTCTGTTTTAAGAACTGTAGGAAGACAGATTGGTTGTGCAGACATTGTGTGTGCTGCAAGGAGGTCAACACTTGCCACTGGGTGTATGTATGCACATTGAGGTCACTTGTTGTGACATTTGAGTGTAGTACAGTACCGCTGCAGAAAATACAGTAGTTTGTGCAGGACAAACCAGAGTGCTGTTTCTCGTAAATTTGTGTGTCTGGCAAGATGTCAAATGATGGCATAAACTAGATTGTTGCTGAGAAGCTTGACAAGAACAACTTCCATGCTTGGAGGTTCAGGTTGATAAATTTCCTGTGATAAGAAAGTGTTATTACTGGGACTATATAGAAGGTGAGCATGAAGAGGCACCAGAGATACCGGAGATCAATCCGACTGCTGTCGCAGATGTGAAAGAGTTCAAGGATTGGAACCAAGGAGCCAAAAAAGTTTATTGGCTCTCTATCAGTATACAGGACACCATGATTGGCCACATACAGGATGCCAAGTCCCCCAAGGAGGCGTGGGACACCTTGGTAAAACTCTATGAAACGAATACCAAGGCACGAAAGGGGGAAATACCCTCTTGACACTTTCCACAAGAACACAAATCGATATATTTCACAAAAATCCTTAGACATATCACATTTTTGGTGTGGTGAGTTAAGCCTCTCTTCAGCATATGGATTGCCAACTAGTACTAGTTTTTGGTGATCTCTATATTTTTTCTAGCATGGATAGTGGTGTGTTTTAATCCAATGGTCCTTTCTCTATGGATGTGTTTCTTGCAAAGTATATACGTATGAGTGTCAAATAGATGGAGTGTTCAAGAATGCATACAAAACTTTGACTTTTGGCTTGAGGAAGATTCTTAGGATTGGTGCTTTTCTTTGCCCTAAGCTATTCATCAACATATCTTGGGGAAAAGAAAAGCACCAATCCTAAGCATTAGAACAGGCTTTTAGTACACAGTTTAGGCCAGTTGTTTAAGAGCCCTCTAAAGTTATGGTGGGTGGAAATTTAAAATTTGTCAAAAGATCCTATGGAGTCTGTGCACGATTTTGTGGAAAATTTAAATCACAAATATGTATGTTTTGAGCGAGCAGTGGCTCAAGGACAACAAACGATGGCCCAACCCAGTGCTCCTAGCCCTAAGGCTACTTTTGTGAAGCTAAATAATTGCTTTATTGATGATTTGGACCTTGTTTTACAAATAAAGATACAAGGAGGAGGGCCTACCACTCTTCAAGATGCAATTCAAATTGCCAAGGAAAGGAGAGAAAGATACAGTTGGCTTTGTGACCTCCATCATCTTCAGAATCGAATCCTACAGAAATGTCAGTTATTACTCCTTTAGGTGATAGTCATGTGGATCACTTAGTTAATAAGTTTTCTAATCTTTGATTTATTGCAGCAACATTGACCCATAAATACCCAACCTAGAGAAGGGGATAGCCCAAGTGGGGTCCCAAGTGGGGTGTTTTCATTTGCTGAGGACATGGCCATCTACATCACAATTGTCCAAGCCTCGAAGGCCAACTCTCAGAGGCCAATCCATCTTCTACACCATGAGCCAATGACCTCATCATCAAAGTACACACCAAGTCCCTTCTGAGAAGCTTTGTATACTGAAAACAAATTTTTGGAAATTCGTGGTACGTGTAGAACGTCATGTAAGGTGGCAGAGGAACCCAAAGAAACATTACCAACACCGGTGACAAGAAGCGAAGATTGTCGCCGATATGAACTGAAGAAGAGATAGTCTGGAAGTCCTCCAAGATATGGGCCTGATTGGTCATGTGGGTAGAAGCACCACTATCACCAACCCATTCCACCCCTTCGGGTGTGACACTAACCTCTTCAGGAGAAGTCATATCTATGACCACGAGGATTTTTGAAGAAGTGGATCAATCTGTGACTGCCATGTGTAACTCGCGGCGGGTGCTCGGGGGACTAGGGCCTGACACACTTGTTGATACTATCAATGCATATTAAAACATTTAAACATGGCCACAGCCTTAACACATATCCATCATTACTTTGCATAAAACATAAAAGATGGACAAAACATCCACAAATGTTGAAAATGGAGCTTGCACGTGTGACACTGCCGCAGAGGCCGGAATGGGCCGACCGCCTTGGAGTATTTTATTACCCAAGGAGAATAATATCATGTACAAGCTTTGAGGGCCTTACTCTCCCCATGGGAGATGCCGGATTATCCATATACAAATGCCATAACACAACCCAACACGAGGCAACCAAGCCGGAACATAGGCTGTAGAAATGCCGAGCCAACAATATAATCCATATACCTCCGTGTGAGTACTGATTCTTTCCCAAAAACCACGGGTCTTCATGCAATAAAGCTGGTACAGCAAGTACAACTCTCCATTCAGTCGGTACAATAGGTACAATGGTTGGTACACCCGGTACGATGGTCGGTACAGTAGGTACGATAAGTATAAATGTTGGTACAGCATGTACAGCATGTACAGTGACTAGTACAGCTGGTACAATGGTTGGTACAGCAAGTACAAAAGCTGGTACAACTAGTACAATGGGTAGTATAGCAAGTACAATAAGTACAAGGACTAGTACAGCCAGTACAATGGCTGGTACAGTAGGTACAAAGGTTGGTACAACAAATACAATGACTAGAAATCATAATAAATGATTAAATACCCTTGCCTTCAGTATTTCTTCACAATGGAAGCCTCCAAAACAATCCCCAACAGTTGGTATTGAGCGTGCAAAGGAGGGTAAGTGTCACAAGTGCATTAGGGAAAGTGTCATAGTTCTAAGCGTAGGGCATTCATAGACTTAAAAAAATACATAGAGTCTTAATGCTGCAAAACGCTTCATTGAGCTCAAAGAGCTCTCAACTCCATAGTTGCCCCCACTAGCGTGAGGAGAACGAGGCCAAAAAATTTTACTTGAGAGAAGAAAAACCTTAGGGTTTCTTTTACCTTTCACACCCTCCCTTTTTCACATTTTCCACCCTTTTTTTCTCTCAGCTGAGTAATTGGCCGCCGCCGCGCTGACAAGGCAAAAGAAAAAAAGTTGAGAGAAGAAAAAGCTTAAGGTTTCATTTATCTTTCGCACTCTCCTTTTTCACATTTTCCATCCCTTTTACCCACTTTAAGCATTGGGGCATGCCCATTCACACCTTGGCTACATTCTCTAGATTTGCTTTGTCTACACTCTTGTCCATCTCACATTTTTTTCATTTTCCCTTGTCATCCTTATTCATGGACTGATCGATTTGTGTTATCTCAACATTACCACACTATATTCAAGGTGTGTTCACATGCTTTGAGAGTATTGGGTGGTGTTCATGTGTAACCATGATTTACTACTACTATCCTTGATTGGATAGACATGCCACATGCCATCATCATCATTGACATCACTTTGTTTTCATTTTAGATCCCGATCATAGGAGATTTTCTCATGCTTTGCCATTATGCATGTGCACGTGTATCAATATCATCATGAGTATGTGTGTGCGATATAACATCATGTGTATGTGAATGCAATACGTCATCATAACCACTATCGGAATCTATGTCGGATTAGTCTACCTCCTCATGAACATAATCAAGATGGCTTAAGAGTGTAGGACACTCATGCAAGTCACCCAAAAGAAGAATTATACCATGTGAACAATGTTGAAGCATCCGTGTCGAGGTAGCCAAGTAATGAATCAACAAAGTCGCTAGAACATTTTGTACATACATCCCTCTCATCGTATAAGTACCTCAAATGGCTAGGACTCAAGCTTGCACATCCAACCATGGCATGAGTATGCTACCTCATCTTAGCATGAAGTCAGGGAATGAGGATCTAAAAGTCTAAGCCTCAAAGTACCAAAGGTATGTGTGAACTTGGCAAAAGAAATGTGATCCAAGGCATGAGATAGCAACTCATGATAATGGATACACATACACAAGATGATCACATTGACACATGCACATGGTGCACATCATGATGATGTATGTGGTATTGATGTGTGTGAGCTAGATCATGTGGACATGATCTTGAGGGTGGGTATAGTATCGAGTATCATGAGTACACCTACGTCTACCTACCTTCCTAGGAATCATGGGGATGCATTTAGACATTGATGAGGGTCTACTAGAGAATTGCGAGAAATTGACTAGTGATGTATCCATTATTACACACAAGGTTAGTGATGCTTCACATCATGTAGGTTCACGTGGGATACCTATATGAGCATAGGCCTAAGCTTCTTGTGTTAGATATGTTATAATATTCTTCTAGGGCGAGTATCATAAGTACACCTACGTCTACCTACCTTCCTAGGAATCATGGGGATGCATTTAGACATTGATGAGGGTCTACTAGAGAATTGCGAGAAATTGACTAGTGATGTATCCATTATTACACACAAGGTTAGTGATGCTTCACATGTAGGTTCATGCAGGATACCTATATGAGCATAGGCCTAAGCTTCTTGTGTTAGATATGTTAGAATATTCTTCTAGGGCTTATACATGTGTGATCGTTTTTTATTTGACCACTACTCTTAGTTCTCATATCCTACCTAGAAGCGTTCATGTGGATATAGTTCATGTATTTGAGTAGACAGGCATAGTATATGAGAGTAGTGATGATTTTGTTCAGAGCTTTTCTCCTTTTTTTATTAGGAAAACATTTGAGTAGACAGGCATAGTATATGAGAGTAGTGATGATTTTGTTCAGAGCTTTTCTCCTTTTTTTATTAGGAAAACATTTATAGGTACATTCCTTAGTCTACTATCCTTCAAGTCTTTATGATTCTAGTTTTTTATTATACCTTGTTGATGTTTATGTCATTATCTAATTAGTTTCTTAGGTTCCAAGTTACTGATAATACATGTTATGTTTAAGCTTTCTATTTTGAAGTTTTTTACTCATGATTTTTTCAGAGTAGATAATAATCACTCTTTAGATATTTAATTAAGTTCAGACTTTAGATTGGAGGTTACACTTTCATGATGTTTTTAAACTAGATAATAATCACTCCTTTGGTTTTTAATAAATTTTAGACTTTAGATTTGGAGGTTAATCTTCCATGATATTTGTAGGATTTCTTTTAGAGTAGATAATAAGCAGTCTTTATGTTTTTTTGGATCTATGGGTTCTACTTTTCATTAATCTTCCATGATATTTTCTTTACGTGGTTTTTGCTACAGGTTTATTAATTCCTTACTTTGTCAACATCTTCTTTAAAGACCTATATGGTAACATATTTTACATTCTACTTATTCTTTGATTCTTAGTCTTATTTTTACTATAGTGTATGTTATATGCATGTTTTTTTAAAACGTAAAACAAGATCTAAGCTATTTTCCTTTTTGTACATGCAAATGCCAGAAAGACAAAAGGTTATAAGTTCTATACATAGTATTAAGGTCCAAAACAGAAGATATAATGAGAAAAGATGAATTAATGAAACATACAAGTTTGAATGGGTATTAATGTAACCCATTCAGTCAGGGTTTTTTTTAATTCAAGATAAAGGAAGATATAATGAGAAAAGATGAATTAATGAAACATACAACAAGTTTGAATGGGTATTAATGTAACCCAATAGTCAGGGTTTTTTTTTTAATTTAAGATAAAGGAAAAAGGGGATTGGACAAAGCATTGGAAAACTAGAATAATAAACTTTAGAAGTAGAAATATTGGTGGGAGTATAGCAATGGAGGTATTAGTCCAACATGTGTATATATACAAAGAAATCTCCCTGCATCCAAATAATCAAACTGTAAAACACAAGCCTAATGATAAGAAGATGACTTTCTAATATTAATTAGTACACTATTTTTATACTTGAATTTTTGAGATAAAGATATGCTATTTCTAGTATGTCTCTCAGCATTATATCCATCAACGGTTCAAGAATAGCAATCTGTAAAGTGCTTAAGTGAAAAGAAAAATGTTTTTCATTGAAAATTGAAACTCTCTTATATTAGGGAGAGAATTCTAGCTCCTTAGCATCACAATATATATTTTTCTATGATTCCTTGTACGTTATGCCATCAAGAAAAATTAAGTATAGCTGTTTGCATCCCATGTCACTCCTATTAGAAATAGGGTTACAGGAATGCGTACACACACACACACACACACACACACACACACACAATGGAGAAGCTCAAGGGAGCACACAATGACATGATAAATAGATAATAAATGTGTGCTGCACAAAGAAGATAAGTATACCCCAAGATGGGTGTATATTACCATGGAGGGAAAAACCTCCTAAAGAAGGAAAAAGTATCTTGGTTGGTCCTAGTGTGTTCACACACATCACTACTAAATATGGCTACAAATCTCCCCTGGGAGTGATGATATGAAAAAGGGGGAGACAAGGGGTGAGCTGGCACTAGAAGTACAAGAGATGTGCCAAGCTCTTTGGATTATGATAGGGAGCCCAGACTAGTCTCCAAAGGGAAGTAAGTTTAAAGCTTTGCGAAAAGCTTCAAACTTCTCTCGTGGGAGAGCCTTCATGAAAGAATTTGCCAAGTTGTCCTATGTTGGCACATAAGCCAAGATAATTTTCCTTGTAGAGCATCTCTCCCTAACATAATGATAGTGCACCTCAATGTGCTTTGTGCGAGCATGAAAAATTGGATTTCTCACAACTACCATAGTGCTCTGATTTTCAGTAAAGATGGTAGTGGCAATAAGGCACCTAAGCCAAACACACTCAACCGTAGGTGTAAACATTGTCCTATACTTAGCTTCACAGCTAGAAGTGGCCACAATGGGTTGCTTCTTATACCAAGCCATGATATACATGAATCACTAATAAGGAGAAAGCAAAAACCACTCGTGTGTCATAACATCTAGCCTAGTCTTAGTCTGTCATTAGGGAAATTTTGGACTCAAATTGGGCCCCTTTAAGAATTTGTACACATTCTCTCTCTACACAAATGGACTCGTGTGGTGAAATTTTTGTAAATCAACTCAAAAGTGAGTGGAGTTTGGACATTTAGAATCAACTCTTTGAGACTTTTCTAATGATATATATCATGTGAGGAAATTTATCTATTCAAGAAGTCCCCAAATTTGTGATGATGTGGCACATTACATGCCACATCATCACCAAATTCGGCGACTTCTTGATATGAAAATTTTTCCATCATGCTATATATCATTGGAAAGGTCTCGAAGAGTAGATTCCAAATGTCTGAACTCCGCTCACTTCTGAGAGTTAATTTGCAAAAATATTACCATGAGTCCATTTTTGTAGAGAGAGAATGTATGCAAATCCTTAAAGGGTCCAATTTGAGTCTAAATTTTTCCTAATGAAATGTATGCAGCTATGATTTACCCCCCTTGGATAAAATAAACCAAAGTGCTTAGTTCTCTTTAGAGGTAAAAGAGAATCTGTAAATGTGAGAGAAGCTATGAAAAGGTGAGAAGTATCTACTAGGAGAGAATAAAGAGTAGCATGAGGAGATTTAGGAGGTGTGGAGAGGTGGAGAGAATCAAGCAAAAGAGGTGGAGTGAATCAAGGAGAAATCAGTGGGATTAATGTAAACCCTATAAATTGAGGCATTGGCCTAATGAGAATTTGCTGGTTTTTGATTATCCATGCCTACATTAAGCTATCAGTTAATTGCTCACTAATCACATCTTAATCATCATCTAATCTCTTTTTCAATGATGTTGATTCTAGCATTTGATCCACGATAGCTCATCACATTGCTGCAAATTTAACATGGTATCACAACCTAGCCCAGAATCCATCAAATTTATGAGCTCATTATCTTGCTAATCACTTAGCTAATTAGGATTAGTAAATCCAAGTGCCCCACTTTGCACTTGAATAACGCAAAAATGAAAGGGATTTGACTTTCTAGCGTCTCATATACTCTTGTAGAGTTTTCTGTCATCTAAAACTTTTATCTTTATGTTAAAATATGATTCTAAACATATAGAAAGATAAATGCTTTGCAAAACAGTCCCTAATGAAGGTTATACCTAAAATCTAGTCACAAACTAGTCAAATATTTTATCTTCTAATTCTTTAACTCCAAAAGTATTTATTCTATGAGTCGCACTAAGGCAATCAACAATAGATCTTGGAAGGAAACCCCCCCCTCTCCTTTTCTCACGATGTTCCCCCATCATTACCATGGTTAAGCATGCCGTACATTGACTCAGATTCTCCTATATACATGCTTATCGATTTATTTATTTAATCTCAAAATAATTTAAAGCAAAATAATAAAAATAATGTTTGTGTACTTCCCTGATATATTTGCTGATGCCTTGATTGATTGGGAATCTATGTCTACTCTCTAGAAGTTGTGGAAGAGCTGTTTGTAGATTTGATCAAGTCTACAGTGAGATCTAAGCTCTTCATCAAATCTGCAGGTGACTTTGGTAAAACAGAGATTAAGCATTCAATGTTTGGACAAATCTTGTGTTTCTTGGCTTAATCCTCTACTAGTCTAATCTCTATTGATGGCCTTAAAAGGATTTGAGCTCATTTGAACTCTAAGGCCCCAGCAGATATGGACTCCCTGCATACTCTATTTTTGGCACACAAAACAAAGGATTAATTTGCTAATTAGTGATTAATCAACACTAATCACTATATTTTGGTACAATTGAGGGTTCAAATTAACGATTGGGTATCTGATATAGATCCCTAGAACTTCAGATTGCAATTCGGAGATGGTTTGATAATCCAACCATTCAAATTTGTTATCCTTGGTTTAATGTAATTTCTGGTGAATTTATGCTGATAAAGTTGTTGTAATCATCACCTAAACACCAGATTGAGTTGTAAAAGGGTAGACACTGCATTTGAATCTTGAAATTGGATAAGGAGGTAAGACCCCCTTCACATCATCATGAGTATGGCACAAGAGATAGCCAAATTTAATGGGGAGCAGTTTTATACATGGCAAACAAAAACCATGTATTTGCTTCATGAGGAAAAATCTGTGGGGGCTAGTTTAGGAAAGAGATGAATGTCCAGAGGTGAGAGGAAAAAATGAGTGGAAGAGCAGGAATGAGAAATCATTAGGACATCGCACTCAGTTTAAATGATGAAATCATTTTTTTTGTTATCTTTTTGTGTGATGGGAAGAGTGTTAGTAAAGTGAGCAATAACAACACTTGTGTGATGTGGGGAATTAGTAGAGTAATTGGTTTGTGCCATTGAAGTAGTAGACTATAGGTCATGACATGAAAGCTTAAAGCATGAAGTGAAGGGCTTAAAACATGAATTATTATGCGTGAAGGCTTAAAGCATGAATTGTTAAGTGTGAAGGCTTAAAGCATGAAATTTTAATTCGTGAAGGGCTTAAGTCATGAAAGACTCAACCCGTGAAGGGCTTAAGGCATGAATTGTTAGGGCGTGAAGGCTTAAAGCATGAAATGTTAATTCGTGAAGTGTTAAGTGAGAATTGTTAATTTGTGAAGTGTTGTTTTTATATTTTTTTTTGCATTACATTAAATTTTGTTACCACCTTGTGAACAACAGGTTCTTGTGGCTACTCTCCTTTTTGAGAGAATAGGTTCGTATGTTTGCCGCGTAGCTTCTTCACTCATGATTCTCATATAGAGGGGTAAAAATAGCATTGTTATTTTGTCCTTGATGCGCTCATAAGTCTCCGTTGTTTGCAGACGTGGGAATTGATCCTTGAATTTGTGGCTTTATTGTTATCGAGGTGGTAGGTACATCTTCTAGTTAGTTGCCATTAGTGTAAGATTCCTCCCCAGCCTCTCAAAATGTCCAGCATCTTCCCCTGTAATCAATCCCTCTTCAGAAATATAAAAGACTTGTTTCTAACTGTTTTAACCTAGAGAGAGAAAATATTCTAGAGAGAGAATATTCAAATTTTTAATATTTTTGGATAGAAAATTATCTCATCTTATTAAAATAAGTTCCCCTGAAACAGAAATTCAAAAAGAACTTTCCAATGTGCAATTGGAATTAATTGGAAATGGGTATAAAGGACCTTAGCCTAAGGGTCTAGATTTTCAGAAATTTTTGGATTATGGTCCAATTAAGGTTCCTATGGGCCAATAGCATCAATCCATGTGTAGGGAGGAGATAAATCCAATTTGTAAAAGAAGATACCCAAAAATGAGTAAATGCTCACATAAGATGAAGAGTTGAAAATGTACAAGGTTTATTAGTAAAAAACTATGAGCAATATTAAAATGATTCCATTATGACACATATGTAAGGAAGGGGAGTTCTTTAAAGGAGGTGCATATTTCACATAAGATGAAGAGTTGAAAATGTACAAGGTTTATTAGTAAAAAACTATGAGCAATATTAAAATGATTCCATTATGACACATATGTAAGGAAGGAGAGTTCTTTAAAGGAGGTGCATATTTCACATAAGATGAAGAGTTGAAAATGTACAAGGTTTATTAGTAAAAAACTATGAGCAATATTAAAAATATGAGATATTTTGGGTATAATAATTCCATTATGACACATATGTAAGGAAGGGGAGTTCTTTAAAGGAGGTGCATATTTCACATGCTTGAATGAGTTTTAAACTCATAAAAATTGAGATATTTCATCTCTCCTCTCTCCTCATTCAAGTCTAGTTTCAAAAAGTTAGCTTAACTGACCTAAAAATGGTCAAATATTGACCAAACTGATTTAGAAAATTCTAGAATCAGTTTGTTTGGTTAGGAGCTCAATTTTTTCTATAAATAGAAGCCTCCCCCTTGTTGAAAAATATATAGTGTTTATGCATCGTTACTCTACTCCACCTAAGCCAAGAACTATGAATTCATTAATAATTCACTAGTTTTTGGAGCTTCCCTCTTTCTTCAATCCCCATTGGTGGCTCCATCAACATACTTAACCAATTGATTGGTTGGGGGCCTCTACCGTGAACAAAGAATCAAGCTATTTGTAAGGTAATTAGTGAATATTGATCTTTTCTATAATTTCTCAATGTTTCTCTCTTCTCAATCCCTCTCAAGCTTGAGAAGCTTAATTGGTATGGTTTTTTAAATGCTATTGAAGTTAATTGGTGAATAGTAGTGAAGAGTTACATAATTTAATAAATGCTATTGAAGTTAATTTCCATTTATGTTTAAATTCTAATGGTTTTTATGTAATTTCTCTCTCTCACTCAAGAAATGGTCATACTCATGACCCATTCTCAATCCAAATCAAGCTTTTCATAAAGCTTTTCCTTAACCCAAGATTAAGCTATGCTTGAGGCCAAATTAATGACTTTTTTCTATGCTTTTAGTTTATGTATATTAATGATTCAATCTATTATGGATTAATGATCCAATTAGAGATCATTTTAATTATTTTCTTAATGATAAGCTTTATCCCTTAGAAAAATTGAGATTTATCAGTCATAGCAGCGGAGCTATGGCAAAATTTTTATAAAAATTATGCATAAAATAATTTCATTCAAAGCATAAAAAGAGGACTTCCTACCATATTCTAGGAATTATCATCCTAGATTAATTGAAAGAATTTCATTATAATCATGGAGAAATTGAATTTTAATATCATGCATAAAGGATAAGTTTTTATATCAAAAGTGTTATTTTTACCATTTTTATTTCATGCATAGAAGTATGCATAATGGATAAATTTTTATATCAAAAGTGTTATTTTTACCATTTTTATTTTCATGCATAGAAGTATGCATAATGGATAAATTTTTATATCAAAAGTGTTATTTTTATCAATTTTTATTTTCATGCATAGAAGTATGCATAAAGGATAAATTTTTATATCAAAAGTGTTATTTTTATCATTTTTATTTTCATGCATAGAAGTATGCATAAAGGATAAATTTTTATATCAAAAGTGTTACTTTTATCATTTTTATTTCATGCATAGAAGTATACATAATGGATAAATTTTTATATCAAAAGTGTTACTTTTATCATATTTGAATTTCATGCATAAAGGTATGCATAAAAGTTGATTATTTTATTATAAAAGTGTGTCTTTTATTATATTGAATTTCATGCATAGAGGTATGCATAAAGGTTGATTATTTTATTATAAAAGTGTGACTTTTATCATAATTGAATTTCATGCATAGAGGTATGCATAAAAGTTGATTATTTTATTGTAAGAGTGTTATTTTTATCATATTGGATTTCATGCATAGAGGTATGCATAAAAGATATTCTTTTTATACTAAAAGTGTGATTTTCCTCATAAATGGATTTTATGCATAACTTAGATGCATAAGAGAAATTCTTTTATTCTAAAAGTGTAATTCCTACCAAATTGAATTTATGCATAAGAAGATGCATAAAAGATTGATTTTAATTTCGAAAGCGTTAGTCTCCTTAAATGGAATTTATGCATAAATAAATGTGTAGAGAAATCTTATATCAAATATAAGAATTCTCTTAAAAAAAGATATGAAATGTGATAAGATGTGATAAGAGGTGTATGAGATGTGATAAGATTTGATAAGATGCGTATGGAAAGTGATAGGATGTGATAAGAGGTGTATGAGATGTAAAACGATGTGATAAGATGTGTATGAGATGTGATAGAATGTGTTAAGATGAGTTAGGATGTGTTAAGATGTATATGGGATGTGTTAGGACGAGAATGGATGTAATATGGTTGTATGAATGTGATGTGGATGTATACATGTAGATGTATATGTATGAATGTGAATGTTGATGTGGATGTAGATGTATGGATGTAGATACGGATGTGTATGTATGTATGTGGATGTGTATGTATGAATGAGGATGTGAAAATGGATGTATGTATGTAGATGCGGTGTATGGATGTATGTATGTAGATGTGGATGTATGTATGTAGATGTGGATGTATGGATGTGAATGTGAATGAAGAGGTGGATGTGGATGTATGGATGTAGATACGGATGTGGATGTATGTATGTGAATGTGGATGTATGAATGAGGATGTGAAAATGGATGTATGTATGTAGATGCGGATGTATGGATGTATGTATGTAGATGTGGATGTATGTATGTAGATGTGGATGTATGGATGTGAATGTGAATGAAGAGGTGGATGTGGATGTATGGATGTAGATACGGATGTGGATGTATGTATGTGAATGTGGATGTATGAATGAGGATGTGAAAATGGATGTATGCATGTGAATGTGGATGTATGAATATGAATGTGGATGTGTGGATGTGGAAATGGAGGTATGGATGTATGAATGTGGATGTGGATGTGGATGTGGATGTATGCATGTAGATGCGTATGTATGAATGTGAAATTGGATGTATGATGTGGACGTACGAACATGGATATGTATGTAGAATAATGAATATGAAGGTGTATGTGAGATAATGTGTAGTCTATATGAGTGAATGGATGAGAACGAGTACACATTGAATGGAATGTGGAATAAGTAATGTGGTCCGAGAGTGGATAATATGGAAAGACAAGAGTTCGTTATAGAAACTGTATTTTGTGACTGTTTGTAAATGACTGTTTTATGTCAAGAATGCTGGAGAAGCATTTTGACCATCTTGAGGATTAAGGTCATGAAGACCGAACTGATAAAGTTGCAACTGCTGACGGAGAGTCAATGGAGGACGTCTCGCGTAGCAAGGTCGATCGAGGTCTTGACCAGCCTCGGTTCGATTTAAATGGTGAGCTTCCGGTACGGTGGATGAGGGACCAAGGAAGCGGCCTATGAGTGAAGCGCTAGGTCACCTGCGAAGGATCCTAGAGGGTGCTGACCATACGGTGCTCGGGCTCTGGGTCGCCGAAGATACCCACACGTGCGTCGTGGAAGATATTGGAACAAGGAGTAAGAGTTGTTTTCTGAAACCGGGCAGCATGGATCTAGTTGATTGACCTTGCTGGTTCTCAACGGATGAGTCCATGGCTCTTTTATATGGATCTGTGGGTTGACCTAGCTGATCTTCCACGGAGATTCCATTCTATTATATGAATATATTGCCGGTTACTATGAGCTAGGAACTATGGAAAAGGCCCCCGAGCGAACAGGTGGTGAGCGTTCTGGTTGCCAATGATGCCATAAGTATACCAATGAATGAATGACTGGAAATAAGGATTCAACCAGAGACTTTGAGGATTGTCATCAGTGACATAATGGTTTTATTAAAGGATTGTTTTAAAGCTAGTTGATGCTAAGAAAAAGGCAATTTCATATTGGGTGTGTAAGTGGTGTGACTAGTTTTATGTTTGCATGAACTTCCGGCTAGGGGGCCTTGGAACTCTTTTCCTTGGTACCCGGGACAAAACCTAACCAAATTCTTAATTGGATCCCATCACTATAGTGGTTGGGCGGTTGGCTAACCCATGGGACTGGATGGGGTTAGGCTGGACTGATGGATCCGTAAATCGAGATTTAATTTCTATTATTACGATAGATGAAGTAAATCCCGGATAGAAATGATAGGAATCAACGGCTGTGCCTCTTGATGGGGAAAAAAGCGTTGATCCCAATGATCCAAGTGCAAGTTTCTTCCTTGATTTGACCAAGTACTTTTAAAGGTGCAGTCAGATCAGTTGATCCGTAATGATCTTGACTACGTTAGAGTAAAGAGTTATCCTGGTGGAATCGCCCATGCTTTCCGGGTAAAGGAAGTTTTTTCGGTTTCGGTTTTGGACAAACCGACGGATTAGTCTCTTGTCCGGATATCCGTGGGCGAGGCCCCGAGTGTGAGACCCCTACCCACGCATGATGTGCTACTTCCGCTGCTAGTACCCCGAATCCGTTGCGCGGTGGAGACCGGGATCTCACAGTTGGTATCAGAGCCAAATTGAAAGCTAATAAAGATAATTAAATTCTTATCTGAAATTAGTAATAAGAATTCAGAAACAGCATTTTCATAATGTATTTTCATTCCGTAAGCTTCTTTAATGAAGAAATTTTAATCAAAGAAATTATTTTTATAGATGGAAGTTTCCCATTTATCTGGTATTCCCGACCTCACCCAGTCTCAAGATATGATTGCATTTGCCTTCGAGCATCTCATCTCTTCCGCTTCAACTCAAACAAGCCGAGCAAGACTCGCACGCCATTTCGCGGATTTATATTTTCCTACCCCAGTGGAGAGAATACAACATAAGTGGTTTGCAGGGCAATATGTCCACGCCCCTTGTGACCGCCGTACAATGCTGTGGCAGAATCTCTCATTGACTATGATCTTGTTAAAACTGAAAATGGTGCGTGGTGTCATTCTATATCATTCGACGCCTCGAAATTTCAGACTTTGATGTCGAATTTATAGACTCCTTAGTCGATTTATCCCTAAGGAGAAAATAATAGCCCCCTTCGCAGTTAGAGAACTTATGTAACAGGGCATGACTATGTCCCAGTACGGTCCTCTTATATATCTTCCGAGGAGATTTTGAACTCAAAGCCGAGTTGCTCTATGTACTTATTGCAACTTGTATATAAATATACAAATGTTTTTTTAAAGTGATTGTTTACGGACGATCGGATAAAGAAAAATCTGTTTATCAGATTTATGTCATAGATCTCCAATAAGATCAACTGAGGAGCCAATTATGTCAAAAGTTATCAAGACGCACAAAAAGGTTGTAATTGCGTGATATAATACAAATTGTTAATTCAAATTGAAATTCATAAATTAGTAATTGGGTCTTCAATTGGAAGTACCGCAATTGTATGGAACCCTGACTTGCTTGAGGCCTAGACATGATGGTATTTACCTTATAGTTTCGAGTTTCATGACTATCCGTATATACCGAGGGTATAACTGCAGCTCTTTACCGGCAGTATATACGAGTAAATCTAAGACTTGAAATTATAAGCATTAATGCTATCCAGTTGATGAATTCGAATGTGGTTGATATGATTTTTAATTCTGTTTGGGAACTGATGAATTGATTGGGATTCTGATTGAAAAATAATGATTTTTGAAATTTAGTTGAAATATAATAACCTGAGCAAAACCACAATGAGGATGAATGGGACGAGTCCCTGTAATGATAAATGATGATAATGATTTCAGCAAATCACTATGAGATTAGTGGATTGTGCTGTCAAATTGCTACTATTAATACTTGAGACAGTAGATCAAGTTAAGGGATGACAAATTGAGAATTTGCTCAACTGAAATTCCCGTGTCAGAAGGAAATTTTTCGGTCTAATGGACCATTATCGTAGGAATGATATGATCTAAATGAATTATTATTTAATGATGAGTTCTATATAAGGAATATTTATCCCAGTATTCTGTTGGGTTGACCAGAATATAAGGAACCCAGAATAAATTGGATCTTAAGAAAAAGAGCTGTCCTCTACTTTGCGAGATGAGGACATCTCGCACATTTTTAAGTGGGGTAGAAGTTTGTAAGATTCCTCCCCCAACCTTCGAGGTATACAGGAGTAAGAATCTCCTTTTCTGATCATATAATTATTCCCTCTCTAAATAAAAGAAAGATTCTGTTTAAAAAGGGAAGACACTTTACCGAGAATACCTTCTCAGGAGCCCACCTGTTTTAAAGATTCAGAACGATGAGTTCAGAAGTGAGAACCAGTGTTTTGGATGCCAAGGTTTTGACCATCAGTTAAAAGACTGCCCGACTCCTACCATGAAAAGGGCACAGGGAAGTCTAGAAACCAAATTCAGAGACCAATTCCTTCATACCAATCTAATCAGGATCCGTCTCGAACAAGATTGCTTAACTCCATTAACTAGGTCCGACCCATTGATTAGGGTCGAGATGACCAGTCAAATGCTTGGCGACTTAGAGCAACAGATGCAGGCAATTCATAAAGATATAAACGCTGCCCAGGATTGACAGAGACAATATACAGATAAGAAGAGGACAGTCAAGAATTCAAAGAAGCAGTTATAGTCTTCATTTGAATACGGACCAAAAGAATTTCTTTATCTCTAGGGGAGTATAAGTAGTTATCCCCCAGATATTGTGGACCAAAGAAAGTAAGTGACTTAGCTTACGAACTTCTTTTATCTCCTCATCTCAAAGTTCTTAATGCCTTCTATAGAAATATGTGCCAAACCCAAATCATGGAAAGACGGTAAAACTTCAGTGGCAAGATACTGTTGGCTTCTAGATTACGCTAACTCCTTCCTTTATATAAGTCGTAACTTTACTTATCGCTCACAGTAATCTTACTTCCATCGATCTCCCTTCTTCTTAAACTCCTTCATGGCTTGGCAACAGGAATTAGTTTTATCCATGATGATTTCTCACCTTCAAGACGCAAGCAAGTCTGTGAAGAAGGATTTTATAGAACAGTATGAGCGCTCACTTTTTCCTCACTTGGGAACGTCTGTAGCTCAGACCAAATGGCGGACCTATCAAGACATAACTAGGGTAACACCCTGGGGTCAGCAGCACTTTCGTAACAATGTCCGCTTGGCCATGGTTATCGAAGCCTTGGGTTTGGGTCCCCGATACTACTGCGTCATGAGATCAAGACATCTTGGGTTTTCTGAGCGGGTCTTCTTACTGGCGTGTTTTCTTCCTCATCAGAAGATATGCCTTTACCCCGTTTTTGGTTTGCCTCTCAGAGGTCCTTTTGTTAGAACACCTCATACCACTGAGATAGGCGCGGCAATAACCAACAGAATCATTCCCATAGATGAGTTACCTTATACGTGCGCAGCTTGTGAGTGCTGCTTTTGTGATCATATGATGGACGGGCTTATGGAAGTGTAAAGAGTTCTTCTATCTTTATTGTATATGTTCCAAGAATGAATAAAGTTTAAATCTTGTTCTTGTCTTGACCCTTACTCTCTTTGGGACTTTTTTTAATTGGTGATTAATCTTAATTAAAAAATTTCTCTCAGTCTCATACTTGTGCATCTTGCGAAATTACCCCCAGTTTGCGAGATGAGGGCATCTCGCGTTTTTCAAGTAGGAGAGAATGTAAGATTCCTCCCCAGCCTCTCAAAATGTCCAGCATCTTCCCCTGTAATCAATCCCTCTTCAGAAATATAAAAGACTTGTTTCTAACTGTTTTAACCTAGAGAGAGAAAATATTCTAGAGAGAGAATATTCAAATTTTTAATATTTTTGGATAGAAAATTATCTCATCTTATTAAAATAAGTTCCCCTGAAACAGAAATTCAAAAAGAACTTTCCAATGTGCAATTGGAATTAATTGGAAATGGGTATAAAGGACCTTAGCCTAAGGGTCTAGATTTTCAGAAATTTTTGGATTATGGTCCAATTAAGGTTCCTATGGGCCAATAGCATCAATCCATGTGTAGGGAGGAGATAAATCCAATTTGTAAAAGAAGATACCCAAAAATGAGTAAATGCTCACATAAGATGAAGAGTTGAAAATGTACAAGGTTTATTAGTAAAAAACTATGAGCAATATTAAAATGATTCCATTATGACACATATGTAAGGAAGGGGAGTTCTTTAAAGGAGGTGCATATTTCACATAAGATGAAGAGTTGAAAATGTACAAGGTTTATTAGTAAAAAACTATGAGTAATATTAAAATGATTCCATTATGACACATATGTAAGGAAGGAGAGTTCTTTAAAGGAGGTGCATATTTCACATAAGATGAAGAGTTGAAAATGTACAAGGTTTATTAGTAAAAAACTATGAGCAATATTAAAAATATGAGATATTTTGGGTATAATAATTCCATTATGACACATATGTAAGGAAGGGGAGTTCTTTAAAGGAGGTGCATATTTCACATGCTTGAATGAGTTTTAAACTCATAAAAATTGAGATATTTTATCTCTCCTCTCTCCTCATTCAAGTCTAGTTTCAAAAAGTTAGCTTAACTGACCTAAAAATGGTCAAATATTGACCAAACTGATTTAGAAAATTCTAGAATCAGTTTGTTTGGTTAGGAGCTCAATTTTTCCTATAAATAGAAGCCTCCCCCTTGTTGAAAAATATATAGTGTTTATGCATCGTTACTCTACTCCACCTAAGCCAAGAACTATGAATTCATTAATAATTCACTAGTTTTTGGAGCTTCCCTCTTTCTTCAATCCCCATTGGTGGCTCCATCAACATACTTAACCAATTGATTGGTTGGGAGCCTCTACCGTGAACAAAGAATCAAGCTATTTGTAAGGTAATTAGTGAATATTGATCTTTTCTATAATTTCTCAATGTTTCTCTCTTCTCAACCCCTCTCAAGCTTGAGAAGCTTAATTGGTATGGTTTTTTAAATGCTATTGAAGTTAATTGGTGAATAGTAGTGAAGAGTTACATAATTTAATAAATGCTATTGAAGTTAATTTCCATTTATGTTTAAATTCTAATGGTTTTTATGTAATTTCTCTCTCTCACTCAAGAAATGGTCATACTCATGACCCATTCTCAATCCAAATCAAGTTTTTCATAAAGCTTTTCCTTAACCCAAGATTAAGCTATGCTTGAGGCCAAATTAATGACTTTTTTCTATGCTTTTAGTTTATGTATATTAATGATTCAATCCATTATGGATTAATGATCCAATTAGAGATCATTTTAATTATTTCCTTAATGATAAGCTTTATCCCTTAGAAAAATTGAGATTTATCAGTCATAGCAGCGGAGCTATGGCAAAATTTTTATAAAAATTATGCATAAAATAATTTCATTCAAAGCATAAAAAGAGGACTTCCTACCATATTCTAGGAATTATCATCCTAGATTAATTGAAAGAATTTCATTATAATCATGGAGAAATTGAATTTTAATATCATGCATAAAGGATAAGTTTTTATATCAAAAGTGTTATTTTTATCATTTTTATTTCATGCATAGAAGTATGCATAATGGATAAATTTTTATATCAAAAGTGTTATTTTTACCATTTTTATTTTCATGCATAGAAGTATGCATAATGGATAAATTTTTATATCAAAAGTGTTATTTTTATCAATTTTTATTTTCATGCATAGAAGTATGCATAATGGATAAATTTTTATATCAAAAGTGTTATTTTTATCAATTTTTATTTTCATGCATAGAAGTATGCATAAAGGATAAATTTTTATATCAAAAGTGTTATTTTTATCATTTTTATTTTCATGCATAGAAGTATGCATAAAGGATAAATTTTTATATCAAAAGTGTTACTTTTATCATTTTTATTTCATGCATAGAAGTATACATAATGGATAAATTTTTATATCAAAAGTGTTACTTTTATCATATTTGAATTTCATGCATAAAGGTATGCATAAAAGTTGATTATTTTATTATAAAAGTGTGTCTTTTATTATATTGAATTTCATGCATAGAGGTATGCATAAAGGTTGATTATTTTATTATAAAAGTGTGACTTTTATCATAATTGAATTTCATGCATAGAGGTATGCATAAAAGTTGATTATTTTATTGTAAGAGTGTTATTTTTATCATATTGGATTTCATGCATAGAGGTATGCATAAAAGATATTCTTTTTATACTAAAAGTGTGATTTTCCTCATAAATGGATTTTATGCATAACTTAGATGCATAAGAGAAATTCTTTTATTCTAAAAGTGTAATTCCTACCAAATTGAATTTATGCATAAGAAGATGCATAAAAGATTGATTTTAATTTCGAAAGCGTTAGTCTCCTTAAATGGAATTTATGCATAAATAAATGTGTAGAGAAATCTTATATCAAATATAAGAATTCTCTTAAAAAAAGATATGAAATGTGATAAGATGTGATAAGAGGTGTATGAGATGTGATAAGATTTGATAAGATGCGTATGGAAAGTGATAGGATGTGATAAGAGGTGTATGAGATGTAAAACGATGTGATAAGATGTGTATGAGATGTGATAGAATGTGTTAAGATGAGTTAGGATGTGTTAAGATGTATATGGGATGTGTTAGGACGAGAATGGATGTAATATGGTTGTATGAATGTGATGTGGATGTATACATGTAGATGTATATGTATGAATGTGAATGTTGATGTGGATGTAGATGTATGGATGTAGATACGGATGTGTATGTATGTATGTGGATGTGTATGTATGAATGAGGATGTGAAAATGGATGTATGTATGTAGATGCGGATGTATGGATGTATGTATGTAGATGTGGATGTATGTATGTAGATGTGGATGTATGGATGTGAATGTGAATGAAGAGGTGGATGTGGATGTATGGATGTAGATACGGATGTGGATGTATGTATGTGAATGTGGATGTATGAATGAGGATGTGAAAATGGATGTATGTATGTAGATGCGGATGTATGGATGTATGTATGTAGATGTCGATGTATGTATGTAGATGTGGATGTATGGATGTGAATGTGAATGAAGAGGTGGATGTGGATGTATGGATGTAGATACGGATGTGGATGTATGTATGTGAATGTGGATGTATGAATGAGGATGTGAAAATGGATGTATGCATGTGAATGTGGATGTATGAATATGAATGTGGATGTGTGGATGTGGAAATGGAGGTATGGATGTATGAATGTGGATGTGGATGTGGATGTGGATGTATGCATGTAGATGCGTATGTATGAATGTGAAATTGGATGTATGATGTGGACGTACGAACATGGATATGTATGTAGAATAATGAATATGAAGGTGTATGTGAGATAATGTGTAGTCTATATGAGTGAATGGATGAGAACGAGTACACATTGAATGGAATGTGGAATAAGTAATGTGGTCCGAGAGTGGATAATATGGAAAGACAAGAGTTCGTTATAGAAACTGTATTTTGTGACTGTTTGTAAATGACTGTTTTATGTCAAGAATGCTGGAGAAGCATTTTGACCATCTTGAGGATTAAGGTCATGAAGACCGAACTGATAAAGTTGCAACTGCTGACGGAGAGTCAATGGAGGACGTCTCGCGTAGCAAGGTCGATCGAGGTCTTGACCAGCCTCGGTTCGATTTAAATGGTGAGCTTCCGGTACGGTGGATGAGGGACCAAGGAAGCGGCCTATGAGTGAAGCGCTAGGTCACCTGCGAAGGATCCGAGAGGGTGCTGACCATACGGTGCTCGGGCTTTGGGTCGCCGAAGATACCCACACGTGCGTCGTGGAAGATATTGGAACAAGGAGTAAGAGTTGTTTTCTGAAACCGGGCAGCATGGATCTAGTTGATTGACCTTGCTGGTTCTCAACGGATGAGTCCATGGCTCTTTTATATGGATCTGTGGGTTGACCTAGCTGATCTTCCACGGAGATTCCATTCTATTATATGAATATATTGCCGGTTACTATGAGCTAGGAACTATGGAAAAGGCCCCCGAGCGAACAGGTGGTGAGCGTTCTGGTTGCCAATGATGCCATAAGTATACCAATGAATGAATGACTGGAAATAAGGATTCAACCAGAGACTTTGAGGATTGTCATCAGTGACATAATGGTTTTATTAAAGGATTGTTTTAAAGCTAGTTGATGCTAAGAAAAAGGCAATTTCATATTGGGTGTGTAAGTGGTGTGACTAGTTTTATGTTTGCATGAACTTCCGGCTAGGGGGCCTTGGAACTCTTTTCCTTGGTACCCGGGACAAAACCTAACCAAATTCTTAATTGGATCCCATCACTATAGTGGTTGGGCGGTTGGCTAACCCATGGGACTGGATGGGGTTAGGCTGGACTGATGGATCCGTAAATCGAGATTTAATTTCTATTATTACGATAGATGAAGTAAATCCCGGATAGAAATTGTTCTATGGATAGGAATCAACGGCTGTGCCTCTTGATGGGGAAAAAAGCGTTGATCCTAATGATCCAAGTGCAAGTTTCTTCCTTGATTTGACCAAGTACTTTTAAAGGTGCAGTCAGATCAGTTGATCCGTAATGATCTTGACTACGTTAGAGTAAAGAGTTATCCTGGTGGAATCGCCCATGCTTTCCGGGTAAAGGAAGTTTTTTCGGTTTCGGTTTTGGACAAACCGACGGATTAGTCTCTTGTCCGGATATCCGTGGGCGAGGCCCCGAGTGTGAGACCCCTACCCACGCATGATGTGCTACTTCCGCTGCTAGTACCCCGAATCCGTTGCGCGGTGGAGACCGGGATCTCACAATTAGGGTTGACTAAACATATAAGCTCTTGTGTATGTGTTATTGAGACGAAAAAACGGCACTGAATATAGTAACATCAACTCATAAAACAGAACAAGCATCAGTCCCACAAAGCCTACACAAACAATACCCAAAGTTGCAGGGTACACAGAAGTGGGTGCCCAAGGTTCAACTCAAAAAAACCCCACAAGAAGGAGGAGAAGAATAATACGGGGACAGTAAGAAAAATCCACAAAGGAGTCAACAGTCAGAGACTTGGCTTACATAAACAGATTGGCAGGACTCCAGGCATACCAGTAGCCTACAAGGCTTTCGTAAGTAATGGGTTTGAAAAGACTTACTATGAGCACAAGGATACTACCAAGGTAATACGGTAATATGGGTACCCAAACCCCACTTAGTGGCCACCATCACAAGCAGTTCCGATAACAAAGGAAAGAGTAGTAAACAACGCTGTCCTCTTCACCCAATGGATATTTCTTTTGATGGCGCAGATCCAGGATCGTCCTAGAATCATTTCCTCTTCCATGGAACCTGCAGGCATGACAAACACTTTCCCACCCGAGGAATTATTTCTGATGGAAATGTTAACACTTAAAAACCCCTCAGCTTTCATAGTAGTTATCAAGTGTACACTACGTACTTGTGCATAAATGGGTTCAAGGTGTGGTCTATCTAATGCTTCCCATGTCTCATATGAGTCAAATTATGACTTGATCCCATATCTATTAGTGCAATGCTTGTTGCATGGCCTTTAGCTGTAGAGAGTTCCACCCTGAGTCGTGCCTGCTGGCTCAATGTTGAGTTCCTCTTCGTCCGAGAGAGTCAAGGAAGCCATGTTGACGTATGACATTCTCTTCTAGATTAATTATTTAGCTTTGGCCTCCCTTACCTTAGCCGCTTCTTGGACTTGTTGGAGTTTTTCCTTTACAAGCTGTTTTTGTTGTTTTAAGAGATGTTCTCGCAAGAGCATCTCTTGGGTGAGTGGTCCATAATATTTTTTGAGTTTTCTTCCATTTCCATAACCCTCCATCTGTATGCTGTCAATTGTCTCAATTCTAACCAAACCCTGAAGTGTGATCTTAGACACCTGGAAGAGTCCTAGGCCTGCTATTAGCCTGGTCTCATCAAGCTTCTCTAAGTCCATTAGCCTTTCAGCTAATGCATTCTCTATCAAACATTCTTGCACTGCAATCCTTAGGCTCGGAACTAGGTATTCCATAGGCATTACTGCCTCAACACCATAAGCTAGATGGAAGGGAGTGTATCCCGTCGCTACCTTATAAGATATTTGATATGCCCATAGGGCTGCTATCAGCTTATGTTTCTAGTTCGTCCGACTTGCTTCCAAGGTTTTTGTCAAGATAGTACACAAAATTTTGTTTTTACACTTGCTTGACCACTAATGCCTGTGGATAATAAGGTGATGATTTTCGATGGACCAGTAAGAATCCCGCAAGTAAATGATCGATCACCTCATTAATAAAATGTGAGTTGCGATCACTAACTAATTTTAATGGGCAGCCAAACCTTGAAATAATCTGCTCATACAAGAATTTTGTTGTTGTTCGTGCATTAGCCCGCTTCGAGGCTCTGGCTTTTGCCTATTTGGTGAAATAGTCCGTGGCCATGATCACATATTGGGCTTGTGATGGGTGTGTTGTGAGACTAATAGGTCCAACAAAATCTACACCCCATTTTTTGAAGGGTTGTCTTACAAATAATAGGGGCGAGTGGCATCTTGTCCCTTGTTGTCGGGGGGATAGCAAAACGCTGACATTCCTTACACCTTTTGACAAATTCTATGGCATCCCCAAATAATGTAGGCCACCATAATCCTGCTTGAAGTACCTTTTGCGAGCCATGATCTCTCTAGCAAAATGCCTGCTTGCTATCCCTGAATGTGCTTCATCCAATATCGTGACAAACTCATCTTCTCTCACACATCTTCTTAGCACATTATCTTTACCTAGTATATAGTTCTCCCGTAATCAATTGATAAGGTGCAACAAGCTTGATAAGCCATCGCATTTTAACTTTGTTCAAGGGTGCGAAAAACCATGAGCTAGATAATCAGATATCTCCTTGCTCCATTCGGGTACCATGTCCAGTTTGAATAAACAAGCATCAGGGAGATCATCTTCGACACGAGTTGCTAGTTCCCCATTTGGAATTCTTGACATATGATTGGCTAACACATGTTATGTCTCTTTTCTTATCGTAACTCATCATGTACCTTAGTGGCTTTGAGGTATCTTAGCCACTGGACATCTGTGGGTTTTCTTCCTAATAGGGAATTTTGTCGGGCGATATATTGTTTCTGTTTTTGCCATCTTCTGAGGCATTGAGCATTGGTGTAGCCCTGTGTTATGGTCCCTTCTATGCTAGACGCTTCCTCTTCTGATTCTTCATCAATGGTTTGCCACTTAACCATACAGACAAATGTTGTAGGGACATTTCCAGATTCCACATACTAGGTTCCCCTGGGTTGAATCACATCTATGGTCTCGCTAGCACATGCATCTAATTTTCACTGAAGTCCGGAGGAGGAAGTGATGCATACATTTCCGTTTCTTCTTCTTCCTTGGAATTTTCCACTATGGTTTGGTATATTTGTGCAGATGTAGTCCGCTCCGTTGTGACCGAATCATTACCAAACAATTGCCCTTTCATGGGATGTGCTTTCCATGTTCTCTGATCTATTTTTAAAATTTACCAATCCCTACGCACATACACATGATCTAATGCCCAATCATGCACTAATTTTTGGATTCCCTCATGAATGGTCCCCCTGATATTATGTGATATGAGTCAGGTTGGCGTAGGAAGTCCATTACCACAAATGTATGATGGTAGCGAAACATAAAGAGTTTGAGTTTCACATTCTCCAGAAGTCCAATGGGCCTTGAAGATGTTCCGTTAGCCATTTTAATGATTAGATCTACCCTTTTTAGGTCGGGTTTTCCCTAGTTCCCCCAACAACGCTTTGTGAGATGATGCTAACCCCCGCCCCACCATCCAAGATAGCCAATTCCTGGTATCCGCCGATGATAAATCGAGATTGTAGCATTTGTGTCATCACTTTCATAATAACATCCCAATTGATTAACTGGTATCTTGACGACTCGGGTTTTCGTTGTGTGTCTTAAGGTTCTTTCTGTCGCTAGAGGTGGTTGAACCTTCTCTATAGTCTCAGCTAGATTTAGTCCACCTTTTACCCATTCCTTTATGTATGTCCATAGGGTTGGTAAACTACGTAACATTTGCCCCAATGGAATTTGTACAGGCGTGGACAGTACAGCCATGAGACTTTCGATATCTCTGGGTTCTCTGGTCATTGAGGGTTCCTCCCAAGTGTGTGTCTCGTATTTGTCCATAGGGAAGGAATGGATGGACTCACCCAGTGCATTTTTCTCAAACATTATGGACATCATGTTTGCTTGAGATCCCTCTTCTGTTACTTCTAGAATAGGAGTAGGTACGTCCAATTCCCTTTCCCTTGTTGGCTCGTTTCATGGATACATTATATCCCTGACCCGGTAATTTAGCTTCATGAAGCCGTTGACATTCTTCTACTAGGGCCTTGGCGTCTTTAAGCTTTCTTATCTCCTCATCGGCATTGGGATACTCACTGACTCCTTTCAGAGTTGAGGGTTTCTCCCTTTGCTCATCTAGGTCCGGCTCTTTGTGGTTGATCCTTTGATCCCCTTCTTCTCTCGAATGGGTGGATGCGGTGTGTCAATAGTATCTTCTTCGTACCCATCTTGGATTGTGACCCTTGTGTCAACCTTACCCACTTTTTTCACTCTTCTCCTGCAGCCAGTTTTGGAAATGGTCAAATCTACTCAGGTCTTCCCCTTGTCTCCTAATTGCGCTTGGGCTCGTGTCAAGACATTGAGTGGTGTGATATTTGTAGGCTACACACTAATGGTTCGGACGGTGGCCTGATTAGCAGTGGAAGTCAAACCACTTACGCGGTATGGACAATCCTTGATCAAATGATCAATACCACATTTTGTACAAGTGAGTACTGGCATGTCATTGGGCATAATAGCAGTCACTTGTTGGGGTTGGTGCATGTGAACCATATTCTTGTTTGGGCACTCAACCATTCGATGCGGCCCTCAACAGCCAAAACATTGTAGCGGTCCTCTCCTCATGTTCAAGTTCATGTCCTTACCCTTCCACTATACCATGGTTTGAAACATAGGTACTAGCATGTTATTTTGTATAGGACGTAGAATTCAAGCGTGACCTCCGAGTCTTCTCATAGTACTCTCCACTAAGTTCTACTTCACGTACCATATGAACATCTTTTGATGGCTCTTCAATCAAAACTTGGTTTATTTTAGCATGCGGTGGTTATGGTGGTTAAGGTGAAGCATCTTGTACCTAGACTATCCCCCTAGGTAAATAGGAAGAGTTGGGTTGTCCTGCAGCAGCAGTGATCTGTCTAGGTGGCACCGGTAAAGCCAATGGACCTCTAGGTGCTGGTAGCTGTGTAACATTTTGGAATCTTGGATATCTGTACATTGAAGTGTCATGATTCCCTAATTTTACACAGTGTGCACAATAGAGGAATGGCCTTGTTCTTAATTGTGGACATTTGGTCGTAGTGTAATTCAATCTATACATAGAGCACCACACCAATTCCCTACTATGGGGGTAAAGATGGTTATGCCCATGCCCATATGTTTTTCTTCCCTCCTTTATATTTAATTTCTCTAGTATTGCGTTAGTCATGTTTCTGACTTACTTGCTCCAAGTTCCAATTTCTTGGTGACTCGAGACACGAGAAGTCGTAGTTGCTGATGATATTCTGACATCTTCTGGCTACTGTGGCAATTCCAGTATATTATCTTCATATTTAATTACCAGTTTGCAACATGCATCTAAAGTGGTTGGTCGGGCTAGTACTAGATAATCATGCATCTTGTGGTCTCTAACCCCTCTCTGGAAGTAAGGCAATAACTGATCGTCAGTTAACCTCTCCCGTAGTTTACACCTTGAATTTAAGTGCTTAAGTCGAGACACATAGTCTCTCTTTGACTCCATTTTCTTTTGTTTGATATTGTGCAACTATGCCATCGGGTTCCATCAGTCACCACTTCTGGCAAAGTTGGGTACAAACACATTCTTGAGTCGTGTGAAAACCTTATCCTCGAGTTTGAGGGTTTGGAACCACTGATGCACTTTCCCTTCCAGGGTCAGTGAGAAAGCATGAATCATTGTCACATCACTGACAGGTCCGTAGGTTTTGCATGTGGATTCAAAAATCTCTACATGTTGGATAGGGTCTCCATCTCCCTGAGAATTTTCGGATGAGTTTGGAAATGATATGTGGCTTTATCTGGGAGGGTTAAGATTCTAGAACAGTGCCTAGTTCCCTGACCATTCCTCGGCCCATTTTTGTAGCCATATTTAATAGACCCGTCCTTGTGGCTGCATTAAGGTCAAAGGTTGGATCCACCCTTGGTCTTTGAGGAATTGCTCCCCCCCTTCCTAGACCTCATCCTCTTCCTATGTTGGCTCTTCTAGGTATCTCTAGTCCATGGGATGGTCCAACCATTGCACCTTGGAGTGGTTCATCATCATTAGTTGTCTCTATGTCCCTTTGCAGAATTAAAAGTTCCATGTCCTGTAGGAATGTAGGATGATTGATCATCTGCTCAATATCTTTTTTGGTGTACAGACGGTCCTCCACTTCACCCGTTGTTCTTACTAGATTATCCTCTTCTTCTAGGGTTACAAACCCTTCCTGAACACTCTGGGTTCTTTATTTATGGGTTCTAAGTTTGGAATTTCTCCCTCACTTCTTTCCATGACTAATTCTGGCTCCTTACCCTGTGATTGGAGGAAGTTTAAACCTCCCATCTCCTTTAGTTCAGCTCTTGTTCTTCGAGTGTCGAGCTCTTGTTTACTTAAGCTCAACTCTTGTAACTGTCGTTCCACCTTGATCCTTCTTAGATCTAACTCTACTTTCTTTGAGGTGGGGAAGAATACTTGATCCGTCATGGCTACACTTTCCATGTCTTGTCTCATTTGAGGGGTGCCAATGTTCGACAGCCTTAAATTTGACGTTTGGATGGGCACTTCTTTTCTTGGACCAAGTCCAGCACTGTTTGACGGACCCATGCCCGCAGATTGTGCTTCTTTGTCATGACTGGTTTGGAGACCAAAAAATTCCCGAGCGATATCAATGATACCACTAGATCTGGTTAGGGAGGGTGGTTTCTCCTCTTCCCCAAACCCAAAGTATCTTAGCCCTTCCTCATGGACTCTTCACTACTAGTTTCAACGCTGGTCAAGTTCCTTATTAAGACACTCAAGTGAGTGCTTACTGAGTGACCTGAACCCACAGTTTT
This sequence comes from Cibotium barometz, assembly GCF_041138505.1. Lineage (NCBI taxonomy): Eukaryota > Viridiplantae > Streptophyta > Polypodiopsida > Cyatheales > Cibotiaceae > Cibotium > Cibotium barometz. The sequence goes on from NC_141075.1 coordinate 17,382,856, forward strand.
TTGATAGGAAGCTCCTGGGTGATTCGATGCACTATCGTTAGCAGGTGTAAGATTGTCTCCGATGAGCTTTCTAGATCTTAAGTGCATGTATGTATGATTTGATAAGCTACTTTGATGACCCAATTTAGTTTTGATCATATTATGTTGATCTGTTTATGAGGCCATGAGATTGCAGAGAACAGTTCACAGCGTGAAGAAGTGTTAGAAAATAGTTCACGTCGTGAACGTTTTTCTGCACTTTCATGTGTTCAAAAAAAAAGTTACTCTTGGGGTTAGAATTTCTCGCCTTGTTGTAGGTGTCACTCCTTCGTTAGCCTTAACCTGACTATACCAAACACGTGCGTTGGATTGGACTAAACCGTGAGTTTGAAAGAAAAAGTTCACGTCATAAAAAATAATGGTTTCACGCCGTGAAAGTCTTCTAAAATGGTTCACATCATGAATAAAAAATGGTTCACGCCGTGAGGAGTTCTGAAAATGTTCACGTCGTGAACAAATTTTTGCATCTTCATGATTCTTGATTTTGTCAGACCTCATGGTGTCAGAGGTGTCAGGCTAAGGTTACCTATTTTTGGCAAGGTAATCTCGTGATTTGTGGCGTTAATTCATGGCACTGATGTCAAGAGTAGTTCACACGTGAAGTTGCAAAAAATGATTCATGACGTGAATAATTTCTTACAGTTTCACGTGGAAACTTCCCGCATCAACTATGATAATTTTGGGTGCAAAATACTTATCCACCCGTTCCCAAAATGATTGTGCCACATCTAAGGAGTGGAATACAAGTTCAAGGCACAGTCAATGGCTCCTTATTTTTTAGATCTTTGTGGATTTTTATAAAATAAGAAAAATAGAACACCAACCTACTCATTAACGTTGATGCTTCCAATGATGCAAATATAAAAATTAACCAGAAAAAACAGTGAAGCTCTATCCTAAGACCACTCCACCACACATATACACAACAAACACAACCAATTTCACACGATTTTTTACTTCCACACAATTCTTATCCATTCATTTCCTACACAATGCACTACCAGAATGCAAAGGTAATCATGAATCTTATGCAATGGGAGCTAAAACTCCAAGAGGAAGGAAGAAACAAAGGTGTCTCCCCGGCAACGGCGCCAAAAATGTTATGGACTACCACACCTCCAAGAGGGAACTCAATGCATTCACCTAAAGGATAAGCAATAGATCACAATCGTCATAGGGCACTTACCAATGCTTCAAGCTTGAGTCCCTTGAGGCCTCCAAGCTCACTTATTAAGCTCCAAACCTCGAGCAAACCTCCAAGCTCCACCTCCACGCTGTCACCGTAGAGTCGCTCACATCGTCGCATAAGGCAATCACTCTCCCACATAAGCATGAATCATACAATGCTAGAATGCTCTCTCTCTCTCTCTCTCTCTCTCAAAACACAAAGAAGAGCTCTCTATAGCACAAAAGGGGATTGTGTCTTTTCATTATTCACACTTATTCACACTTGGGTGCCCAAAACTTACTTGACTAGGCCTTGGGTAGCCAATATCTCATAATGTACAACTTTTATAGTGCTATTTCATGACACTTATTAATGTCCTCAATTGGAGGAGCATGCTTGTTAATCCAAAATAATGGGATTAACAATTTGTTGCTTTACGTTTTAATATCGATTGCATTTAAGCTCCAGCGACTCCTCGAAAAAAAAGATATTGAATAAGTGACATTTTCCTTAATAAATACTTTCTCATAGAGAAATAGATAGAGGGGACATCTTTCAGATAAGGAAATAAAAACACTTTGATAGTATCAAAGGGGACACCATTGAACCAATGTCTTAATTCATCTTCTGTTGTGTTTGAATCTATGATGTAAGCTCAGAACATAGAATCCAGTATCTAGACTTATCTTTGGATGTCATCCAACTTCTCTGCCATTAGGGGACTTTAAAAGAAAAATAAAGTTTGTTTCATAAAGAATTCATTTTGAATACTTTTCATGACTATCATAAAGGGCCTAGTGTATACCTTAAAGCGAGAAGAATGATCACATCATTGATCTCCCTTCTCCTATATCTCTTAGAATTGCCATGTTGTGAGGTTATTAGATGATGGCCTCTATAACACCACCAGTAGGCATATAAGAAGAAAACGTAAAGGGACCAAAATTATGGGACACTAGAATCCTAGCTCCAAGGGCACCTATCCTCAGCCGTTCAGCTGCTCTGACACAATCAAACACCTCAACATTCCCCAATTTGACCTAGTTAACTTCTCTAGCTGTCCTCCCAGGTCAGATCTAACTTCCAACACCTCTGATCTTCCACCTATACAGCCCAGCTGACCTCCTCCAACAATCAGTTGACTTGAAACCTCCCCATGCTGACACACAGCTGATGAGACTGTGAACCGAAACAGATGGCTGATGCTAACCACAGTTTGATATGAGTCCTCCAAGATCTTCTATAATCCTCTAGCATCAGCTAACCTTAAATCTCTATCCCCAGGGCCCCAACTGAACACTTGACTAAACCTCTGCTAACCTCCTGCTGACACCTGTCTAACCGATCTGACTAAAACATACCCGACCGATTCAACTGAATCATAAACTTTCTTTCACGTGTCCTCTCACTCTCCTTGACTCTCATGCTACTCTAATTTTAAAGAAATATTGTTGAGAAAACGTGGTGCTCATGCTAGATCAAGTGTGTGGAGGAGAGGAACTCACAAAATACAAGAAAACTATCTTGCTTATTAAGTTGTTTATGAATACAACTAGGCCTTGCTCAATACAAAATGCCTCCTAGCTCCACCTTTAAATAGATGAGCTAGCGGACCTTAAGTCCCTTCACACTCACACCCTTCTCTTCCCCTTTTACATAACCTTAGTCTCTTAATACCCCCCCTCAATACCAACTATGAAAGAATGAAATAGGTGGTATTGGACATAGGATGCCTTTATAACATTAGGCGTACAAAGTTTGGAATATAGGTGTGATTACATTGAGATTTAAAACAATTTCTCAGTGGAGTTAGAGGCTGATACAAAGTTTACCTCTGACTCTTTGTTAGGACATTTAGAAGTGATATGTCCTATTTGTTTACACTTGTTACATTTCATTTTGTTGGGATATTTGATCCAACAATTATTTGCCAAGTGACCCACCTTTTTGCAATAGGCACATCTTACTTTGACCACTTGATGTGACAAAGCTTATTCGATAGTCGATGAAGTGGTTGCATTTGAAGATTCAGCTCCTCCCTTTGGCCTCTTTTCTTCATCAAGACAAGATTGAATGACTCCTTTGAGGGTGGGATTAGGTATGTTCTTCAGGGTGGTGACTAAGGTGGGGTACACCTTCTCGACTGCTTTTAGCAAAATAGCCACTGCATCATCTTCATCCATTCTCGCATTCACTGATGCAAGTTGAGCCATAAGGCCCTTCAAGTGAGAGATGAAGGCTCCAATGCCATCTCCCTCTTTGAGTTCCAAGATAAAAAATTCAATTTTAAGTGAGATCTTGGAATTCTTACCACGAGCTCCATAGAGCTTATCAAGCTCATCCCATTTCTCCTTTGCAGTCGGAAGTTAGTCCACATGGTGAATGAGAGCCTCATCAAGATGAAGCATGATGATGGCTTGTGCCTTCTCATCATCTTCAATATCTTCAGCCTTTGTTTGATCAATAACCTTAATGCCGGAGATGAATGGCCAAAAGCCTTTGGACATCATCTTGTACTTGACAAGGACTTGCCGAGTGTGAAAACCCTCTCCCGAGAACTTCTTGATTTGAGTGTTGTCCTTTGACATTGGGTATTGAAGGAGGTTATTACAGAGTAATGGGCTGATTTATGAAGAAGAAAAAACCAGAAATTTATGATATTTAGGCTTAATTAGAAAGAGAAAGGCTTATGAGAGTGCAACAACCCTAATCAAGTCAAGAATGTTGCATAAATAGGAGATTAAAATAGTAATTTTTATGGTTTAGCACTTAGGGTTTGTGCCCAATTACTAATTTTGATGGGAATTAGCTTCATTAATGTTACAGAACACTTTGTTTGGTGATTAAGATCACCATTAGTGTTTAAAAAATATAATTAGTGCTTAAGAACATATTTTTAGCATCTAATGACACTTATTTTGGTGATTAGATTCACCATTAGTGTTTAATAACACTCTTAGTGTTTAAAAACACTTTGGAGTAACTCCTCTTTGTTGGATTAGAAGCTTCATTAGTGTTAATCAACACTATTAGTGCTCACAAGCACACTTTGAAAAGCTTTGAGAACTTGAAGATGAAGAGGAAGCTTAATGACGTGATGAATGAGACTTATGATGCCTCATATGGTTGGCCATCACTTCAAAATCAAGAGAAGGATCAGCAACAAGCTCTCACACTATCACTTGGGTGATTAGAGCAAAGAGGGAAGGATTAGAGCAAGAAAAAAGATAAATTTGAAGCTTTAATGGAGAGCTTCAGTGGAGTTTAAGAGTGCCGCCTGGTTTTTTTGTTATAGCAGTCGAATGGAGCAGCCATTGGACGTGAAATTTAAGCCGTAGCTCCTTGACTCATTGGGCTTCAAAAGCCCTAAGGCTATGCAGCCTATAGTGGCCTGTAGTAGGCGGCGAAAAGCTGTACGGCCAGCTACGCTGCAGAGAAACTGCGCCGGGCTGAACCAGTCAAAATGCCGCGGCGGAGAGGGGAGAGATCCACGAATTGATGGTACGTTCGTGGATGCCTGGATGTCCTCCACAACTCCCTTGTTGAAAACTCCTCAAGATATGGCCTCTACAAATGGCTAGAGGTCCTCCACCAGTAGGGGTTGAGCTCCACACAAGAGAAGATGAGGATTTTGACCTATTCTACACCACAAATGTGACCTACTCAACCAAAGCTCTAGATACCATGTTGAGAAAACGTGGTGCTCATGCTAGATCAAGTGTGTGGAGGAGAGGGACTCACAAAATACAAGAAAACTATCTTTCTTATTAAGTTGTTTATGAATACAACTAGGCCTTGCTCAATACAAAATGCCTCCTAGCTCCACCTTTAAATAGATGAGCTAGTGGACCTTAAGTCCCTTCACACTCACACCCTTCTCTTCCCCTTTTACATAACCTTAGTCTCTTAATAAATATCACACTAAAGACTCTCTGTTGATGACTGCTGTTGACTCCAATCTAACTATTCTGACTAAACTGACTAAACTAACTTAGTTGATTCAGTTGGATCAGACTTCCTCTTCTCTGTGTTCTCTAACACTTCTAGATTCTAAAAACACTCAAAACTCTCAAGAATCCACTAACTCACAACTGACTCTGAATCCCCATTCAGCCCACAAACATGTTTGACTACTGACTGCTAACTTCCCTCTCACTATTAGACCTTACCCAAAACCACTTTCCTCCAACCTAGACAAACCAAAGCCATCCTTCTACACCTTCAGCTGATGATATCTGATGCTCAACTGAGCTTATCTGACTCTGTACCTTCTCATCTAATTTTGACTGAGTGAGCACTGACTTAACATCGGCTCACCAAACACAGACTGACACACACAGGTGCTCCATTTCCATAAACTCAATAAACAACACATACACCACAGCTAAAACATCAAATCAGAAAAATTTGGCATCCATTCATAAATGGCACAATCCAAACTCGATGACTTCTTCATATAGACAAAAACACACCAGTGTCTCAATAGCCCTGAGACATGGGCTCAAACACACAAGAAGAAAACACCAAAAAGCTTTAGGATCCTCCACAGGAAGACCTCAATAACCATTATCCACTAAACCATCTTCACATCCATGACTTCAAACCTTATATATACCACTACCACAAACAACAGGTCTTTCTCAGACACAAACCAGCATTCAAACTGACACTCAGTAGCTGCAATTAAGCAGGAACTGGTCTCAGCCAAATCTCTAACACAGATGCTCCTCAAAGATCCTAGGGCAACCACATCTTAGCTGACTCTCTGGTCTTCACAACACCCTTTGCTCTAACTCAAACAAACCTTCTCACATTGAGCTGGTCTTCTCTGTGACTTTCAAAATATGCAAGAACTCCAGTTTGCAACCTTCAACCAGGAAAGCTGACCTACATGTCACCTCTTCATTGCAATCCCCGCTCTCTTCACTTCTTCTCTTTGGTGGTCTCTCTAGCCACACCCTCAATAAACCACCCCTTCAAAAAAAACCGTCCCCCGTCTTTAACCCGTCATCGCCTCTTTTTCTTCCAGAAAGTTTCGCTGCCAGGTTCTTTCATTCACCCATGCTCTTTCCTTTCTCATTTCGCACGTGCGCATATACACTTGGTTTGCCACGTCATTTTTTCCACCTAGGATCCACCACACATCATCGTATATACATTACATCTCCCTATACATTGTGTTTGGATTAGGCTTGGGATTCTCCTCACAATGTCTCGAGCTGTGGCACTCAAAATTCACTTTCCATAGGCATGCACAAAAGATTCAAACATTGAACCCTTGAGACATGCCTAAGAGGAGCCTAAGAGTAATTTTTCATTGTTTGCATCCAATGTGATAACTGTCTACTGTGTTTCTTGAGCAATCTGTTCTCCAAGACTCTTCAAACTTAAAATCAGCTACCTTCCTCATACTTATATCATGAGTTACTTCTTCAATCTTTATCCCAGCATCATGTGGTTTCTTGCTTGGAGGGATGTTTAGTATTTTGTAGGTTTTTTTATATGTCCATGGGCCAAGCTCAATTGATTTATCAAATCTATAGCACACTCTCCTTAGAGAGAGCATATCTTTATCCATGAGCGTAATCGTGTGTAGCCAATGTAATTGTCTTACAGAAACTCAATCAAAAAATCTTTTGAAGTCTCTTGTAAACAATCAAGGGCTTCTCCTTGCCACCTAAAATTTTGTAAGATCTTCTGTTTTTCACATATGCTCCTACATAATCTCTCAAAAGGAAGCTTGGGGGTAACATTCATAATTGCATTTTGTGCTTTTCTGATATCTCTAAGAGCTGACACTTTTTGTGAAAACCATCTGGCCCTTCCACGCTTTTTCAAAAAACCTATTAATTTCCCCTTTGTAGCTACATGTTCTTCTTTTATAGTTGTTATCTTAGCATCAAGACCTATTCCTGCCCCAACTTTTCTATCTGCCTTTTTTATCCTTGCCATCTAAGAAATAAAACAAAGAATATAAGTAACTTGCAATGTGGGTACCTTGAGTGGTTTGTGGAAATTTAAGTAAACTACAATGTGGGTACCCCGCTGTGTAATGAGGACACACTTGGGGCCCTTGTAGCCCCTCCTATCATACAGTGGGGTACCATGACCTCTAAAACCCAAAGAAACAAAAGATTAACGATGTAATACACATGAGAAAATGAAAATGTTACTTGAGGGAAGATAAATGCTCTTAGATGTTTTACTGATGATGTCAAAGATGATTTGTTTATTGTCGATGATGCCAGAGATGATGTGTTTGGTGCCTATGGAGCCACTATTGCTAATCGTAACATTGTTAAAAATGTAGAGAATGAAAAAAAGAAGCATAAAGCCAAATCTAGTGGGGTTTACATAGGTTGGATGATTCAACACTAAAAGATAAGAGATAATTAGCCTTGATGTTCAAAAAAATAGACTCGAGAAATCAAGAAATAGCCATTTGTAATCAAAAATTAGGAAAGTTTAATGCGAATGATTGCCCTCAAGAAATGAGCCCTCACGCTTTTTGGAAAAGACAATTACTTTGGAAAAAGATGCTTACTTTTTGAAAAACACAATTACTTTGGATAAAGAGCCCACATGTTTTCAAGAGCTCTGTTTCTTTAAAAAAAGAAAATCTATCTCAAAAAATAAAGAGAAACTCTAGCTTTGTTGCTATTTAAATTGAGATGAATATTAGAAAATGAGCCAAGAAATCATGGTTAAATGCAGGTTTACTTTGTTGTTTCACACGCGATGTAGTTAGAGGATGTTGAAGAGTTAATTAAAGAAGAGAGTCCTGGGAGAAGAAGCTATTCAGTTTCCTTTACAAAGTTGGTGTAGATGAAAAATTTACAGCTATCAAAGAAATATTCAATCCCAAGATTAATATGGTTGACGTAATAACACGGACTTCTACTTACTATGATGATCTTTTTTCAGAGTTTTAAAGGATTACAGATGGTCATTCAATGATTATTGAGTCTAAGGATTATATGCATGTTAGTGATCTTGTGACAACTACCAACAATGAGAAGTCACGACTCATAAAAAAATATATTTCCCTGCTAGAAGATGTAAAGTGCACACAAACATGTACAACACATGGAGGTAGAAAGTGCAAGTTTCTATTGTTACAGGATGGGACACTAATGTGCTACATATACTTGAAAGTTGATAGAGATGACAATAGTGACAGTAAAAAAGATGCAGTAGAAGATAAGGAGATAGAGAAGCCTCTAGAGCTTGAAGCTAAGAGAGCTTGAAGCTAAGGCAGATCTTAGTAAAGAAATTGACATTACTGAACTCAAAGCAAGCACAATAATTAATGAGGAGAAAGTCAGTGGGGAGAGGAATTAGAAAGATCAGTGAAGTTTTCATGCCCACGATCATTCATAATCAATGACAAGGACTTTGTGTCACACTAAGAGAGATGACTCATTCCATAAGTCAATCGTCTATTTGCATATTTGAGATGATTGTTCTTCGATAGACTCTGGTATGGTTGATCTTCCAAAATTTGTAGATCGAGTCTCTCTTGAATAGCAAGAAGTTTGTCTTCTATTGGTAATCCATTCTAAGCACAATTTGATGCTTGAACCTTCAATAAGACACCGAGGGCCTTAGATATACTGACATAATTTTATGCATTTGTGTCGAAATAAGAGGTCTTATAATCCACCCAATCCTCCTCATCTTCAGTCATTTGTGTAATAGCAGCAAAACAACAATCTTTCCTTAAGGAGAATATCATTTGTATATCTGATGGCAGGTATTTCCCAATCTTATTCTTGCTATCAATTTATGTCGCACAGAAGGTCTTTTTTATCCTTTGTTAAAACCCTAAGATCTCTCTAGATAATTGTTATGCATAAACATGCATAAATCAGGCATAAACTCAACCACCCAACCACCCCCGAGCCCAAGGGATGCACACATGAATTATAAATGAAATACATACATCATACCTCTACCTTGATGTCCCATACCATCCAGAGGTATAACTCCAATCCAATAGCATGTAGCTATAGTATGAAATGGTAGATGAGTAGATATGGACCTCTACACAAGAGACCATAGCATAAGTCTCCAAGCCCCCAAGCCTCTCTTGAGTGAGCCCCATGCCCCTATTATATAGGAGGGCCCTCAAGTGACTCTTGACTTTCCATTTCCCATGTGTGACCCTTGGATGCATGACCCTAACCTTAACCCTTTAAGGTTAGTCTTAACCCATGCTCCACTAGAGCTTGTTCCCATGCTCTCATGCTCACAAGCCTAATGTGGGTTAGCCTCCTAGTATATGCACACATAATGTGCATATAACATAGCACACATAATGTACATATAACATACTTTCCCTCTCTCAAAACATTGCACTCTTGCCAATGAAAAGAAGGAGAACTGCGCTGAACAATCTCAACCGACTCTCAAGTCGAATCCTCTATTTCCCTATCTTTCCACCTAATTTTAACATCAAGGATTAGTCAACTGCAAAGTTTTCTTTCCCTAAATTCAAGTACCTTCGACTTCAATGAGTTCTTGAGGAGTAAGTGTGTTATCCTCACTTCCCAGTTTTCCTTTCAATCTATTGATATGAAAGACTGGATGAACTGTGGAGGTAGTTTTAAGTTCAAACGCAAACAAAGTCTGAGAATCTTTAGGAACATTAAAATAAACCAACGCTCCTAGTTCAAAAGACCCAGATAAGCATCCCCTATCAGCATAAAATCATACCCTATCTTGAGCACTCCTCCTGATAGAATCCCGAGCTTCGGTCAGCATTTCCTACATATCACACAAGAAGTCCCTCGATGCATCAAGCTCGATGTCCTTAAGACCGACATCAATAGGTGCCCTGGGTTGATACCCATACATAAGTATGCACAGACTAAAACCAATAGCCGTATATTTAAAAGTGTTATAGGCAAATTCCATCATTGGAAAATATTTTCCCAATATGATGATTTTCTAGAGACATATGCACGAAGCATATACTCTACAATTTGATTCATACGCTCTGTTTTGCCTACTATCAGACTACGGATGATCAGAGCAATTCACATTCAAAGTAACTTCCTCGTTGTAAACCATTTGGAATAAACTAGGAAAACATGGTATTATAACAGTAGAAACCAGGGATTCATCGGCGTCCCGACATACCCAAATCTGCATATGGAATAATCGACATCCCAAGTTACCCATATCAACATAGAGAGTCATCAGTGTCTCGATGAGTCACATATGTCTATCCGTAAACAATCAGGTTGACTATATAAATCACCTCAAGTACGGAACTAGAGAAAGAAATGCCAACAAAGGAAGAATCCAAATTTCCTTATCCGAACACAACAAGATAAACTTGTTTGAACTCTAAAGAAAGAGATTTCAACAAGTGAAAATGTCGATGAGATTACTCTCATCACAACATACAGGCTATATATAAAAGAAGTTTTTCTAGAGAATGCCCACACTATAACTTCTAGTGAATTTAGAAAATGAGATTGTCTTTGAATGTTGAGGATAACATGCTAAGTGATGTAAGCAAAGCATTAATCTTGAGCCCAAATTATCCCATAAGATAATATATGTGAGGGATCACTAGCATCCCATGCCACCATGATACCACCCATACATACCTTAACAATTTGAAACTCCCTAGTATGCCGTCTAGGAAATATGAATAAAATCCTATATAAAAGGAATAAGATGGCCTTATCCAGACTTTCACATACTAAACCTGTCTCTATATACTTGAGACTACATCAAGGAATAACTCCTTCTGAGTACATCATTAGAAAAGAAATTGAATTATCGATGCCTTTCTAATGATAACTACCCAAAACACAATAAAGTTAGGGTAGAAAAATAACTCACCTAGATATATAAGTAACTAGTACAAAAAATATACTCCAAAATTACGTACAAAAAACGAAGACAAATGCTACCTTCAAAGCACATGTAATTATTCAAAAGATCAAAAGATCCTTATAAAACCATGGATAAAAGCATAGAAGCTCCTCGAATCCATAAAGACCATAGTTGATCATAAAAATCAATGCATACCATCTAATGGACATTAATCATGCCAAAAGAAGCATTAAAATTGGTGGCCAACTCATCAATCCAGAGTATATGAACATTGTGTTGTTCAAGCAAAACTCCAAAGTAAGCAAGTGAAACACCTGTGTGTGTAGCACTCAATAAAAAACCCCTAGACACAAGTGATCTAGGCAGAACCTGATGAGTCCATATAAAACTTGAAAAACATCCAATAAAAATCCACCAAAACAAACCGATCAACTAATCCATGATAGAATTTATCTTAGGCTTAAGAAATTAAGCACAATCCACACTTAAATTAGTACAAAATAAATTATCATGAAAAAATGTCAAAGAGGTGAAACACACTTTGAACGTAAATTATAGCCATCAAAAGAAATTAAGAAACATGTCTAAAAAGAATGGCTAAACAATGGTAAAAAATCATGAATACATCATTTAGAATTAATCCAAACATAAATATCCATTAATACGAGATATAATCGTATTAATAATATGCGAATAATCTGCATCTATCTAATGTCAGCACGAGAAAACATACTTCAGCATTAAATAAACCTCGAAAATATTAAATTCAATCGAGAGAGAGTTATAGAGCTTGGGGGTAGAGGGAGAGACAATCACAACACCAAATTGGGTGTTAACCCTTTGAAGGGCACCCACTGTTTTCAGTGTATTTTCTTATTTATTGCAAGATGTAAATTGAAGTACAATGGTTAACATATTGGCTATACCAGCCCTGACACACTCGACACATTTTCCCCCAGGACTTAGGCAAGAACCTTACTCAAAATTGGGCTTCTCAAGATACCCAACTAAATAGTCTAATAAGTGTCCGGATGACCCATACAACAAAATACAACTTGCAACCTGACACATTTTACCTAATGACTTGGGCAAGGACCTTACTCAAAATTGGGCTTCTGCAGACACTCGACTAAATAGTCTAATATTAAAGTTTCCAGATGACCCGTACAACAAAATACAACTTGTAAATAGGGTTACATAGATCATAGACCTAGATGGCACCTTGTGACTTGTCTCGGACTCGACTCAAACATGCTCAAGATCCATCACAAAGGTGATTTGTCTATCCTACATGTAGAAGCATGTCCACGTGGTAGCCTAGTATAGCGGTGCATGTGACAATAAATTGAGGCCTATAATTGCTCTACTTCAATCCTGCTATGTTCCCATGTGTATAAGGGTGACCGTTTATGTAAGTGTGATCTCCACGTGAAACCCTAGTACCAGCTCTCTTCTCTCTCTTAGTAATGGATGTTACATTAGAGCACATCCCCTACGTGCCCATGTTACATTAGAGCACATCCCCTACGTGCCCATGCTAATCACATAATGAGTAAGTTGCTACCATACTCCCCAAGAATATGAAGGACCACAAAAGCTCATTAGTGTAAGTACACTTGTTGTGGGTACATGCAAGTCCTGAGCAATGTATAGACCATGACCAGCCTGAATCATGGACGGCGCTATAATAAAGTGATATCCCAAATGACTGAACTCCTCCCAATCTAACGAAAGATGGTCATAAGAAGCCTAGAGAAAATGACGTGATAGTAATCAAGCGGCATCACGCCTTATATAGGACATCATGAGAGGAGTCTGAGAGCTATCGTGACTAGGGTCCATAGGTGCTCGACTTGTCATGCAACCTACATATATATTAAACTATGATGAGTAAATAAAATCTTAATAGTTTTATCAACATGAGATGAAGAGTACGTAAGTATACAAAGTCATCTCGTCAAGGTCAAAGGTGTGTTGGAGCATCTTCACATAAGCCTCTCTCAAACTCGTGCTTAGTACAAACATAGCCCATGTGCAGAATAAGACCCCTGTAATGTTGGATTGAATGGGAGTGTGCACAAACGCATTAGAGTCACTATTAGCTTGCATATTCAAAGAGAAGCACACTCATTACAATTTATTTATATACATCTCTCTCACACACAAACACAAAATACAAAGTCTAGAGGCTTTGAATTGAAGTACAAAGTTTTTCATTAATTTTTCTTAATCTTGAGTGTATTTTTTTAGTTACATTATTTGAACTGTTTATTGAATTGCATTACTTGTTTTGATTTAAAGTTTGTTTAAGTCTCATAGCTTAAACTTATCATTGTTAAAAAATGTAGGAGGGAGGCTTGAAAGAAGAGCACACATCGTCTTGACTTGAGTGGTGATACATGGACACATGTGAGAGATGAGATGAGGTCGAGTAAGAAGACATGGATGCATAAGCAACATCATGGTGGCAAGCGGATGAGAGAATGAGGAGAAGAGTTGTCACATGCCTCGGAAAGGAAAACATGGCTTTATCGTTCGCTTTATAAGTACAATGATAGTCCTATATATATATATATATATACACTTAGAACTAAAATAAAGTCATATTTATAAAATTAACAAGTGTTGTTTGAAAAAGTATAGACTAAAGATTATGCATGCCCTCCGACTCCCATGATTAGATTCGAGATGTGACTCAGCATGGATACAAGTGGTTACGCGGAGAGTTCGCATAGCATGGAGAGGTGCCAATACCAGAGCTACGTGCTCAAATAGCACAAAATTATTTATATTCTTTGATCATAGTAATGTGATATTTAATTAAACAGTAACAAGTGTTCGATGTGTACATGATTTATCACACAAGATTGGACCCCATGAGTGGCGTGGACAATACGACGGATAAGGTGATGATGATAGGGAGGATCGCATGCGTCGGTATAGCTCTGTCGAGGAGGACCAGTAGATGTTTTATTGCTAGCTTATTTTTTGTACTCTTCCTCCATCCGGAGAGTTTTATATATAGTCAGATACTTTCTTATGATGATGTATCCATCATATCTTTTATACATAAACCATGTAGTTACCAGACTTGAATATACAATTTTTGTTTTCGTCACTCAACCATTGATGGATATCGATATTGAATACTTTATCATCATTTTTATATACACACAGTCAGTGTGATCTTGGGTTTATATCTTTATATTAATTCTTTTATTAAACCTATATATTCTATCATTTATATAAACAAACTCTTAACGAAGGAACAAGTTCACATGTGAATATTGATTTTATACCAAGTAAATTTAAGATAGTATTATTAAGAAAGATAAGCTAACCTCTATGGAGAGGAATCATTGATGAGGATTGAGTGCCAGACATCTGTCCCTATCATCCATAATGAGAGCTGAGTACTAGGATAATAATCGCTGATGAGAGAGCAGTGTGAGAAAGATAGGGAGAGAGAGGAGAGAATGTATGTGCGAAAGAGGGAGAGAAGGAGATGTATGAAAGAGAGAGAGAGAGAGCATCTTCACCTCATGAATGTCAACATCACTATCCTCTTAATAACGATCAAGTCATCAATATAGATGAATAATAACAGAATGTCCTCTCAATCTCATAAAGTGAAAAATTTGTTCTAAAATCCAATAGTGACAAGATACTCTCCTATCTTGTCTGACCATGCTCTAGGTGCTTGCTTTCAGCCATATACAAGGTTTTACATAACCTATAAACAAAATCTACATGTACATGGTCCTTATATCCTGCTGGTTGCACACCATGTAAGCATTCTCTTATATATCACCATGTAAATGTGTATTCTTTATATCTATTTCATGTAAAGACCATTCCTAATATTCTGCCTCGACCTTCCTGATCAAGATCTAACACAATAGATCTAGTGCTAGAGGACTCTCCTGGTCCACTAAGCACATGTGATTACTGCTCTCTATTTTTATAGATTACATTAGTCTTTATGGAATCCTTAATTGGTCTATACCATCTAGTTAACTCATTAAACACAACATCCCTACTCACTCGCATCTCCAGTAGTGGAGTATCACATCTCCATGTAGTGGGGTATAGTATCTATAATCTTTTTACTCAAAGGGAATCCAATATATATTTTTCTACCTTGGGATCTAATTTTCTTCTTACCTCATCTTGTACACATACATATGCAATGCACCTAAACACTTTCAAGTGTGCCAAATCTAGTTTTCTGCTAGCAAATCGATGTTTAAGCATTATGCCATGAACTGCTAGAGTGGGCATTCTATTCATAATATAAATTGTGGTTGCTACTGCTTTAGCCCAAAAATAGTGAGCTATTTCTTTCTCATTTATCAATGCATGGGAAACTTCTACAATATGTATGTTCTTCCTTTTTGTAACCCTATTTTTCTCTCTACATGTTAATTGCCTCTTTATGCCTGCTTCTTTATCTTTATCCCATGCTTTCTCTAGAAAATCACTGAATTCATTATGGAGGATACAACATCCCACCTATTATTGTTCTCTATCTAGATTTTCCTAATCATGGAAACCCACTTTGTGCAGACCCCTATGGATGTGCCTCTTTATCTTTATCCCATGCTCTCTCTAGAAAATCATTGAATTCATTGGAGGAGACTCCATTCTCTCACTAATAGTATCTAGATATACAACATCCCACATATTATTGTTCTCTATCTTGATTTTCCTAATCATGGAAGCCCACTTGTGTAGACCTCCTATGGATGCGACTCCACTTCCTTGCTTATGGAAGGTGCTAAACCCATTTGTGCTTTTTGGATAGGTTTCCTAAATTCTTTCTAGGAGTATCACTTGAGGCTTTTAACTTATTGTAAGCAAATAAATTTTAGATCGAGGCCAGAATGTCAGAACTAATCCTTAATGATTTTAGGTCTAGACTCATGAGTTAGACCTTTGGTGTTGAATGATATAAAAGACACTGTTTTTTTTGGGGGAGGGGGCGGGAGGCAGGGCTGCCTTCCCTGCATTCATTTGCCTAAGCACATGCTTGAATGAAGGCAATTTCTTTTAATAACCTAGGATTCCTCCTCAGCTTGAGCTGGAGACAGCATGAGGTTAACTTGGTTCCCCTCTTGGAAATCCATTTCTTCGACCACTTTTTCTAGATCAAAGAAGTGTCTTATATGGGTGTACTTTGCATAAACTCAAAATCTTCATTAAACTCATTATTGTCTTGTTGGTTATGGGTTTCTAGTTGTGTTTGGTCTATTCAATCTACCATAAAAGGGGGGTGAACCTGTTTGAGTTCTTTGGTTTGATGTGGCATATCGGCGAGTTGGGTCTAACATGTGACTTGCTTCTTCTTCTTTTTTTGTACTTGCTGAAAGCCTTGACTATCCATGTTAGGATTTTTTGGGGTTGTATGGGTCTCTTTTGAAGAGAGTTTATTGGGAAACTTAATGGGATATTTTCTTATGAATCATCTTTACTCCACAACGGAAGTAGGTACTAGGGAGGTTTTCGAAGAGGATGGCTTATCTCCACTAGGACTTGAGGGTGCCACACTTGCTACCCAATAATCTTCTTACCACTTCAATGATCATTTTGAGCAATGGGTAAAGATGTAGGGGGAGATTAGGGAGTAGACAAGGCATGAAAGAGTTGGCTTTGGAACCATGGGGAAAAATCGGGTGTCGAGATAGAGGAGCATTTCTAAGCATCTATTGCCCTGCACCTAAAGCATTAAGGGCCATACTTTCCTCCCTCAATAGGAGTATCTAAACAGGAAGTATAAATATTTATTAAGTAAATCCATTACATATTATCCATGGAAAACTTTGGGATAAGGAGAGGAGAGAAAAGAGAAATCCTAGATTTCTAAAAAATAAGAGGAAAAAATCCCCCTACTGCCGTGTGAAAATAGGGGATTTTTGCTCAAAATCCCATACAAGTAAATAAGCCTTTTTTTGTTTAAGAGGTAAGCCATTTGAATGTTAGGCGTGTGGACGGTGTCGTGGAGAAGGTGAGGCCGCTCATCACGGAAGAGGAAGTACTAATGGAAGAGAGCATAAAGGTGATGAATGTGAGAGGTTTGGAGTGAGTAGGGGTGGGCAACTGAGAGGAAGATGCTGAACGGCTGGTGGTCCAAGAGGTGGGGACCGGGGCATATGGCGGATCATCGCGGATCGTCTTCAGCAAAGCCGGAGTCAGAGGCAGAAGTGGAGGACATAGACCCAGATGAAGCAAGGGTGACCAAGGGAGTTGTTCTACGTGTGGCCACCAAAGGCGGTGTGGTCGTGCTGTTGGTAGCACCCAGGGAGGTAGGGGAGGATAGGCTACCAAGAGAAGCCGATGATGAAGAGACGGAAAAAGCCATGTTGCTGAGTGGGATGGCGAGGTGAAGTAGCCCTCGGAGTGGCTATCAACGATGGCAAGGAGGCCAACAAGGGGAGGTGTAAGCAAGTGCTGATGAGGTTAGTGTGGGACAACTCGATGGAGCGGAGCCCCTGATGGAGGACACCATATGGCCACATGCTCCATTGGGCCCCTGATTGAGGATGGTCACGGGTCGAAGGGACGTTTTGTGGAAGAGAGAGAGTGAAGCACACGTGTCGTTGATTTGAGAGATTGAAGCATGCTTAGTCGAATGGAACACGTTTGTTGTAGAGAGAGAAGGGACGCTTGCACAAGAAGAAGCTGGGGGAACAAACACGGCTCCGTGGGGTCCATTAAGGGTGGTTCTTAATGCTTATGACTATTAGTTACATCGAGGGTCATGTCCATGGGAGAGCTAGCCCCACCTTGCCTTAGCACGTCAGTGGTCGCGCAACCCTTGGCAGCGGAGGGTCCTCCACTCCTACGTGTTAGTAGGCTTGGGGGGGGAGGGGGGCGAGGATGGCGGGCCTCGCCAAAACTCTTGGTGCTTGGCCCAAGCTCTACAGGCATGCCTGTGTAAGGTGGGGCATACGAAATACTGTTCGAGTAGACCGAAAAACACTACCTTGCCGCTGCAAGAAGGTAGAGAGATCCAGACAAGGAATCGCCACTTGGCCACCCGGCGAGGAAGTTTCTCTAGGGAGCGGAGTCTTGCCGCCCTCGCAACTACTATTGTGGTAGGGGTAGACTTGAGAAACTGACCCAAGAACGAGGTAGCTAGAAGTTGGAGGTCCGCAGCATCGAAAAACTGACGGGTGATGGCAGCCTCGGACGGGGACGGCCATATGGTGTCCTCCAAAAAAGGGGCGAAGGCCAAAAGAAACCACCTGCAAACAAAAGTGACCGGGCGGGAGTGCAGAACGAGGCAAAAACTTTTTGTCGCAGCAACGCGCGGGTCACATACTAGTATATATTGTGTTTGCACTACTTCTATGCCCCTAGGAACCCTCGATCCAAGCCCTAAGAACCTCTGCCGATGAGAGCGGGCACCGTTTCGACTTTGGTAAGCGTTTTGCCATTTTTTTATAAGAGCAAAAAGAAGAAAGGCATCAAGATGCTTACGAAATCCGTGGTGTCCAGCTTGTCCTCCACGATCTGAACTTGCATCACTGGTTAGCCAAACTCCTCTTTGTACAGTCGGATCACGCCACAGGGCTTCTTTCACCATCTTCAGCTCTTCCTCCTCTAGATAGAAAGATTGGGGAGAACCTCTCAATTGAGAAAGAGGGCTGAGAGACCCTAGGAACAGAGGAGCAGAAGCGGGAGATGATTGGGCTGCACCGCTATGCAGACAGGAGCTGAGAGTTGGAGAGGAAGTTTATCCTGTGGTTCGCATGAAGGGACGGGCTCCCATAGGTCAGCTTCGCCACGTGTTCGAGGTCATCTCCCATTCTCCCATTGTTATATGGGTGCCTACGCCACGTGCCAGGCACGCTGCATGTCAGAGGAGAGGAGATTTTTGGCATGGTGCAGAACCTCGTCGCGCAGGCTAGGGCTCGAGGCTTAAGCTGGCTCGGCGTTCGGGGCGATGGCTTAGGTTTGATGCTGCCCTTCCTTTCGATTCTCGTTGGTTAGGGCTTGGTTCGAGTCCTGGTGCCCTTGCGGAGCCGATATTTTGGCCCTGTTGGATGGCTTTGATTCCGCTGAGAATGGGGGGTCTCTATCGCCCCAGCTGTCGGATTCGATGCCATGGGCAAGATGGACCATCGCGCGTCTCTGAGCAGTTTAGGAAACGGAAGCCATTAATGCAGCCTCATGCATAGAATCAAAGCGCAATCCTCCTCAGTGCTCCTATACTCCTTAGATTAAGCACGAACAACAAGCGATTGCCATTCACAAAACCCTCCGAGGATGGCTTACACACTACGAATCATTTATTTCTCTCTCTCTCTCGTAACGCCCAAGATACGCGGTGGTGATGAGCATGGTGATCGGACGCTAGTTACGTCCTCTTTTCTCTCCTCAACTCAATCCCTTCGCCGTATCAAAGACCTACGCGCTTATCACTCAACCCTCTTTCATTTTGTCACCTTTTTATTAATTCTCAATACTAATTAATTAATTAAGAGCTTTCACATAAGGTTTCAAGATATCCGGTCCTCGTCTTCACACCAATCCTGGCCCAGTCTTTGCTCTATACCACAGCGGACGCCCAGTCACAGCTGTGCCAACTTTAAGTCTTGGAAGCCAACCAAGCAACGCAAGCCTGTGGTCTAGGTCGAGGACATAAGCAAAAGGGATGTAGGCTCTACTGCTCTATTTTTTTTTTTTGGCACACTGGATGCGTAGTAGTGAAAAAAAAATGCTAAGATTTTGAATTTTAAAAATAGGGTTACACTGTGGAGGCTTTCATTTCTATGTACCACACATTGTACTACACATGAACGTTGTGTGATAGTAATAAATATATATTTGAACTTGGAACATTATGATTTTACCCAACAAGGGAAATGGTCTCTACAATCTAGCTACCATTTTGTAAGGTTTTATTTCCTGTCGTGGGCGATAGTGGCGAATCTAAGATAGGACAAGGAGAGAGAGAAAGATAGGACAAGTATAGAGAGAGAGGGGATAGGACAAGTAGAGAGAGAGTGAAAAGATGTGCGGTCACTTCAAGTTTCTACAGTGTTTAAGTTTCTTCACACGATCAGAAAGGATTAAAGTCCATTATTACGGTCTCGTGCCCTAATTGAATCTCTCTCAGTACAAGTGGATAAGGCTTCTGGACACGGTTGCGTTACTTGGTAGGTTGCTGTGGGTTGTGAGAGCCTGCTGTCGTGTTCGGCGCCGCAGCTGTGGGTGAAGCGCAGCGGTCTTTGACTTGCAGATTGCTAGAAGAGGCAAGAGCTTCGTTGCATCGATTGGATGTTTTAGGAAAGTTAGTGCTTGCCGACGCTTTTCCTTGTTGTTCCCTCTGGCTCGCTCTGCCTCTTCTTTATCTTTTTTGTGTATTCCAGCGGGCAAGGATGGTGCGTCGGAAGATCAAGATCAAGAGGATCGAGAACGCCACTACGCGGCAGGTGACCTTCTCGAAGCGCCGCGGGGGATTGTTGAAGAAGGCCCACGATCTCTCCGTTCTGTGTGATGCCGAGGTCGCCGTCATCATCTTCTCCAGCAAAGGAAAGCTCTTCCAGTTTGCAAGCCCCAGGTCGGTACACATAAGCTGTCTCTGGCCTTCATTTTTGCGACTGCTCTAATTACCTACTGCCCTTGCCCTTGTTTGCCTGCCTACCAATTTGGGCTTTCTATCTCGGGCCAATATATATTCACATTAACGGCCATCTTCTACGCTGAAACGGCATGATTCTTTACCTGCGAAATTCTTACCCACCTCCTTCAGAATCTTGATTCAGCCCAACAATTTTTCTTGTCCTGCAACGCATCACTTGCAGGCTATATAAACACATTATATATATATATATATAATGCAACGCCTCTCCTGAGCACCGAGCTCCTTGAAGAAAGGCCTTTCGGAGATGCTTGCTTTTTGACTGTCATGGCTTCCAGATAACTGAGCTTCTTCAAGAACATCATCGTTGTGGAGCAAGCCTTTTTTGGCCCAACTCAGCCATTCATCTGCAGGTAAACACAGCCTTAGATTATCTCAATGGCCTAATTAAGGCCCAAACTCCATACTATACCAAAGAGGCGACAAGGTCGACCCCAAGCTCATCTTCCACAAAGGCCCTCAGATCGCCCCTTTCTCCAATCATTAGGCTGATGCTCATTTTTCCTTCCATTTGCTATTCTCTCGATATCGCTTACTTAACTTTCAAGATCACCATGTCCGCTCATCTTCTACGATGACTAAGAACATCTGTGAGCAGGGGACTACCCTAGATTATGGAAAAATAATTACCGTTCACAATCATTATTTTTCTCGTACCTGAAGCTATGCGAAAGGGTCCATCTTCTAGCTGAGAATTCTCCTATGGTTGAAGCTTCCTCCCCCCAGATATCAGACGGTTGCAGCTTTAGCTCAGGGCCATCATATTAGCGCGCTTCACGAGGTTAAGGGAGTACTCGAGCTTATGCTCACAAGCGTACACACCATGCCACAACTTACAAGCCTCATCAACAAGAAGGCAATCCACTTACTTGATGAGAAAAAGCATAAGCCATTGCCCTATCTCTCTTGATTGCACCCTCTTGCTTCTGCTGTAGCTTTGCCTGAATCTCCTCAACTGTACCATGAGTGTCACACCATCCCTTCTGCTAAAAGACAATATATATCAATGCATCATAGCTTGATAACATCATGCTAAATCCATGTACATGCCATATCAAAGACACCATGCTTTCTGCTCAAAGACAGTATATATCAATGCATCGTAGCTCAATAACATCATGCTAAAAGCATGCGCATGCCAATATATCAATTGGACATGCAGTTCATAAGAGAATGGATGTAGAGAAGAATGCCAGACCTCGGAGGCTCGAAGTTCAGCTTCAAAGAGTCGTCGCTGGTTGACTTTATGCTGCACAGCAAGGCCTTCTTCTGACATTCGGACACGGCGAGCTCGAACATGAGCTTGAACTCTTACTAGAGCTTGCATACAACGGAGAGTCATTGCTGCCTGCCTTCTGCAGCCTCACCAATCCTTTTAATGCTTTCAAGGCTCGCCTCGACTGGCATTCACAAAAAAGAAGATGAGAAGGGTGCTCAGATGGAGGCAATAGCTAGAAAAGTGCAAGCTGAAATACATGATTGAGGGAACAACCACAAATCTTCTTGCTATGATTGACTCTCTATTGAGAAAATAACAACATTTAATCTTCTTGCTATGATTAACTTGGGAGCATCACTCTCGTATGAGACATGGGTAAAACTAAATAAACGAGAGCTACAGTCGACGGTATCCAAAGTTGAGGGTGTGGATGCAGGAACAATAAAGGCCTTGGGAAGCATCACTCTTGTATGAGACATGGGTAAAACTAAATAATCCAGAGCTAGAGTTAGGAGCATCACGGTCCGATCCACATCTTTCGTAACTCCTGTTTTATTTTCAACATGGGATTCACATCATGGATTTCTCCATAACATGGGTTTAATACGTAACACGTTATTCACAATCTTGCATTTTTCATAACATCACATCCTCATCATGTATAAAACCCAAAAGTAATTCTCAAACGCCACATTTTGCATGAACTCCAAGTTGATCTACAAGGGTAGTTAGAAGTCAATATTGCATTAGCAAACAACTCAATATTGCATTAGCAAACAACTTTAGTAGTCTTTCACCATTAATGCATGATATTTACTTCTTTTTTGCATCTTCCTTTGGAACTCGGAAGTCCATGGCTCATATGTGGTGTGCTTCCAAACCCATGTTGCAGAGGTGTATGGCGTGTCTTGTAGCCAATGTAACATGACAATAAGGGATGGAGTTTCATAGTCATGCTTCCTCTCTTAATATTTTTCTCTCGAAATTGCAACTAGGAGTTCATGGTTGGCATGATGATAGCATACAAGCAAAGCTGAAAAGATAGTTTGCCACCTATCCACTATTCGTTTTCATTAGGCTTTTTGGTTTGTGAAGTGATAAAGCTCAATTTTCAAGTGGTAGTGAGTTTTAATGTGGGAACTCTCTAGTGATTAGCCCATTGGTTAGCTGTGTTTGTGATTGCCATGAGGGTTGGGGACACATGGTATGGGACGTGCATGCCTTGTGGACATGAGCTTCCTAGTGTTGTGCCAATGTTTGGCTCAGTGAACTTTATCATTGTCTTTGATGGGTTGGACCCTATGGTCAGGTGGTGATTGCTAGCTGAACACCTATTCATTTTGTTCGTGTGGTTACATGGTTCATTTGGAGTGTTGTAGTGCTATGGATGTGCTTCGGATCTATGAAATGTGAGTTGTCAGTCATGTGCAAAGTTCGAACTCAACTTGGGGTGTTTCAATCTATGATGTCTAGTGTAGTGTTTATGGTCTTGTGATTGTGTGGTTTAACCTTTCATGCTTAAGTGTGTTCTATTAACATACATAGTAGTTAGGAAACACGTTTCCTATAGGGAAGCAAACTTGGAAACATTTCCTTGTAGGAAAGCTAGGATCATGCAAAGCAATACCAATAATAACATTTCCTTGTAGGAAAGCTAGGATCATGCAAAGCAATACCAATAATCCTCTGGTCTTGATATAGATAAAGAGAAGCATCAAATGGAAGACCATGGTTAATCTCACTAGAAAAGCTTCAAAAGGAGTTTGAATTTGGTAAGAAAGACATCAAGTTTGAACATTACCGTGGTAAGATTAATGTAAATAAAATGGTAATTTTATTTCACCTTTGCTAATGAGGACTTCTCGTAGAAATTCACGCTGTCATGTTGGCATGCATATATAAAAGGGATTGCAAGTTAATTGGTGGCTTTCCCATAAGCTTTTAGGAAAGATGGTTGAATTAGATGGATTCAAGGATGCATTTCATGCATAATTCTTGGCTCCAAACGTTGATAAGAACATGTGCAAAGAGTGGGATAGGATGTCCTAAAAGGAGGGAGAATCTGTTATCCACTGTCTAAAAAAGTTTTGGAAAGTAGATCTCAAGGTGATCCCACCAACACATAATAAATGAGGAGCAAAAGAGAAAGTTTGATGTGGCATAGTCCGTCATTCAATTTGACTTGAAAATCTATCCCAATGAAAGTGCTCACAACAATCTACCATTTTTGCAATAACTGTGCAAAACTTCCATATCAAATGGTTGTAAAGCAATTCATGCATGTATTCCTGCAAGTGGAGGCTAATTATACAACCGCTTTAAAGATATGCACATGATGCTAAAAATGATCAAAATGCTTCCAAAAAGAAGCCCTGACTTGAATATTTTTCTTATGAGATGTCTCCACAACAAAGAAAAAAATATAGTAGATGCTTTAAATTTGGAAGCAAGAAGTATATGTTTGCCAAATACCCACATGTACAAAAGACATAGGAGAAAAGGACTAGTGTGATGGTAGTACCAGATCTACAACGGAAGCACGCAAAGTATGTATGACTTGGGGTGTGGTTAGAAGACTAACTAGCCCTCTCTATGTTTGATGATTGCTCCATGAATAACTTTATATCCAAAAAGGCCTAGGTGTGCCTTAGTATGGAATTCCCATGGAAGCATCCTTTTCATTTGAGGGCAAAGATGCAAATGTAACTCCTGTGAGATGAAAAGTTGCGTATACATATAAAGGGATATTTGGATCATGAGAGTTTATTAATTGCTCCTTGTTGTAGGTACTTGACGAATTGTTAGGAATGCCTTGGCAGTTATGCCTTAATACTAAGGATTAAAATCACCTTAATGCATAGAGGCCATATGAACATGTCATGGAGATCCGTATTGTAGGTGTGGTACAACTCTTTTGTATAAAGTAATGAAAAAGTTGGCTTGTTTTGTACTTGGTTTTTGCACGTGAGAATGATGAGCATGATAATGGCCAAATACATGGAGTAAGTAAGGATAGATATCATGATGCAAGTTAAACTTATAAAAAAGGGATGATTCGTCCGAGCTCTTTGCTCTAGTACTAGTCGATACTCTTAGTACAAAAGAAGGATAGCACTTACAAGATGTGTGTAGACTATCATGCTATAAAGAAGATTACCATCAAGCATTGGTTTTCAATTCCAATAATTAACGTGCTTCTTGATAAGTCTTTTGGCTCTTCATTTTTCATCCATATTGATTTATTTATTTCTCATTTAGATGAGTGGGTCCTTTCCCCACTCGCTTACCTAGTTACACACGATGATTTCACCCGGCTACACAACCTCCCTAGTGTAATATCTCGTGTAATACCCTCGCTCTAGTACTAAGTACACACATTTGAGTATCACTCTTCCAAATATTGGCCACATTTAAGGCAGTGGACAAGCCTCGGGACGAATGAGGTGAAATCAATGCTTGAAGCCATAAGTTTTCTTTGCCTATGTTCGTAATACAAACGATTCATATTGTACTTTGCATATTTGGCTTCACCACTACATGATCTTACAATGAAGAAAGCCATCCTCAAGTGGACATCCAACCATGGAGCGGAGTGTCTTCCAAAAGCTTACGGATGCTATGGTCAGAGGCATACGGGCTTGTAATTCCATATTTTCATAAGCCATTACTCCTATTCCCAGATGGAAGCACTTGTGGAACTTGGCCTTCTAATCCACGTAGTGGCAATTTTATCAAGCTGTCTAGGCCCTCCATAGTTTAGTCACCATTCAGATTATGCAAGAAGGAATTCTTTGAGATTTGGTCTTCATCATCTAGCTGTTGTTGCTTATTGCTTCTTTGTCTCTCTTTCTCTTTTCCGTTTCTTGGCTTTCATCTGAGGCCTCCGGACGTGTAGAGGTTGCCTCTTCATTCTTGTGGCTTATATCTGCTTGTAGTATATCTCTCTTAGGAGCTTTATCTACACCAATTTTTGCTGATGCATTCTGATATGATATAATAGAATTATGAAGCGGTGATAGGTTTTTGAAAATCATATGAGCTGGGCTAGGAGGAGGTGTTTGTTGAGGCCGATGCATGTGGCAATTGCATAGAGACCATAGTCACAGGGGACGGAAGGGACGGACGGTTGGAACGGAGGGACGCCGAGTCGGGATAGATCAGCAACGGGGATGGCAAGGGACGGTCAGACGTCTCCCTAGAGGCGTCCCTCACAAGGGACGAGGAAGGGGACGGTGGCGGCAGGAACGGGGATGGCTGTGGGGGATGGCACTGTGGGGGGACGACAGGGAGCCGTTGCGCGCAGTTTGACTGTTTTTTTTTCCCCATTTCTAGCCATTTGCCTTGGCCGTTTCTAGCCATTTATGGCTGTTTGGCTTGGCCGTTTGGGGATTCCTTGAGCCTTGAGGCTTGGCCTTTGAGGCTTGGGCCTTGAGGCTTGGCCCGGCCCTTGTCTCTCTCTTGCCTTGGCCTTTAGGCTTGGGGCCTTGGGCCTTGAGGCTTGACTCTTGCCTATCTAATATCTATATAAGAACAAGGCTACAAGGCTACAAGCACACACACACCCCTTCAAGTTTTCAACTTTCAAGGCTTCAAGGCTTCAAACTTCAAACTTCAAAGTTCAAGCAACTCTCTCTCTCAACTTTCAAGCCTCAAGCCTCAAGCCTCAAGCTACACTCTATGAGTGTATCTACTCTCTCTAGTCTCTCTCCCTCAAGCCTCATTTTGATGTACTTCCAAAGTAGAATAAGTGGAGTAGAAAAACTTAAAAAAAAAGCATTTTTTGAGTGCCGTTCCCTCCCCTGTCCCCGTTTCCTACTTATGGCCGTACCCATCCCCGTCCCCCGTCCCTTGTGACTATGATAGAGACACTTTTGAATCACGAAGGGCATGTTGTTGCTTGTGAGAGTTGTAGGTTACAGACTTCAGGCCTCTCTTTAAGATTTTACAGTGAATCAATATGAGAGTTGTAGGTTACAAACTTCAAGTCTCTCTCTGCAGGTTTATGAGAAAGAATTGTTGGTTACAAACTATGCAAGCGAAACTGTTTTTTTAATGGTTTTTTTTTGTGTGACTTTTTATGTTCGTTTTTTTCTTCATGTTTTGTTCTATTGTTTTTTATGGCCGTTTGGGAAATAGGGGCTTTCCACCTTGCCACCTCCTCTCGACTGTGCATCTCTAAATGTGTATAAATATCTATTTTTCAAGTGTTTTTTAAAGTCAAACGTATCTCTATCGAACTTATTTTTTTCGAAATAAAAAGTCCTGTATCGGTACCATTTTGTCATACCTTCGTCTTGTTTCGTACCTTCGTATTTGACAACTATTTTAGTGATTACTTCGAAAGAACGACTCATCCCACGAGGCAAGCTCTAGACAAGGTGCTTTTGACAAAGCCACCTTGACGTTTTTTTAATGCCTCCTGCGCTTGGGGAGTCATTTGAGACAATCCCCTCCCATCTCTCCCCATCTAGATTGGAGGACCACAAGATAGACCTCCTCCGAGAGGAGACTTGAATCCCCCGAGCAAGTTTCCATACCGCCTGTCGAAGGCAATGGAACCACCAACTTCAAGAACTATTGCAATCTAGCTTCATATACCAGAGTGTGTCACCATTTACAACCCCGATCCTTTTTCGTCAAGAAGAAAGATGGGTCTTCCCGATTGTGTCTCGACTATCGCGCACTCGATAAGCTAACTATCAGGGGTAAGTTTTCGATGTCTCGAATAGATTACATTCTCGAGAAGCTGAATGGGGCGAAGGTGTTCTCGAAACTCAATTTGAAGAGTGGGTACCACCAAGTTAGAATTGTTGAGGGGGACATTCCCAAGACGGCCTTTCATATGGAACGGGCTCACAATGAATTTGTGGTCATGCCTTTTGGTTTGACGAAAGCCCTAGCCACATTCAACCCATGAGATGATGCGAATCTTCAGGGACTTAATAGGAAAGTGTGTGTTCATATTTTTGAATGATATACTGGTATTTTCAGTTGGGCAGCACGACATTGATGTGGAGAAAGTTTTGAAGTTTCTAGAAAGCAACGAGCTCTACGTCAATGAGAAGAAGTTGGAATTTTATTTGCATGAGGTTCTCTACCTTGGATACGTAATCAATGCTAAGAGCATCCGACTTGATTTGGCCAGCCGAGATTGTCAATTGGGAGATACCACAGACCACATACGACATCCGATCCTTTGTGGGAATATGCTAGGCATACTCCACCCACATAGGCAGATTCTCTAACCTCTCGACGGGTCTCAAAGATCTACTAAAGGGTGTGAAGACTAGAACTTTTCATGGAGAGCCTGGTACTTCTCGGAAGCATTGGCCACCGTCCGGGCAATGTGGATATAAATCATCGCACATTTTGTGTCTTTCTTTATTTCTCTTTTAGCTTGCAAGTGGCTTATGGGAGGAAAGTTCGGGATTCTTGGCTCACACTTAATGGTCACTAGGGCTTTGGACACATTTCAGGTAATCCGAAAAGTGTGCCTGTCCCATTCAATATTTGCTTGGAACTTGTGAAACCATTGAATTCTCATAATTATGTTTGGTCCTACAAGAGGGGCAACCATAAAATCTCCCACAAACTCAATGCCCTGAATCAACAATTTAGCACCTTGAGCTTCAAACTTGGTGCTTATCGTCATTCCTATGCTGAATCCCTCAACCTTCTTGTCTACTGAAGTCAAGACAAAACGGGCTCGTCGAGCAGCCTGTTCCATGACCACATCCTCCATGTTGACACTATTGAACAAGACGACGACTCTTTGGCCACCTTTGTAGTCGAAGGCCTTGAGCAATTCGTTGCACTCATACTGCTTATCTTCGAGCTCTCGGCTAACGATTACACCAACCAAAGAACTGGGATCCAAAGAACTAGGGACGGCCGCTGGGGTTTGTGTGGGAACTGGGCTCACCACACAGAAGCCTTGGAGGTTGGGGTGGTTGTCTGTTGAGTGGTGGTATTCCTTAGACAATCCTTAGAAGTGTGTTCTTTTGTGTAACAAAAGAAACACCTACCCTCCTCCTTATACAGAGTTGTCCTCAGCACTCAGTTTCCCACTAGTCTTTCTTGTTTGAGCTTTCTGGTCTAGAGTAAGCTTGGATGCGTTGGTTAAGTTCTTGGAGCCAAGGCTCTTGTGCTCTATCCTAGGAAAGACCCCGTCTAGTTTTGGCCTTTTTCCCTTGAGGCGGGTGCCTTGGGAGTGGAAGGCTGGGAAGTCTTGGGCTTTCCGCCATTGTACTTCATTTCAACACTGCGCAAATGTCGAAGGTGGCTAGCCAAAATATACGCACTTCCCACTGGACTTGTGTATTAAGGCCATAAAGGAACTGTCCTTTCTTGTCCTTTGTTAGATATACTATCATGTGCACACCATTCAGGTGTACAGTGACATGGTATCATTTTAGAATCGTAAACATCATCAAGATTTATCAGGCATTTTATGGGCATTTAAATGAATGTTTTCGGCATGTACCACATGGTATGGGTTGGATTCAGCATTGTAGCATCACATTAGCCATCTAGACCAAAGCATTTGGGGCTTGTGGAGGCAGCCGACAGAGTTTGGACAGCAGCAGCCGACAGCATGTATAAACCAGCCGATTGACGTTTTATAACATATAGTATTTTATGGCAGTCGTGAGCATATAGTGCTGGCGGACTGCAGCAAAGCTGGCCGACCAACACCAATCCCCCATATAAATAGAGACACATCAGCGTTTTAGTCCATCAAGGGGCATCTGACATCAGCGTTTCAGCCCATCATCACATTCAATCCAGCATTGCATTCAGTTCAGCATCTACATCAGTAATCAGCATATTCAGCCATCTTCCCAACTCCTACATAGAGGGATACCAGCATACAAGTGGTGGAACTCAGCATTGGAGTCAGGACAGCGATCCTTCATCATCCTTCAGCATGTTTCCCTCTCTTCCAGGGGTAGACATGATCTAGGACAGCATAGATCCATTTGGATCTCATTGTAACCGCATTCATCATCTAATATAGCTGCATTGCATTGCATTGACACTATCTGTCTTTCTTAAGCATCATTAAGTGCAGTTTACTTAGACTAAGGTTGTGTTTACTACGGTCGAAGACCTCACATGTCACATATACCCAATTGCAAACATAAGTTCAAAATCTTATTGTGGCAAACTATGGGATTGGTTGCATGTTTTGACATGCCTCCCTGAACTCGTCTTTGAGTCACTTAAGGTAATGGGGCAGTAGAAATCGTCACTTAAGATCGAGGACAAACTCGTTCGAGACATAAGCTGCCATACTTAATCTGGTGTGGGTCCAGTGAGTCCACCAAGGAATGGCCTCACCTTCCAAATACCAACTAGCCAAGATCACTTAGTCAGTGTCATTTTTTCTAATTGCAGCAAAATAAGCTTCAAATTTATACAACCAAGAATAAATCGTTGTGGAGTCGAGTTTATGATTATATACTTATTGAAGTTCATCCTCTCGAGAGGATGACCCGAGGAAGCCACTGGTGTTGCTCTTGCATCTAAGGCCGCAAGAAATCTTATCGTGCTTCATGCATCGACTCAAGGGTCGAACTTGAATGTGGTTATAACTCTTGAAAAGAGTTATCCGGTAGAGGATCTGCTATTGGGATCTAGGAAACAAAAGAAGAGGAAGGAGGAGACAGAGAAAAGGGAGATGGACATGAGGTTCTTTTTGCTAGGGCCAAGATCTGCACTTACTGCTCTTCTAATTTGGTGCTTTGGTCTGCGAGTACTCGCATCATCGTTTGGAACATGTCTTGCACACTCATGTCTGCCGCCCTCGAAGGATTGCCCGACGCTCTTTGTTTTGAAGTTTGTCGTTCTCTCTCTTCGTCTCAAAGCTTGCCATAGAGGGAAAATGTAGTTCCTTTTCGGAATGCAATTTGACCATCCACTATATATGTGAGAGACTTTCCAAAGGCTGAGAACCAAATGTTCTTCTAGGAACAAGAGTCACACCGAAAGGGGTGGTCAGCTGGAGTCTAGAAACCAACCACATAAGCGAGAAAAAAAAATCTTTTTTTTTTGGTTTTTTGCATGAATCATCACACTTGAGGAAGGCTCTGATACCAAAGTAACATACAGAAGCTCTATGGATAGAATCGATAACTTTAATTCTAAAAAATTCAACAACCATTCACGATGAAGATAACGCACAACACAGAGAGAGAGAGAGAGAGAGAGAGAGAGAGAGAGAGAGAGAGAGAGAGAGAGAGAGAGAGAGGAGGGACATAGTATTGGGTCTCGAATACCCTCTGTAGGGCCCCCACCCATGAATTGCGTATTTGCTTTGTTAGAATGATGTAAATCTCTAAATAAAGATTGGTTCTTGACGTGCACTCTTTACCTGGGTTGGAGCACTCCTAGATAGATAGATAGATAGAGAGAGAGAGAGAGAGAGAGAGAGAGAGAGAGGACATATAGTATTGGGTCTCGAATACCCTCTGTAGGGCCCCCACCCATGAATTGTGTATTTGTTTCGTTAGAATGATGTAAATCTCTAAATAAAGATTGGTTCTTGACGTGCACTCTTTAACTCGGTTGGAGCACTCCCCTTGGTTGTCATGGCCCTTGGAACACACCTGCCCTATGTGAATTATGAGATGAATGGCCTAATTTCTACCTTGGGTGTAAACGGAAGGGGCAACTGAACACAGAAAATCTAATCAATCATGAAATATGAAAATACACATATGCATACTAGATAAAACAAGATGACAAAGCTGCACAATACACCACACTAGGGGCCAGAAGATGGGCTGACACCCCCCCCCCTCTTATGGTTAGATTACCAAAAAGGAGTCTGCTTCCAATACAACTTTGCGGGTGCCCAGGGTTCACCACTGGCTGCACCTATTTCTTCCAATACCATATGAAAATAAGAAAAAACATCACAATATCTGAATTTGCTGACAATTTCAGCACAAGTGAGCATTCCCGACATCAAGCACATGCAGGACAACTATGGACAGCCCATAGCACTCCCACATCAGGCCCAGGACAACTCAACATCATAATCTCCCTCCTATCTGGCTCATAAAGTAAGTCGAGCAGCCCTCAAAGGCTATTTTCAACAGTTGACCAGCCCCCTTAGTAGCCATAGAAGAAAGCGTCCTGCAGTTGTGCACAAGCCTGCAATCCTCCGGTCGGAAGGAAAACTATCTAGAAGCCCACGATCAGCTCTTCCTCCCTGTTTTTAACCTCTGTCTAGCCTCCATTCAAGCTGTAAATCCACCGGCCATCAGTGGAGAACATGCAGAAGGAGTTGGCCAACTTCTCCCATGCATCCGGTGAACTTCAGTCACGATGGATGGTTGTAGAAACTTGCCAACAGGCTAAAAACCAGCTGACCAGCCCTCATGCACTCTTGAAAAGCATGCGCCCCCTCATTCTGGAGTTTTTGTCAATAATAGAGGCTTCCCTGCTGAAAATAGCCCACACATGTGCTTTTCTAGTCCAGAAAGGGGCGCCTACATGAAGGGAGTCCAAATAATGTCCAATGTCCGGTCTTTGGCCGCCACATGTATTAAATAAGTCCTGCTCAATGTGTACTCACTTATAAGTTGTCCGGTCACTTATAAGTGAGTGTGAACCTGCATCCATAATTATTAACATGTGAACTCAGAAAGCTGTAAATTGAGTTTTTGGGAATACTGTCAGAATATGCAGCGGAGATGATGACCAAATCTGGGAACACAAGAGCAAAAACGCAGGCAGAAAAAAAGCACAAGAGAGAGACAGAAGTAGGCGTGTAACTCTGCTCTATATACACAAGAAGATCCCGAGGAATGATACAAATGAGGTATGGGGGCTGAGGACCTATATATACCTCCCTGGGAGGGCAGTCGGCCAACACTAAAGTGCCCACGACTGAAGAAAGAGGTCCCACGACTGCATAAATGCAGTCGGCCAGCAAACTGGTGCCCACGACTGATGAAAAACAGTCGGCCAGCAGCAAGAGTGCCCACGACTGATAAACACCCAGTCGGCCAGCACTGTACTGCTCTTGGCACCCTCTGGCAGCCCTCCCAAGCCTCAGAAAAAATGGAAAAAATAGGAGAAAAATACGGGGAGTGAGGAAAAATGATAAAACACCTCATAAGGGCGGGCACACCCACAACAAAGGCCCTGTTGTATAAATCTAGACAGGAGATGACTTCTAACACCCCCTCTCAGCTCCTGGCTGTGTAACCAACCACTGGGAGCTGGGGTGCCACCTGAGCAAATCCTGAGAGAGCGACTTTAAGAAGAGGTCCACCGTACTGTCCTCCGTCGAACAGAACTCCAGCAAGATGTCATCAGCAACGATCTGTTCACGAACAAAGTGCCTCTGGATGACCATGGGTTCCTCCAGTGGAAGCCCAAACCTGCAATGTAACCTCCTCCTACTCCGTAAAATTGCTCCTGGGCCATAAGTAGATCTCCTCGTGTCTGGATCTCCTCCCCAAACCGAGTCACTCCAACCGTGGAGTCGGACTCCATCCAACAATCCCCCTCCTGTGTACAAGAGTCCATGATCCTTCGCATGCCGCAGAAACCACAGGAAATGCAATCCTGCCTCCCAAAGAGACATCTGCAACCATGAGCTCAGCCGCCTCATCAGGAAGCTCCCGTCCAATCTCGTGTCCATCAACCAGATCAATGAACCATACAGCTTCTGAGTCAAAGAGACATCACACTACTCACAAGGATCAACACCTGTTACGGTGCACAAGCAAGTCCTGGAAACCTGATGAAACCTGTCAACCACCCCCTCTGAATCCGGAACCACAAAGCCTGGAGAAACCACCTCCTTCTGCAAGTAACCACCTGTCACCTGCCTGGCTTTCCGAAAGGTCCCCGTGGAAAGAACATCCTCATCTACTGGAGGTTCTATGTCCTGAACACTACGAGACATCAGAGCATAAGTGACCTGTTCAGCTTCCTCTGACTCACGAACACAAGAACTACCAACATCAGTACTGGAAAGTTCCTGCCAACTGCTGCCATCTACTGGTACGCTATCCACCATCTGGTCCCAAAAAGCCTGTACCTGCAGCGTATCCACACTTGAGTAGCCATTACCAGACTGCCACTCATCACAATCCTGAGGACCTGGGAGAGAGAGTGCTGAAAGCCTGTAAACTCCATTCTCCACTCCACCTTCCCAAACCACTTGGCCTGTTGCTTTGTCCCGGAGAGCAACAAAATGCTCATGAAACTCCACCCGTACGCCAGTCTTGCAAACCTGATGCACTGACAACAGATGAAAACCAAGTGCCGGAACATACAACACCTGGGAGGAATGCTTCCCCCCTCTGCCATCGGGAACTATCTCCATCCTGCCCTCACTGTGAACTGGGATAGTGGACGTATCCCCAGTAAGAATATGACCAGAAAGTCTGCAGAGATCCTGTAAACCGGAACGGGAAGGAGTCATGTGCCTGGAAGCACCACTATTGAGAATCCACTCCCGAGTATCCGTTGCGGAGAGTCCTCCAATCTCCTCCCTGCCTGAAGAAAATGAAGCATCGGTGTCCATCTCCTCCAGGTGCATAAAAGCCGGAGTCTTCATGATTGCTGCTGAGGAGTCTTCACCCTTCTCGGTCTTCCGCTTGGGACACTGCCTCGAGTAGTGGCCTTTCTCACCACAATCATTACAGGTCCTCTCTTCCTTCAGTTTCTCGCGGTCAGCGTCGGACTTTTTCTCAGAAGACTTCTCCGATGAAGCCTTCCCTTTGCCCGAGTTACAGCCTTTCGACCGTTGGCCAGTAAAGGCCTCCGAACCTCCACCCTGAGGAGGGTTCGTGAATCGTTCGGCAAGTGTGACAGCAACGTGATGGCCATGTCCTCTGACGATATCTCCTTCCTAGCCTGAAGAACTTCCTGCTGAAGAGCCTGCAGCTTGTTAATATGCTCCCGCATCGTCGACGACTTTGCAGGGCTCATAACCCGCATCTGTACTTCCAAGGAAATCCTCTTCATGGGTGATACCCTGTTGTAAAGTGAGGCCAAATGCTGCCATATACCTCTGGCCAGCGTCATATGCTTTACATGATTAATTACCTGTGGTGTGCAGTTGAGGAAAATAAACGAACAGACCCTGGCGTTCACGCGATCCCACATCTGCGTCTGGGCCTTCCGGTCCTTTCGTGTTGATGGTGACTCCCCTTCCTCAACTTCCGGCCATGGAATCCCAACAACGACGAACTCTGCGAGGTCATAAGACTCCAAAACAGATTCCATCATAACCTTCCATATGCCGTAGTTGCTCCCGTCCAACTGAGACGGTCCACCGGGAACGTGGGGAGTGTCGGGATCTTCACATGTCTCTCGGCCATCTCTAGCAGATCTGCCATAGCGGGGATGTACTCTGAAAAGGCTGGGTGGGTGGGAACAAAGAAGAACTAAAAACGTGCAAGTGGCTGTCCAGCAAATCAGCCCGCCTTCCTCTTGCTTCTCCTCTTCTCGATCAGCCCAAAACAGTCCACCAATCAGCCACAAAACAGTCCCCCTCTTGCTCACACAAATCCCAAGACCTATCTAGAGCCTAGGCTTTGATACCATGTCAGAATATGCAGCGGAGATGATGACCAAATCTGGGAACACAAGAGCAAAAACGCAGGCAAAAAAACAGCACAAGAGAGACAGAAGTAGGCGTGTAACTCTGCTTTTTATACACAAGAAGATCCCGAGGAATGATACAAATGAGGTATGGGGGCTGAGGACCTATATATACCTCCCTGGGAGGGCAGTCGGCTAGCACTAAAGTGCCCACGACTGAAGAAAGAGGTCCCACGACTGCATAAATGCAGTCGGCCAGCAAACTGGTGCCCACGACTGATGAAAAACAGTCGGGGGCCAGCAGCAAGAGTGCCCACGACTGATAAACACCCAGTCGGCCAGCACTGTACTGCTCTTGGCACCCTTTGGCAGCCCTCCCAAGCCTCAGAAAAAATGGAAAAAATGGGGGAAAAATACGGGGAGTGAGGAAAAATGATAAAACACCTCATAAGGGCGGGCACACCCACAACAAAGGCCCTGGTGTATAAATCTAGACAGGAGATGACTTCTAACAAATACTTACCACCTGCAGAACACATGTAGACCACCTATCAGTCCCAAACAAGTGTGCACATACACGTCCACAGGTTGCCCAGGCGTCCCCGACACCATGGACAACACAGGCAGAAATCTCAGGCATTGTCCAGGCAAACAAGACAAGTCATCCAAAGATAAAATCAAAGTCATGCACACACATGAGTGCAATTATATTGGAAGAAACACCCATCTGCTCAGTTGTATCCGATAAAATTTCCAAGGCTCATGATCCTTCTGGAACCTTCCCATAACATAAATACATAAGATCTCCAAGATAGCTAGTCCCAAAGACTTTCATCATGTTAGGCTTCATGGCCATACATGTACACCATGTTACGTCCCACAAGCCACACATGTACTATCATGTCAGGCTACACCAGCCATACATGTACTGTCATGTCAAGCTCCATATGCCACAGAGACACACCATGTCAGGCTACACCAGCCATACATGTACTGTCATGTCAGGCTCCATATGCCATAGAGACACACCATGTCAGGCTACACCAGCCATACATGTATGTCATGTCAGGCTCCACATGCCACACATGAACAATAGAAAAATAGAAGCTGTAAGGAATTTTGTGACATTCCCTCGACTTCTAAGCAGTTGACCGCAACAAAAAAGCCAAGTAGGCCTTCAGAAGTTCCGGATAATCCGCAAAATAATTCTCGTCCATCCATTTTGCATCCATAGCCAAATAGTTTTTAAACTTCACAAGATACCTGCGCACTAGCTTGCTACCTACATGCTTGCGCTCTTTATGAAAAACTACCTGCTCAGGTTGCAATACCTCCTCAAGTTCATTCACCTTCCAAAACTGGTTCCATAGGAGGTGGTCCCACATAAGGCCTTAACAAACTGACATGAAAGGCATTGTGGATTTTCCAGTGATCGGGCAATACCATTCTATATGCCACTTCATTTAATTCTATAAAATTTGGAATGGCCTGTAATACCGGTTTGAAAGCTTAGGAAACCGGCCTTCCTTACCTGGCCGCTTCTGAAGACATGCTTTCTCAAACTTTAGTACTACCCAATCACCTTCCTTGAAAACCACCACTCACCTGGGTTTGTCATCTACCTTTTTCTGCTTAGCTTGAGATCTTTCTATGGCTGTCCAAACCTGTGCAAACACGGTATCCAAATCACGGACATACTCATCTGCTACAAAGATTTCATCTTTTGTTCGTAAGATAGGTGGAAGCACCACCTTGCCATAGACTATCTCAAATGGAGCCTTATTAGTTGAAGAATGTACTGTGTTATTGTATGCAAATTCAATCAATGGCAAATACTTTTCCCAATCTCACTTCTGCTCAGATACATAACATTTGAGCAAATCAAGCACAGCTGAATTTGCTATTTCACTCTGACCATCCGCGTCGTGAGGAGGATGATAGGCTAATGAAAAACTCAACTTTGTGCCCATATTATTAAACAATGCCCGCCAAAATAAACTGGTAGTCCGAGGATCTCTATCCCCCACAATAGACTTGGGCATGCCATGATGTTTGAAAATGTGAGCTAAGAACAACTTTGCCATGTGCTTTGGCTTGATTTTTTTCCTGACACAGGAATAAAGTGTGCGTGTTTGCTAAAACGATCTATAATAGTCCATATAGCATCATTTCCAGGTGCCGATTTCGGAAGATCCATAATGGAATCCATACTAATGCTTTCCCATGGTTCGTGTGGAATAGGTAAGGGCTGAAGCAAACCAAGTGTCTTGTGTCTGTTAAACTTGACTTTATGACACACTATGCACTCTCGCACATAAGCTTCGATATCCCTGTGTAGAGCTGGCCAAAAGAAATATCTTTCCAAAGCCTGTGTAGTAGCCAAAATACCACGATGAACAGCATATGGCGGAGCATGACACTCTTACATAACCTTTTGGCATAATTCACGCACTATACAAATACGATTCTGCATCATCAAAAATCAATCTCTAATCGAATAAGATGGGACAACAGTTACCATGATTAAAATCACCCCAAATAAGCTGAAAATCTGTGTCCAAAGCATACATACATATCTGGCATCCTTGATAAGTCCTGGTGGTAGGCGGTAGTTACGGCATGCACTTGTGGCCTACGTGACAACGTATCCGCCACCAAATTCTTCGCTCTCCATGTTGTGAGCACCATCTTAGTATCACACGTGTGGAGGTGGCAAACTATAACCACCAAAGAACCGTTGTCAAGAACAAGAAGGCTCAGCATAAAAGGACAACTGGTCTCTACAGATAGTGACGAGGATTAATGCTATGTTAGGCAAGAGTAGAGATGAATGCTTAGATAGAAGGAATGTATGAAGGATGTAGTAGTTGTTTACTCTCAACAGATAGTTGACAGTTGTGTCATAAAGCTTGTAATTACGGTAATACTCAGGAAATGTTAGCATGTAATGGGCAATTGCTCTGTATTAGTCTAAAATGCTTTCGGAATATAACTAAGAGCAAGCTTGCCATATCATTTGTCACGTGCATCTCGCACTTGGATGCCACGTAGACATTTCTGTACAGAAGGTGCAGGACCTGGGATGGTGAACTGGTTCCATGTGAGCCCAGTCCGGGACGAGTCAGCCAGGGATCCATCTCAGATGTCCGAGGTCAGGTGTGCATTGTCCTGCACAGGAGTCTAAGGTCAGGTGTGCACTGTCCTGCACATGAAACAGTGCCAGTCCGCGCTGTGAGTCTCCCTCTAGAATGATGTCAGTGGTTCTGTGTATCTGGTATGGTACCGGATGCCAGATCACTGAGTAGATTATGTTTAGGACAAGGAGCCAGCCCATAGGGCTACCCCGGAGATTAGTATGGGCATGGGAATGGTGTGAAACCATCCCCATGAGGGCCAGGAAGGCCCAGGCTGGACCCACCAGCCATGGAAGGGCTGTGGGACAGCCCTTGGGCAAAGGATAAGGCTATTTTCAGGAGCATACAGCCTTTAAATGGCTGTAGGGCAGGTATGGGGCAGCCCATACAGGCTGCCCAGCTTTGTGATTGTGGACAAAAGTTGTGTCCAGTCAATCAGAAGCAGGCGCATCACTTTCAGCCTGTTAGGGAAAAAAAGGCAGTATTTTTTGGGATTTAATTCAGCATTTATTGCTGAATTTCACCAGTCGTGGGACAATAGCCTGTTTTTCAGCTGGCCGACTGCTCCTGAGGAGGAGTATAAATAGTGGAGGCCATAATCCCATCATTCATCTCAGTTTTCACCAATGTTTTCAGATTTACATCATTCTAATAAAGCAAATACACCATCCGTGGTGGGGGCCCTACAGAGGGTAATTGGGACCCAATACTGTGTCCTCTCCATCTCCCCCTTCTCTCTATATTTTCTGCACATCTCCTTTCAGTTTGTGCGTTAATTCCGTCCTTGCGAAAAGAGTGCTGATTTCTGAGTTTTGAAGTACGGATCCTTCTCCGAAGCTTCCGCATATTACAGTGGTATCAGAGCCTACTTCAAGGACAAAGATTCAGCAAAGAAAACCAGAATTTTTTTTCGCTCGTGTGGTTGGTTTTTAGACACTGGTGGACTATCTCTTTCAGAGTGACTCCTGTCCCTCGAAGGACGGTTGGTTTTTAGCCTCCGGAAGCCTCCGGAAGTCTCCCACACAGATAGTGGATGGTCAGATTGCGTTCCGGAAGGAATTGCATTTTCCCGCTATGGCGAGTTTCGGCGACGAGAGAGAGCTAGAACCATGGGACCAGAGTGCACCAGGCAGCCCAGCTAGGGCACCCGGCTTGAGTGTCACATACATGTTCCAGTAGATGATGCGAGCAATCGCAGACCAGACAGGCAAGTTGGATGAGCAGAAGGCGCGGATCTTGGCTCTGGAGGAGCGTTCTCGCTCTTCAGCGTCGCGTTTTCCAGCTCCTCCTCCCTCTCCTTCCGTATCCCAGATACCAGATCCTCGTCACAAGGACCCTCTTGCTGGGTCACAGCCGCAGCCAAGCTCTTTGCTTGAGATGCAGATGCGTGCATTGGAGATCCGACAACGAGAAGACGACGCCATGCGACGCGTGGAACACGAGCGTTACCTCAGAGCTTTGGACGCCAGATTGACACCGGCGGCGCCCTCGAATCATTTTCTCGAGAAAATGAATTTCAGTAAGTATAATGGTAAACTCGATCCCACAACTCTTTATTCATGGTTACATCAATTTGAAGCTTACTTTGCCGCAGTTAGGAAAACAGATACTGACAAAGTGATCTTAGCTAGTTGGTACTTGGAAGGTGAGGCCATTCCTTGGTGGACTCAATGAGCTCATGCCCACACTAGAGCAGGTATGGCAGCTTATGTGTGGGACGAGTTCGTCTGTGACCTTAAGCAGCGGTTTCTACCGCCCCACTACCTTGAGCGACTCGAAGACGAGTTCAGGGGAGCGCGTCAAAATGCGTAACCAGTCCTTCAGTTTGCCAATAAAATTTCGACCTTGTGTCTACAATTAGGCTTATCTGATTCGGACAAGAAAGGGCAGTTTTTGTATGGCCTGGACACGCAAATCCAATGGGAGGTGGGTATGTTTAGGCCAGCCACCTTTGAGGTCGCACTCTCGCTTGCGCAGAGTGCAGAAATGAAACACAATGGTGGCAAGCCCAAGACTTCCCAGCCGGCTTCTCCCAAGGCTAACGCCTCAGGGGGCAAAAGCCAGAACCAGACGGGGTCTTCCCCAGGATAGAGCCCGGGAGCCTCTGGCTCCAAGAACTCGAACAATGCGTATAAAAATACTCCAGACCAGAAAGCGGAGGCAGGCAAGACAGGTGGCAAGTTGAGTGCTGAGGAGCTTTCTCAGTATAAGAAGGAGGTACAAGAAGGAGGGTAGATGTTTCTTTTGTCACACAAAAGGACATACTTCTCGGGATTGTCCGAAGAAGCCTCCAAAGGCCGCCGCCGCCTCCACAGCTTCCGTGGTGAGCACAGCTCCCACACAGACCCCAGCGACTTGTTGGGTTTTATGCTGTGTATGCACCCAGAGGAGTGCTAGTGATCATCAGTAGGTTACTGGGGCACTTTTTACTTCAGTTAGTGGAGGTTTTTTCCCCCAGTTTAGTTCATTTTCACTTATATGCAGTTTATAAGTGTTTTGGTCCACCCGGCACATTTATGGCCGGTCATGTGAACACTTATCCTTTAGGGGTCACTATCATGTGGCTTGTACTTCACATTTTTCTATTATTGAGAAATCTACAGCAGTCGTGTTCACTCCCTGCTTGGTTTCCACGCTTGTTTTCTTTCTGTAAACCCTAACCCTAACCCTATTAAGTCTTCAATTGGTATCAGAGCATTGAAGCTCTACACTACCTGCCCGTACACATCTTGCGCCGCCTTCAGCAGAGCATTGAAGCTCTGTGTTGCTGCAGCCCGTACAGCTGTACCAGCCCGTACAGTCAATCGAAGTCACCTTCACCTGTGCGCCGTCAGTTAATCTCTACGCCTGCTGCCCGTAATCAGTCGCCTTCAGTCGGGTACTATAGTACGCCGCCTACAAGTACTATTCATTTCCTTTTCAGTCGTGTACAGTGCGCCGCCTTCAGACCGTGTACCTATGCGCCACCTGTAACACGTCGCCTACAGTTACTACAAGTAACCTTCACGTCGCCTTCAGCCCGACCTGTGCGCCACCTGCAAGCGTCGCCTGCAGCCCCAGACAGCGCCGACTGTCACCTGCGCAGCAATAAGCCTTCAGCGCAGACTGTACCTGCACAGTACTGTGGTCGCCTCAGTATCCGTACTGTACCTGCTTGCTTACAGAGGACTGGTTTCGTAAAGTACCTGCACAGTACAACAGTCTACGAGTACAACAATCAACTCATATCTCAGCTGGTAAGCATCACAGGTTTTGAGTTTTGGGCATTCTTATTTTTCTCTGTGAAAAATATACAGGCACAACAGGCAGTTTTTCTAGCAAGAAAAATATACAGGCACAACAGGCAGTTTTTCTAGCAAGAAAATATACAGGTTTTTAGCATAGTTTGGGTGCAGCCAATTTGGGCATTTTTGGGGCATTTTGGCATTGTGTACGCCATTTGCTGCTCTACTCAGTCATTGGTGCATTAAGCTGCACATTCTAAGGATTGAGAGTGCAGGCAGATTTGGGTAAACTGTATTCAGTGGAGTACAGTTGTTATCAGGGTTTTTGCTATTGGGTTTTTTGGTAAACAGGTACAACATTGTGCGTAAAGCATAATGGCAAATCAACAACAAAGTGATGTATTCACA
Organism: Cibotium barometz; assembly: GCF_041138505.1. Taxonomy (NCBI): domain Eukaryota; kingdom Viridiplantae; phylum Streptophyta; class Polypodiopsida; order Cyatheales; family Cibotiaceae; genus Cibotium; species Cibotium barometz. The sequence goes on from NC_141075.1 coordinate 17,425,112, forward strand.
TATTTGTCTAAGGAAGACAAATTGGATGGCACGAACTACTCCTTGTGGAGTTTTATGCTGAAAAATGTGCTTGTGGCAAAAGGTCTTTGGGATTTTGTTAGTGGTGATGAACCACGTCCAGGTCCATTGGCTCCAGAGACCCCTCCCCAAGGGGGTGCTCGTGGACGAGGACAACAGGTACAGGCTCCAGGACAGCCATTGCCTGTTCAGAGAACAAATGCTCAAAAGACATGGGATGCCAGGGATGCACAAGCTTTGTCACTCATTGCATTGTCAGTTCAGAGGTCCATTATACCTCATATTCATTCAGCTGGCACTTCACAGAATGCATGGGTGACTTTGGAGCAGATGTATGCTGCTCGTAATGAGGCTAGGATCTCATTTTTGAAAAGAGAGCTGGAAAATCAGAAAATGAATGAAGGAGATGATATGTCTAGCCACTTAAACAAGCTGCAGGATTTGAGAGAGCAACTCATCAATGTGGATGAGATTATTCCTGAGGCACAGCTTGTGTCCACCATCTTGCACTCTTTGCCAAGATCTTACTTGGCTTTCCATACCTCTTTGAACCTCAGCATGAGGAATGCTGTTGAACCCCTCAAGTATCAGGAACTTGTTGCTCTCTTACTACAAGAGGAGCAAATGAGGAAGAATATGAATATGAACACAAATGCTGAACAAGCATTTACTACAGGTCAAAAGGGGAAAGGGAAATCTCAGCCAAAGAGTGCAAATCAAAATTCAGGTGATGGTGGTTCTTCACAGGATACCAAGAAAAGTGATGGACAGCCCAAGAAGAAGGGCAAATGTCATTACTGTAAGAAGCCAGGTCACTACATCACGGAATGTAGGAAGAGGATTGCCAAAGAGAAGGCAAAGGAAGCTGGGATGTCTGTAAATGATGCTCCTAAAGCTCCTCCAGAGACTGCTTCTTTTGTTGAGGACAGGGATTACTGTTTCTATACATGCAGCTATGATGCCTCTTGGTCTTCACAGGCACTCAGTATGACAGAGCATGCATGTACTTGGTATTTTGATAGTGGTGCCTCAAAGCATATCACATCTCGCAGGGATTTGTTTAGTCATGTTGGCCCTGCCCCTGTTGGCAAAACTGTTCAGTGTGCCAACAATGCTTCATATCCAGTGTGTGGCATTGGGGAGATTCAGCTTACAGCCATTGATGGCTCCATTCTCCGCCTTACAGATGCCTTATATGTACCAGGGATAAAGAAGAATTTGTTGTCCATTTCTTCTTTAGCACATTGTGGAATGCAAGTCCACTTTGATGATGATAAATGCATGGTCAGAGACAAAGCAAATGCCTTGACCTTGATGCTTACTGGTACATTATGTCATGGACTTTATGAGTTGGATGCATTTCAGCCAGTGGATCAGTTTGCTTATCATGCATTCACTCTTACTCCAGCTATGGTTGATGCGGAGTTATGGCATGCTCGCATGGGGCATGTAAATTTTGGTAGTCTTATGCTTATGCAGCGACATAATATGTTTACAGATCTACCTCTCATGGAGAAGCCTCCAGATCACATTTGTGAAGGATGTATTTTGGGAAAAATGCACAGGTTTTCCTTCCCACGTGATCAGGCTCTAAGAGCAACTGCAAAGTTGCAACTTATACACAGTGATCTTTGTGGTCCCATGCAGACGAAGTCATTAGGTGGTTGCTTTTATTTTGCAACATTTATTGATGACTTCTCTCGTATATGCTGGGTCTATCCTTTGACACAGAAATCACAGGTATATGATGCATTTTTGGCCTTTGTAGCACTTGCTGAGACAGAGTCTGGATGCAAGGTGAAGACTCTCCGTTCTGACCGAGGGGGGGAATATATGTCACATGTGTTGAATTCTTTTCTTGGGAGTAGAGGTATAAAACATCAGTATACTACTCCTTACACTCCACAGCAGAATGGGGTTGCAGAAAGGAAAAATCGGTCACTCATGGAGATGGCCAGATGTATGCTAAAGGCAAAAAGACTACCACATATCTTTTGGGTGGAAGCAGTAATGTGTGCTTGTCATATTTTGAATCGATGTCCCACAAAGGCATTGGTTTCTATTACTCCTTTTGAGGCTTGGCATGGCCGCAAGCCTTCTGTATCGCATTTTCGTATCTTTGGGTGCCTTGCATATGCACACATACCCAAAGAGTTGAGGAGGAAGCTTGATGATAAAGCCACAAAATGCATTTTTGTTGGGTATAGCCGTGAGAGCAAGGGCTACAGGTTATATGACCCACTATCCAGGAAGATATTTATCAGCCGGGATGTGATTTTTGATGAAAAATCAGAATTATCCATGGCTGGTTATGAGGCAAATCAGGCTGAAAATGATGTATTTGAAGGTCTTCTACCCATGGAGTTTCATTCCACAGTTGGTGATCCAACTCATGAGGGTAATGGACAGCCAGCAAATGATGTAGGTGGTGCAGAAATTCAGCAGCCAAATGAGCCAGAAGCTGAACCAAATATGGGACAGCAGGCACCACAGGTCAGACATATACCTAGATGGTATTTGAGGACACTACAGGACAGCCATTTAGAGGGTCCTCTTGCTGGTCGTACTCGTAGGGAGACAAGGACCAATGAGCATGCACACATCATGGATTTGAATCTGGTTATGGCAGCCAGTTTACAGGATGATGATGAACCTGATTCATTTGTGGATGCACGAGATAATGTGCATTGGAACAAAGCCATGCAGGATGAGATTGATTCTATTAAAAAGAATCAAACATGGGATTTGGTTGATCTGCCCAAAGGCAAGAAAGCCATTGGTACTAAATGGGTCTACAAGTTGAAAAGACATGCAGATGGATCCATTGACAGGTACAAAGCCCGTCTAGTTGCAAAGGGCTATGCACAGAAGAAGGGCATTGATTATGAGGAGACATTTGCTCCTACATCCCGTATGTCGACACTTAGGTGTGTCATTGCATTGGCTGCACATCGTGGTTGGGTTGTTCACCAGTTGGACATAAAGACTGCATTCCTACATGGGGACCTCGAGGAGGAAGTTTATGTATTTCAGCCCATGGGATTTGCAGAACATGGTCATGAGGGGAAAGTATGCAGGCTGAAAAAGGCCTTGTATGGTTTGAAACAAGCTCCACGAGCTTGGTATGCAAAAATAGATGCTTTTCTACTCACTCAGGGATTTGTGAACAGTCCATCAGAGACCACTTTGTATGTGAAGAAAGAAGAGACAGATCTGCTGGTCATCAGTCTTTATGTGGATGATCTCTTGCTCATGGGATCAAATGATGACAAAATTGCAGCATTTAAAGAGATACTGCAACAGACATTTGACATGTCTGACTTGGGCCTTGTACATTACTATTTGGGCATACAGTTTGTGCAGGATAACAGAGGCATTGGGTTGTTGCAATCACGTTATGTTGCTAAACTTCTGGAGAAGTTTAAATTTCAGGATTGCAAGCCTATTAGTACTCCTATGGAGCCTGGGATGAAACTGTCACTACAAGATGACAGTGTTTCCTTTGATGCCACTACATATGCTCAGGCTGTTGGGTGCCTCATATACTTGTGTAATACAAGGCCAGATATTCAGTATGCAGTCTCTCAGTTGAGCAGATTCATGCACAGCCCACGGTTGTCACATTGGCAAGCTGTGAAGCGTGTATTCCGTTATTTGCAGGGTACCTTGTCTCTTGGGTTGCTTTATCCTGAGGGGGGTGATATGCAGTTACATGCTTACAGTGATTCAGATTGGGCTGGTGATTTTGATACCAGACATTCCACTAGTGGGAATTGTTTCTTCCTTGGCGCTTCATGCATTTCTTGGCTAAGCAAGAAACAGACCACGGTGGCCACTTCATCTTGTGAGGCAGAGTACAGAGCAGCCTACACTACTACTGTTGAGTGTGTTTGGCTGCGTCGTCTTATGACTGATATGGATATTTCAGTGGAGGAGCCTACACCTATCTATACTGATAGTCAGAGTGCCATTGCTGTGGCCAGGAATCCTGTGTTTCATGCTCGCACGAAACACATTGAGATTCACTATCATTTTGTTCGGGAGAGACTCCAGGCAGGAGATATCAGTCTGATCTACTGTCCTACAGATCAGAATGTGGCAGACATCTTCACCAAGGCATTACCACGTCCGAAATTTGAAGCATTCCGCAATGCTTTGAATTTGTTTCCTTTTGGTGGATGATGTACAGTGATCACATATCACTCCAGGGGGGTTTGTTGGGTTTTATGCTGTGTATGCACCCAGAGGAGTGCTAGTGATCATCAGTAGGTTACTAGGGCACTTTTTACTTCAGTTAGTGGAGGTTTTTTCCCCCCAGTTTAGTTCATTTTCACTTATATGCAGTTTATAAGTGTTTTGGTCCACCCGGCACATTTATGGCCGGTCATGTGAACACTTATCCTTTAGGGGTCACTATCATGTGGCTTGTACTTCACATTTTTCTATTATTGAGAAATCTACAGCAGTCGTGTTCACTCCCTGCTTGGTTTCCACGCTTGTTTTCTTTCTGTAAACCCTAACCCTAACCCTATTAAGTCTTCACGACTACCCTTAGTTCTTCAACCCCCGGTGCTTCAGTTGGAGCAATTATTAGCCGGGAGCTCGAAGATAAGCAGAAGGGCGCCCATGACCAGGAGTATGAGCGCAACGAATTGCTCAAGTCCTTTGGCTACATAGGTGGCCAGAGAGTCGTTGTCTTGTTTGACAGCGGCAGCACGGAGGATGTGGTCATTGAACAGGTCGCTAGGCATGCCCATTTCGAGCTGACCCTGGTGGACAAATAGGTTGAGGGTTTTAGCACAGGTATGACAACGAGCATCAAGTATGAAGCTCTAGGTGCTAAGCTAGTGATTCAGGGCATAGAGTTTGTGCGTGACTTTATGGTTGCCCCTCTTGTAGGAGCAGACATAATTCTGGGTATCTAGTGGTTTCACAAGTTTGTTCCTGATGTCAAGTGGGACAAGCACACGTTCCAGATCGATCGGAATGTGTCAAACACCCCGGTGACCATTAAGTGTGAGCCAGGTATTCCAAACTTTCCACTCATAAGCCACTTGCAGGCTAAGCGAGCAGTCAGGGGAAAGGCGCACAGTGTGCGATGATTTACATCCAGACAGCCCAGACAGTGGCCAGTGCTTCCGAGAAGTACTCAGTTCTCCATGAAAAGTTCCAAAAGATTTTTCTTCGGGACAGTCTCCCTCCCCAGCTCCCCTCGTCCAGACCGGAGGATCACAAGATTGACCTCCTCCCAGGCTCGGAACCCCCGAGCAAGTTTCCGTATCGCCTTTCCAAGGCAATGGAATCGGAGTTGGACCGCCAACTCCAAGAATTGTTGCAAGCTGGCTTCATCCGTCCCAGTGTGTTGCCATTTGCAGCACCGATCTTGTTTGTCAAAGAAGAAAGATGGGTCTTCTCGGTTGTGTGTCGATTATCATGCACTCAACAAGTTGACTATCAAGAGCAGATTCCCGATGCCTCGAATTGACTATATTCTCGAGAGGCTGAATGGAGCTAAGGTGTTCTCTAAATTGGATTTAAAGAGTGGGTACCACCAGGTACGGATCGTCGGATTGTAGAGGGGGACATCCCCAAAACAGCCTTCCGTACAGAACGGGCCCACTATGAATTTGTGGTCATGCCATTTGGTTTGACGAACGCCCCAGCTACATTTAACCGCATGATGATGCGTGTTTTTCGGGAGTTGATTGGAGAGTGTGTTTTCATATTTTTGGACGACATACTCATATTTTCAGCTACAGTTGAGCAGCATGACATTGATGTGGAGAAAGTCCTTAAGTTGCTGGAAAGCAACGAGCTCTACGTCAATGAAAAGAAGTCAGAATTTTATCTGTTCCAGGTACATTACTTGGGATATATAATTAGTGCTGAAGGCATTCGACTGGATCCGGCTAAAGTGGCCGAGATTGTTAACTGGGAAGTACCACAGACAGCTTATGACATTAGATCATTTGTGGGTATATGCCAGGCATATTCCACCCACATTGACAAGTTTTCCGACCTCTCGGCAGACCTCACCGATCTGCTAAAGGGAGTGAAAACAAGAAGGCAAAAGATTCGAATGACTCCACGAGCGTTGGAGGCATTCCAGAACCTCAAGGTGGCTTTGTCAGAAGCGCCTTGTTTAGCCCTTGCCTCGTGGGACGAACCATTTTAAGTGATCACCGATGCGAGTAACATCGCAATTAGAGGTGTATTGCAATAGAATGGTCATCCAGTAGCTTACATGTCTCGTAAGTTACTGCCCGAGAAGAACTACTCAGTCTATGATCGTGAACTCCTAGCAGTTATACAGGCCTTGAAACATTGGAAACATTTCCTGTATGGCCGTGACTTCGAGGTTTGCACTGACCATCAAGCATTGCGATGGATTCAGACGATGCCAAGTGCGCAGTGGAGTGATCGACAACACCGCTGGAGTCAGATATTCCAGCAGTTCGGTGGTATGATTGAGTACCTTCCAGGAAAGGCCAATCCAGTGGCCAATGCTTTGAGCCGGAAGGGACAAGTATCTGCGATTCAGACCACTAGACTTGACCTTGTTGGTAGAGGACTAGAAGACATGAAGCACACGTACGCGGATTCCGAGGAATTCGGTACTCAGTGGGAACAGGCATTGGATGCCATTGGACCATGCCATTTTCTGATACGCGATGGTTGGCTTTTCTACAAAGGCCAACTATGTGTCATGAAATCATTCCGGGCAGCTCTTCTCCATGATGCCCATGACGCCATTACAGGTGGTCATAGGGGCATGAATTCGACTCTGGAGAAATTAGAACGGCAATACTATTGGTCAAAGATGAGGCGTGATGTGTTTACATATGTACAACGCTGTGACATTTGTCAAAGGGTGAAAGCTCCTCGTGGAAAGAATATAGGGTTGTTACAGCCTTTGCCAATTCCTGAGGGTCCTTTCCAAGACATTTCGATGGACTTTGTCACAAATCTGCCTCCTAGCTCGAGTAAGCGTAATACGCAGTGCTTAACTATTGTTGATAGGTTTAGCAAATTTGTCATGCTTATTCCTTGCAGGGCCAATGTGACCGCGGAGGATGTTGCTCAGCTATTCATTCAGCATTGGTACCCGATTGGCGGGATTCCTAGAACCATAGTGTCAGACCGAGATGCCAAGTTTACCAATCATTTTTAGATTGTTTGATAATTTTGGTACTAAGCTGAATTTTTCCAGTGCATTCCACCCACAGACAGATGGCCAGACAGAGATATACAACCAGTTGGCCTTTGATGTGCTGAAGTGTTATGTCCACGATCAGCAAGGTAAGTGGGAATCGTTTTTGCCTTTAGTTCAAGCTGTTTTGAATGACTCTTTTTCTTCAGCTATTGGTAGGACTCCATATGAGGCAGCGTTTGGAAGGCCTTTCCAGTCGTTGTTAACCAGGACTTCGTCTTCAGTACCAGAGGCGAACAGAGTGACGGAGTCTTACCAGGAGATCCTAGAGTCCGTTAAAGACAGATTGGCTAAAGCGCAAGAGGCCTACACTCGACAGGCCAATAAAGACCGAAGGGACATGAAGTTTTCGGAAGGGGATTGGGTGTATCTTCAGATTATGAAGCAAAGATTGAAGCAGGTGGGCAAGCGATGCCCAAAGTTGTCTTTCAGGAGCTTCAGACCATTTCCCATCCGGAAAAAGATTAATGAGGTGTCTATGCAGTTAAAGCTACCTCCGAGTTGGACTATGCACGATGTATTTCATGTCAGTTGGTTAAAGCCATATGCAGGTCCACCCCCTTCAGTCAAAGACGAAGCGGAACCAGACATTGTTGATGAAGCAGAAGTAACGGTTCCAGAACAGATCCTTCTGCACTGTTTCAAGCATGGCTCAGGCCGAAGACTACGACAATTCCTCACGAAGTTTCAAGACCGAGGAACTCATGAAGCGGTATGGCTCAACAAAGAGTTTTTCGAAGACTATCCGGCATTATTGACGGATTATTTGGAGGCTATGTAGCTTCCGTCAAGTTAAGCAGAAGGGGATGTCACGTGCATCCCGCACTTGGATGCCACGTAGACATTTCTGTACAGAAGGTGCAGGACCTGGGATGGTGAACTGGTCCCATGTGATCCTAGTCTGGGATGAGTCAGCAAGGGATCCATCTCAAATGTCTGAGGTCAGGTGTGCATTGTCCTGAACAGGAGTCTAAGGTCAGCTGTGCACTGTCCTACACATGCAATAGTGCCAGTCCGCGCTGTGAGTCTCCCTCTAGAATGATGTCAGTGGTTCTGTGTATCTGGTATGGTACCGGATGCCAGATCACTAAGTAGATTATGTTTAGGACAAGGGGACAGCCCATAGGGCTACCCCGGAGGTTAGTATGGGCGTGGGAATGGTGTGAAACCATCCCCATGTGGGCCAAGAATGCCCAGGCTGGACCCACCAGCCATGGAAGGGCTGTGGGACAGCCCTTGGGCAAAGATAAGGCTATTTTCAGGAGCATACAGCCTTTAAATGGCTGTAGGGCAGGTATGGGGCAGCCCATATAGGCTGCCCAGCTTTGGGATTGTGGACAAAAGTTGTGTCCAATCAATCAGAAGCAGGCGCATCACTTTCAGCCTGTTAGGGAAAAAAAGGCAGTATTTTTTGGGATTTAATTCAGCATTTATTGCTGAATTTCACCAATCGTGGGACAACAGCCTGTTTTTCAATTGGCCGACTGCTCCTGAGGAGGAGTATAAATAGTGGAGGCCATAATCCCATCATTCATCTCAGTTTTCACCAAGTGCTCAAGCCAATCAAGGGCCAGTCAAGCCAAGGAGATTGCCAAGCAAAGGGGTGGACTTCTGAAGGTCAAGGGCAGGATTTTCCAGCCAAGAAAAGGTCAAGTTTTCTATATTTGTTTTCAGATTTACATCATTCTAATAAAGCAAATACACCATCCGTGGTGGGGGCCCTAGAGAGGGTACTTGGAACCCAATACTGTGTCCTCTCCATCTCCCCCTTCTCTCTCTATTTTCTGCACACCTCCTTTCAGTTTGTGCGTTAATTCCGTCGCGAAAAGAGTGCTGATTTCTGAGTTTTGAAGTACCGATCCTTCTCCGAAGCTTCCGCATATTACATCATTGTTGTTTTGAGTTGTTCTCTACGTTGTGTGGATTGAGTCTGCAGTATCTTTGTTCTACTGAATATATTGCCTATGTATGAGAGAGTAAGTGAGATAGTTAGTGGATAGATGCAGAGTGAGAACTGAGAGAGTGAGAGTGAAGGTCAGCTCAATAGAGTGGTGTTCTGTGTGTCCCTATGACCATATGAGAGTTGGTGTTCATACTCGAAAACTCTAGTGGGTGATTGTACGTCTCCCATGGCATTGCCTGATTGGTCTGTCACCACAGACTGCTGTCTTGCCATTCCGCTGAGAGGGAAATCGGTGAGAATCAAACTAATAGAAGGATCTTTTTCTCTTTTTTTTTTTGCCAATGCAATGTTGCTTGTTCTCTACAATCCTTAACATGTGAATGATGGGCTTCATGACAACATTAAGATAGACCACACTAGCCCAAAATCCATTATGGAAGTTGTACCGAGAGGTGAGCCAAATAATCCATTGATCACTCACCACAAGCTGTTTCAAAACATTTTTCACCTTTTGAAGCCTCTCTAGTATATAAAATTGTAGGCAAAGTGGGTTTCATATTTTTTTAAGATATCCTTTTGGGAAGACCTCTCTCTAAACTTTGAGAGAATACAATGGTGATGAGTGATAAAATTGACAATCTCTCCCCCTTTCAAAAATTTATTTAGCCCATGTGCAATACAAGGAGTTAACGCCTGATATGGGGGTGTACCTCAACTCTAACTTTGCCGTTGATGCTTCTCCATCGCCTATGACTTGTGTAGCAAACTGAAAGCGTAAACCAAGAGTATTTGCACTTAAAACATTCTAATCCATTGAATTCAACATAAGCATCGAAACATCATTTCTCAGATACACATCAAAAGATTTGGTTCTTTCCATAATGACACATTTACACAACATTAGGGACCAGAAGAAGGGCTGGTCTCCCCCCTCTTAAATTGGCATTTTCATGACCATTAAGGAGTGAAAAGACATCAAGTATCATCAGTTGGGAAGCCCAAGGCCTAGCCTTGTCAAACTGCCACACAATGTAAGTGAAGATAGTAGCAAACAATATCTTCTAAATGACTGGCACTCCGTAGCCCTTCATCACGCCGTGAGAGCACCATAGGATCCCATCTCCATGTTATCACGTGTGAATCGTTAAACTGAGATTCTCGACCAATTTTAAATTCATTCACCACCTTATCCCTAGCAAAGGCTCAAGTGAACCTTCACACATTTAACGTTCTTGTCAATGGCCTCTTGCACTTGGGCATATCTACACACATTGGAGAACTCTTACAACTCTCACACACATAGCAGCACCTGATAGTGTTTCTCTCTATGTCGGCAACACACACAATGATAAAGATATCAAACAACAGCTAGAAACAGCTAGGAATGGGCTGTAAAACAACTCTCAAGTTGCTATGGAGATATAAAAATTTCTCCCCATCAAGAGTAGGATGAAGGTAACTGATGGCAGTAGTGTGTAGAGGAGAGCAAGCTATAGCTTAGCATTTTAAACAGGTTTTTCCTTTATAATATATGAACAAAAACTCTCAAAATCATTTTTCTTAGCCAAGAAAAAGAGAAATACACATTTTTTCTTTTTCCTAGAGAGAGGGATAGAATATGAAGTGATGACAGGATGGGGTGATCTAGTGTGGGAAGCACTGCCATGTGGTCCTTGAGAGCCCCCCCTATTTGGCATGACTTATCTAGGATTCCAGGCTTCCCATATCTTGTGAGCTAACACTTGTCCTGAACTAGTTGTCAAATATTTCCAAACAAGTGATCATCTTGGAAAAGCCCTTGAAGAGAAAGATATAGATCAACCAAGTTCTCTCTTAGAACTTATAGGTTAGGGTTAGTAGCAAGAAGACACTCACAATAGAGCTCAAACAAAGTGAGAGAGTGAGAGGCACACAACTCGATGATGATTACCAAATTAGAGTGAGTGCTACAAGGTATAAAGAATAAAAACACTTCAAATGATAAGTGGTAGAGGGTGCTCACATGCACAGGGGAAAAAACCTCTTTAAGAGGGAAAAGTTTCCCGGTTAGTCCTAAAGTGTTCACACCACTTCCCATGACATAGATGTCTACAAATCCCCCTAGAGTGATAGTTGTGAACATGCACAAGAATCTTGAAGATCAATCCCCAATAGGCAATAAGCTTAGAGCTTTGTAGAAAGCTTCAAGCTTTTCACAAGGAAGAGCATTATGATGTGTAGAGATGTAAACCAAGTTGATCTCTCCTACCTAGAGCCTCTCTGTCGTGTGAGCATGAAACATTCAATTCCTCGCCCCCACTACCAAGCACTTTGAGAGTCAGTGTAGATAGTATGGTTGTGTCTCATACTGGTACGAACTTGTTCGTACTGTATGATTCGTAGGGTATGATACCGTACAATATTGTATGTTACGAGATGACCGTTGGTGTAGTTGACAGTTTACAAAAGTGTCATTTCTACCCATTTTGTGCCCGTTTTTTAAAATTGTTTTTCAGCCGTTTTTTTATCTTGTCTTGATTAGAGGCTTTAGCTCTTGAGAAAATCCTTTAAAGTGCCCTCTCTCTCTCTCTCTCTCCCCCCCCCCCAAACCTTCCCTCACATTCATTCAAGCTTGAACTTTGAAGCTTTAGCCTCTAGCCTCTCTCTCTCTCTCTCTCTCTCTCTCTCTCTCTCTCTCATCTCAACTATCAAGCCTCTCTCTCTTTGTGTCTCTCATCTCCCTTTCAATGTGCTTGCTATCCATATCGAGGAAGCCGAAGGAAAGTCCAAGTCATATAGATGGATTTGTAACTATTGGGAAAACAATACACAAGAGGCGTAACTATGAATGGGAGAGAGAAGAATTAGGGTTAGGTTAATTCATGTGTGGGAGACATGCACAGAGAAGCAAGGGAGAGAGAGAGAGAGAGAGTTGTGGGGATAAGTCAACTCATCAAGTGATGAGTGTGTGACTCCCCTATCACACATGTATATTGCACTAGTACACATAGTGCACTTAGTACATTAAAAGTACTAAGTGTACTATGTACTATAACTTATGGGCTTGTACACACTATAAGGGTGGGCATTATGCCTTTACCCCAACAACCTCCCACTTAAAGGCAAAGTGCCCTTAAATGAAGGAAAAGAAAAAATCAGCATGTACATGATAATATACAAGGCCATATCAAGGCTGAAACTGGCCTCATCCAATGCCCATCAAGTGTCTGCAATGAGCAAACCGCTCCGGAGGCAAACTCTTTGTCAACAGATCAGCCGGGTTGTCATCCGTATGAATCTTAACAAGCTGAATTTGCTTGTTCTCTATCACCTCTCTAATGAAGTGATACTTCACATCCACATGCTTCGTCTTTGCATGAAAGACAGGGTTCTTTGCCAACTGGATGGCACTCTGACTGTCACAATGCAACAATGGAATATCCCCTGTATAACCCAAATCAACCACTAACCGAGATAGCCATAATACCTCCTTGCAAGCCTCTGTGGCTGCAATATACTCGGCCTCTGTAGTAGATAAGGCAGTGCACTTCTGCATCCTGGATATCCATGACACAGCACCTCCTGTGAATGTAAACACATAACCGGTAGTAGACTTCCGGTTATCTGGATGACCGGCATAATCCGAATCCGTGTAACCATGCACTAATGCATCCTGTTTGCCAAAGCAAATGCACATATCCTGTGTGCCCTTCAGGTATCTCATGACACCTTTCACTGCTTCCCAATGCTTCTTGCCAGGGTTGGCCATGTATCTAGAAACCACTCCCACTGCAAATGCAATGTCCGGCCTAGTAGCAACCATGGCATACATGAGACTGCCACAAGCTGAAGCAGACGGAATCTTGGCCATATCAGCCCTGCCACTATCTGACTGTGGGCTGTCCATAGCACTGAGTTTCACATATGGAGGCAAAGGAGTACTAGTCTTCTTCCCCCCGTCCATATTGAATCTCTGCAAAACTTTGCCAATGTATTCCTTCTGAGACAAATACAACACATGCTGATTTCTGTCCCGAAGTATCCGCATACCCAAAATGTGATTTGCATCACCCAAATCCTTCATATCAAAGGTTTCATGCAGCCTCTTCTTCAAGGCATCCATCTCTTTACGAGATTTCCCGGCAATCAACATATCATCAACATACAAGATGAGGATCAATAGATTGCCATCCAAAGCTTTCTTGGTGTATAAACAGTGATCTATGTCACTTCTCCTGAAATTCTGGGATTTCATGAATGTATCAAATTTGTGATACCATTCCCTTGGTGCCTGTTTGAGCCCATAAAGACTCTTTTTCAGCTTGCATACAAGTTTCTCCTTTCCACTTACTGCATAACCCTCTGGCTGTTGCATATATATCTCCTCATGGAGATCACCGTGAAGAAAAGCAGTCTTCACATCCATCTGAATCAAGTCCAGATCATCATGTGCAACCAAAGCTAACACAGCTCTAAGTGTGGTCATTTTGACCACTGGAGAGAAGATCTCATCAAAGTCCACACCATATTCCTGCTTGAAGCCCTTAGCCACTAACCTGGCTTTGTATCTTGGCTTTGCATCTGGTGCAACTTTGAGCCTGTAAACCCATTTGCATGGCAAAACCTTCTTGCCTGTAGGCAAATGCACCAACTTCCATGTTCCATTTTTGTGCAGAGAATCCATCTCTGACTTCATGGCACGCTTCCAAAGAGCCTTGTCTGCCCTCTGTAAAGCCTCCTTGTAACATGAGGGCTCCCCACAGTCAGTAAGCATCAAGTAGTCAACCCCTGGAACAAACCTGTCAGGGGCTCTGGAGGGTCTTGTGGACCTCCGTACCCAATGACCATCATTTGCAGGTTGCTGTCTAGCCTGCATATCACCCATTGGTGGCTCCTGTTCCATGCCATAAGGCTGAAAAATCATGCCCGGTATCTCCTCTAACTGTGGTATATCCATAGGGATATCTTCTGCCATCTCTGGCTGTCCATTTGGACCATTTTCAGCACCATTTAAGGGCTGGTTTTCCTGCTGTAATGGCTGATTTACAGCCCTTTGTTGTTGTCCATGATGTCCATCATCATCAAAGATGACTCTGCCAGGCTCCTGTTGCCTTGCAGGCTCCTTATACATGCATGTTTCATCAAAAATGACATCATTGCTGCGTATAATCTTTCTATTCACGGGATCCCAAAGTCTATACCCCATTTCACCTCTGTCACCATATCCTAGGAATATGCATTTGTGAGACTTAGGATCAAGTTTGGTGCGCATTTCCCTGCGTATGTGCACGTACACAACGCAACCAAACACTCTCAAGTGCTTGTATGACGGAGGCTTCCCTGTCCATACTTCTTCTGGCACTTTCCCACCAAGCCTCGTGTTAGGTGACCTGTTAATAAGGTGAACGGCTGTCATAACAGCTTCAGCCCAAAAACCATGAGGTAACGCAGCATGTGACAACATAGAACGGACCTTCTCCTGAATGGTCCTGTTCATCCTCTCTGCTGTCCCGTTTTGTGGAGGATCATAAGGAGTAGAGAGCTCCCTCTTGATGCCTTTAGCATCACAAAAGTCCTGAAACTGTTTGGACATATACTCTCCACCATTGTCGAAACGCAAAGCCTTCAGTGTTTTGCCAGTTTGATTCTCAACAAGAGCAACAAACTTCTCAACCACTGAGAATGTATCACTCTTCAAACGAAGAGGATAAACCCACACCTTGCGTGTGGCATCATCAATAAAAGACACAAAATATTTTGCCCCTCCCAAAGAAAGCTGAGGCATCTCACATACATCTGTATGCACAAGCTCTAACTGAGCATCTTTCTGTCCAAGAGCTTTCTTGTGGGGGCACTGTAGTTGCCTACCATATATACAATGCTCACAAAACTGAAAACTTGAAAACTTTAGAGAAGGCAAGTAACCCAAACGAGACAATTGCTCCATTCCCTTGACACTCATGTGTCCCAACCGGCTATGCCACATAGAAATTTCCGGCAGCTCGGTTGCATTTACATTAGCATGGTGACAAACACCTGCATGCATAAAGTAAAGAGTGTCCACCTTAGAGCCTCTGGCAACAACCAGTGAGCCCTTACTAATCTTCCACTTTCCACGACCAAATGTGGTAACATAATCAGCATCATCAAGCTGTCCAGTAGGTTCTTCTTGATCTCAGGCACATGCCTGACATCATGGAGCATAAGCTGTGAGCCATCTGAAAACACAAGCCTCACATCACCTCTGCCAAGAATTTTGCATGCATGGTTATCACCCAAATAAACCACTCCTTCATTGCCAGCAGTATACCTGACAAACAAGTCTCTGCAACCTGTGACATGAAAGGAGGCACCTGAATCAATGATCCATGAGTGCATACCATGACCACCTGTAAGAAGTGAATGGGCATCAAGTGAAGACGTAAATAGGACCTCATCCTCACTGCCACCTGCATGTGACACATTGATTTCTTCAATCTTGACTCCACTTTTGCCCTTTGGCTTTACATCTTTGGCTTCATCTTTCTCTTTGTCTTTGCCTTTTCCATTTTCCTTTTGATCATTTTTCCATTTGTAGCATTGCTTTTTGATGTGTCCCTTCTTGCCACAATAATGGCATTCCAAATCCTTTTTGGAGCGAGACTTGCTCCTTCCCCGTTCTTGGCTTTTTCCCCTTTGTTGGGATCTCCCACGTGCATTCATTGCATTGGACTTTCCAACAGAGTTGTTTTTCCTGTTCATCTCTTCTTGAAGAAGAGCACCCTCAACATCTGCATATGACAGCATAGCATGCGAATTGCTAGTGGCTGTCCTGAATGTGTCCCAACTCTCTGGCAAAGTGCATAACAGAAAAGTGGCTTTGAACTCATCGTCCATTGCCAACTTTTGATTAATGACCTGGTTGACAATACCATTAAACTCATTTAGATGGGCTGTCATAGACGCCCCTTCCTTCATCTGAAGACCTATGAGTTTCTTCAACCAATACACTTTGCTTGAGGCACTTTGTTGGGCATACAAGTCCTGCAATCTCTGCCACATTCCCCAAGCTGTCTTCTCTTCACGAATGCTGAAAAGTAATGAGTCTGACACAGACAACATGATAGTAGATCTTGCCAGCTCATCCATATCTTCCCACTCTTCAGCAGTAACAGAAGCGGGCATTACACCGCTTTCTTTGATAGGCTTGTGCTGCTTTTTCTGGAGCAACACATTGTAGCACTGGGTTTGCCAAATATCATAATTATGCGAGCCTTCAAGCTTCTTGATGTGAAGCAATGAAGAGCTCTCACCTGTGGTTGCCATAGCAATATGCAACCTGTCAATGCCTGACTCCCTGCAAAATGTGCAAACACTGCACCAAAAGCACACAAAGTGCTCACAGTTTTTTTTCTCCCAAGCTTTATCTCCCACTGCGGAAGCACAAATGCAACTTTTCTCCCACTTTATGTGATGAAATCACCAAAATCTGGTTGCTGCAGATTTAGGACAGCACCTTAAATGTGCTCTGTTCCCCTTCCAAAGTACTGTACAGCAGTACCAAGTGCTCACCAATGATGTACCAAACCTGTACCGGCAAGTACAGCAGTTGAAATTGAACCTTTTCCTCACTCAAATCAGTGTACAGCCATGCCAAAACTTGTACAAAACTGTACCAAATCTGTACCAGCAGATACAGTAGCAATAAATGCTATCCTGGCTGTCCAAATGAGTGAAAATCAGACTTTTACAGTCCCGAACACTGCATACAACAGTTCCGAACAGAAATTGGGCAAAAGCCCCTTGACTGCAAGCTGATTTTAAGGACTCAAGGCATAAATGTCTTGCCTACTGCTTTGCCAAGCTCAACAAGCATACGAACTTGAAAAGCCCCTTGATTTAAGATCAATTTTTGATCATACATGGTACATTGACGCACATGAAGGCATCCAGAGTGTTCGTGATGCTTCCCCCTGGCCACATATACATCCAGTACATAAAAGCCCCTTGATTTACAGGCACATTGAGTGCTTGTAAGGCATCAACACATTATCCACAGCATCAAATGCGATTGCCTGATGCAAATCAATCCAATCGGCACAAAAGCCCCTTGATTTGCACTGCAATTTGCTGCAATTTTGCCCAAATGTGCGATTTTTCACATCATACAGCATGTATGAGTGCTTAATTGCACAATTACATCAAAAGCCCCAAATTTTGACATCCAATTTCCTGCAAATTGATCCTGATTGTGACCAATTTCCTGCAAATTGATCCTGATTGTGACCAATGTCACCCAATTTTGCCAATTTTGCTCAAAAATTGAGCAATTCGACACCTGTACCTGCTCAATTGTTGATTGTACTTGCTCAATTGCAAATCCCCCAAAAAAAATTGAGGAAAATACCTTGTAATTTCTAATTTTTCTTCAATTTGCAGGCTGAATTTTATTGTTGCAGGAAAAGGGGGTGATGATGCTGCTTCTGTTCTGTGCAGGTGGGGGGGGGGGGCGAAACTTGCTGATGTTGATGCTGATTCTGTAGTGGGGCTTGGGCTGGTCACAGACGTGGCTCTGTTTGGGCAGGCGAAGGACCAGACACAAGGAGTTGGGCGCCGTGAGGATACAGCCTCGCGAATATCTGGGAACACGTAGGAGTTGTTACGCTTAGGAGAAGGTGACGAGGAGCGAAACCCACACGCGATGAGGTCCGCCCGCCAGCCTGTCCGCCCAACGCTTCTTCTTCGCTCACTTCAGTGGCTCGCTACACGTGTTGCTTGTTGACGTCGCCTTGTGAATAACGATCAACGGCTGCTGCCTTCGCCACCTCCGCCTAGCTGCTGCGACTACGCGTAGCTCTGCCACGTCAACACTTAGTCGACTGTCTTCAGCTGCAGCCTGCGTAAGTTGCAGAGAGAGAGAGCCACGCTTGTGGAGGTCCCTTGCAGTTGGCGTCAAAATCTATGGCACAGCTGCTGCTGCCCCTGGCTACAACCGGCACGGTACCAACCTATGGCAGTACCCAATCAGCACCCAGCTATGGAAGTACTACAAGCTCTGATACCAGTTGAATGGGAGAGAGAAGAATTAGGGTTAGGTTAATTCATGTGTGGGAGACATACACAGAGAAGCAAGGGAGAGAGAGAGAGAGAGTTGTGGGGATAAGTCAACTCATCAAGTGATGAGTGTGTGACTCCCCTATCACACATGTATATTGCACTAGTACACATAGTGCACTTAGTACATTAAAAGTACTAAGTGTACTATGTACTATAACTTATGGGCTTGTACACACTATAAGGGTGGGCATTATGCCTTTACCCCAACAAACTATGCTTCTCCAACATCTCGAAAAGATGGGGGGGGGCGGGTGGGGGGTGAGAGGGCATGTTGCGCCATGCAAGGAAGTCCCCCTAGCTATATCCGATGAGGTCTTCAACATTATTAGGGGATGATTGGGCGTTCCCCGTAATAGTGGTAAAATCTCAATGGATGATAAGGTCATCTCCCTGCCTTGTGATTCATCCTCCCCCACCGCCTTCATAGACGCTACCTATGTTGGTCCCACCTCCGCCTTCTCAACAAGGCAAAGGTTTGAGTGTTTGCTGAGGCAAGACACTCTTGCCCAAGCCATTGGGGGTGTCTCTTCGTCTCTATCACATCTCTGAGAACAACGGCTAGCAAATATAGAGATTGCACGCACCATTATTGAGTGCAGTCTCTCATTCCATGTGCTCAAGGTAGATCAATGGAAGACAATGGGTAAAGCCATTGCGAATGTGGGCCCATGTGAAGAATACACCGGTATCTCTTACCATGACATTCACACACAGAGACTTGTTGATGAGAAGGAGAGAATCGATAGATCTCTCAATCCAGTGCAAGCAGCATGTGCAAGCAGCATGGTACAAGTATGGGTGTAGCATCCTCTCCGATGGATGGAGTCACTAGAAGAAGAGAGGCATCATCAACATACTTGTCTCTTGGCCTCTTTGCACATACTTTGTGCAGGGTGTGGATTCTCGAAAGGCGAAGAGGAAAACCTCAGGCACATTCATATATTGCCATATTAAGCAAGCCATCATGGAGGTAAGTTTCAAATTGTGCTCAAGTCTTTAAAGTTTAAAGTTTACCATATGTTATATGTGGCTATGTGATACGGTCATCACATCCATTCATGTGACATGTAGGTCGGCGGTTCGGAGAACGTGCTGTAAGTCATTACCGAGAATGCTTCAAATTGCCGTCAGATGGCGAAATTGCTCAAGGAGGATTATCCCTCCATAGTGTGGATGCTTTGTGCCTCCCATTGCATTGACTTTCTCATGGAGGATATGGGTAAGTTAGTGGATGAAGGAAGTAATGGCTGAAGCTACATCGATTGTCACCTTCTTCACAACAAAGGTGAAGGTGCTTGCCATGTTGCATGGACGTAGCAAGCTAGAGCTAAAGAAACCTTCATCCTCACGCTTCGCCTACATGTGGCACCTCTACGATGTGAAATCCCCCCTTCACCAAATAGTGGTCTCAACAATGTAGAATGAGTGGGATAAGCAAGAATCAGTAGAGGCCAAAGCCATGCAACGACTTTGTGTAAAG
The DNA here is from genome assembly GCF_041138505.1 of Cibotium barometz. NCBI lineage: Eukaryota > Viridiplantae > Streptophyta > Polypodiopsida > Cyatheales > Cibotiaceae > Cibotium > Cibotium barometz. The sequence goes on from NC_141075.1 coordinate 17,444,798, forward strand.
GAGGAGTTTGACAGTCAGTCCGCACTACTGTCATTGCCGTCAGGCCCTTCTACAGGTTATTGCGGATGATTGACATGGATAGGGCCTTCATGGGCATTCTTTTTCACTTCGTGAGAGAGGATATAGTGGAGTTGCGTGCTTCTCCTTCCATTGACGAGGAGAAGCGTGATGGTATGTTGGCCATTGTGGAGAAGAGATGGAAGTTGATACAAAGACCTATCCAAGCTCTTGCCCGCATTATTGCATCCGGCTGACAAATCGCCTGCACTCTTTACCAACATGGAAGATCGAGATTTTTTCTTGCCTAAAGCATTGCCGAGGGATTACAATGGGAAGTTCCTTAAGGATCCCATTAACTACAATGACCAAAGGAGGGGAGCCACGTTTGTATCTACTACCTGCTAGAAGAGGGAATCCCTTGTGAATTCTCTCTTCTGGTGGGAGACATTTGGGTATGTGCTCTCAAGCCTCCAAAAGGTGGCTTTGAGAATCCTAGCTCAGGATTGCTCTCTGGGTGCATGTGAGAGGAACTGGAGTTCCTACTCACTTGGACACATGAGGTTACAAAATCACTTGAGCACGCAACAGTTAGAGAGACTAGTGTATGGCCGTGCTAACTTGCACGATGCAAAAGATGAAATCGGCAAGATTGGTATAACTTACAAGTTATAAGCATTTAATTTAAACTTTAAAGACTAAAGTTTTCATTGTTCAAACTTAAATGTTTATTGACACTAGTTTCGAATACATTGAATCATTCAAATTTTATGCTCATGGCTTGTCGCTTGATCATTGTACAATGTAGGTGAATGTGGGTGTATTCATGCTCACAAGGGACACTCTTGAGAGTGTCAACAAAGAGCAAGATGAGGAGGAGGAGAGGATCTATGTATAGATCTATCGAGAGCTCGAGTCATTTGATCGACGACTTCCTCGCACTCATCGTGGATGTACGATTCGTCGTGCTTTGCGACACAGTGCACACCTATGTGCGGCGTGGTTTGGGTAGCTCGTCACCCGCTCTTACAGATGAAGATGCTCCCTTTGGCTTCTCACATTAGCTTAGAGAGCCCGAGTTCGATGATGAGGGTTCAGTGAGGCTACCATTGTGTCCTCTTTTCTTGAGGATGATTTCAGCGAGAGCTCTGATCGTGATGCCCCTTTGTATAGTCTCTCCTTGGACCTTGTCCTCTTTTTGTACTCACTTTTTTGTACTCGCGCCTAGCACACATCGAAGTTCTATCGGATATCCTAATTCATTATTCATCTTCGCTTATGTACTTTTGTTTGTCACATCAAAGCTCTCGAGTTCTCCCCTTGCAGTAGTGGCTTGGGTAGTGGTACCTCTACTATTGTTGAGTGGGTTGAGTAGGAGGCAGGGTGGAGTTCTCCTCCTCGCTGTCTTTTGAATGTTATAGCCAATTTGGTTGATTCCATATGACAATTGAGAGCCCAATGCGTAAACCGCAATGCCAGCACTCCTATGAGTGTCAATGTTTAAAATTAGTATTAACAAAGTTTGTTTACCAAAAGCCATTGTTTTCTTAATGAATTTTGTTGTGCAAAGCTATTTTTCCGATTTCAGCATGCAAGGCATACTGGAGCGGTACGTGAAGTGTCGCGCAGATTCGGAGGCCGCCGACGATAATAATTCCTCACAAGTGAGTCTGTTTTATGAAGTAAGAAATTTACAATTCTAAAAAAAGTAGAGATATGCCTGATGAAAGAGTGGGCTTGCAGAGCATCTTCATGTAGACTTAAACTGAGATTATTTGTTAGTTCAAAATGAGGCTTCTACAATAATCTTACTCATAATCATGCAGACTTTAATTAAGTTTTCTGAATCTTTAGTATAAGAATAAATTGATACTGTCGGAATCCACGGGAAAGAAGCCACATCTGATATTGTCCTGCTGCAGAATACCGGCACTGATAGGTTGACTGAATACACTGAGAAATTGAGGACCTTGCAAAGGTATGTGTTAGCGTATGCTATTTTTTCTTGAAAGTGGATCTAGAAAAGGATGAAAATAGCCATAGGAAGAATAATTACTGGCCTTGATTAACCTTAAAATGGACCTTACCCCGTGCAGAAATCTCATTGGTGATGATCTAGAGCGGCTGTCCTTGAAGGATCTCATCCACTTGGAGCAGCAAATCCATGAGAATCTGGGACGTGTTCGTGCAAAGAAGGCAGGTGCATCGTGCTATGCCCTTGACCAAGCGTTGTTTCCTATTTCTGTCTGATTTCTTGATTGAGAAGTTCGTATGTTTTTCCATTTTGTAGGACGAGCTGCTGCTGGAGCATCTCGAGGACATTAAAGAAAAGGTACTTAAAATCTGTAGTGTTAACGCTCCAAATCTTGAGGTGTTACAATAATTCCAGGTTTAAACGAATCAGCCCCTACATCCGAATATTACAGGGGCCTTTCACGTACAATGAATAGTGATCTCAGTAGGACCAACGGGTTACGGTACACATCAGATGTTTACTGCAGTATACATGGAGACAAGGTCCACCCGCCAGGGTGGTGTCGCTCTCTGTCATGGAGAGAGTCTGTTCTGGAGCTCGCGGAGATCTCAGGAGTTGTGCTCTCTCTGATGACACCACGTCTGCGAGTGGACAATACATGTCTGGCCTGGAGCCTCCAAGGGTTGTCAATTCCAATGGATAGGAGAGAGAGAGAGAGAGAGAGAGAGAGGGGGGGGGGTGAGAGAAAGGTTTATATGTGGTTGTGAACTGTATGTAAAGATGATGACCATATTGTGAATAGCTTCTGATGCAGCATGGGCCACAGAAGGTGTCCCAATGTGGTGTATCATCATTCAAGCTCTCCTTTTATTTTCTTTTTGTGTGTGTGTGGGGGGGGGGGGGGGGGGGGGGGGGGGGGGGGGGGGGGCACTGATACTTCCCGCATGTTGATAGGTTTGAAAAGTCCTAATTTTTATTTTGTTATTTATGTGTAACCTCCCTCCCTTGCACACAATCCTGGACTTGCACACAATCCTGGAGGGGTACCTTATTGGTACTGAGTGGTCTAGAATTTAGATACCACTAAGGTAGAGACTGGAAGAGATGCGTTTCCGTTAAGGGGATGGTTGCAATGAAGATAATATGTTCCCTTTCTTTGCTATGGGCACCGAGTATGCAGTGAAGATAATATGTCTCCTTTCTTTGCTATGTAGGTCAAGGATGCTAGGAAAACAAACAATGCAAACTCGAACTCTCTGGCCCATTTAGTGGACTCTTGTCCCTCAGAAGTAACCGGCTCCCGAAATTCGTATGGTAATGGTGATTGCACAGTGCGGAACGTTCAGGAGACTCCTCCGCCTGATGCATCACTCCAACTCTGGTGAGTTATGCATGATCTTGAGTTTTGAAAGGTTAATATATGAAAATGCTGCATTGGGTCAACCCTATTGATTAATGCTTGACCTCAGTTTACAACAAAGTCGTTAATTACTTACGGTGCCTCATCTCGAGTAATTAGACTTAACAGTACAGCTACAACAGTATCGTTAATTACTTATTAGGTTAAATGACTGCCCATCAGGTAACAAATGCATGATCTTGAGTAAGACTTAATAGTACTGCATCGTATTTGAACCATTGTGCAGGGTTGACTCAAGTGACAAGAGCAATCCTGCAAGCCTTCCTGTAGCCAAGCGGTCAAAAATAAGCGAAGACCTGAATCGACCACCAGAATGCATGGAGTAACTGATGATTATGAGAAAACTCTGACCTCAAGAGATATATGTAATTTTGGCGAAACCCGTTACCCTTTCGTTTGTAATTCCGTACCGTTATAGCAACCAAACCCCATACAGAAGAAGATATGACAACATATAGTAATGGTGTGAATTTACATAATTCAGTGCAATTTGCCCAACGTGTGTTCTCTATAATGATAACCTTGTTCATGGCTGAGTCTGCACTTCACCCCTCGAGAAGCATGAGATGGTTTATTTATGAAAATTTGTCTACTAATTTTTGTAGATAGTCTCATCGAGTTTTAGAGAGCATGAACTTCCAATCCGTGTGTGTGTAGTGTTAACAACGAAAAACTAATTTAAATTATTTAAAGGTTACCCGTGTGCTTTGAGAAAAAGCTTTTTATATATATGGGAAAGAATACATTTTTGCATATGGGTGTTCCTAGTTACCTTGTTTATAATTCATCGTGATTTTGTTGCTTACGCACAGATTGGAAAAGTGCAGCAACTCATCTACTCTAAGCCCTCTATATGAAAGTTATTAAATGTGTCGAAGATCCGTAAACCAAGACCTGATCTTCTAAAAATTTCCTAACCAGAGATCGTCGCTCTAGTGTTGGTTCACAAGATCAAACATCTTGGTTTAGCTGCACTTATATAGCAAGCGTGGTGAGTGTTTAAGCATTTCTTTTCAACCCTCTTGTTCTAAAGGCCGTCCTGCCTATAGAGCGTAGACAACCCGAGAACCTGGCAGTTATTGACCGCAAGCTGTCACTGAAGACGTTACATGGTCTTATTGGCATGCTTCTCAAGACTACATTCATGTAAAGAGTATGGGATTCATTAGACAGCCTACCACTTGCTACACTGTAGGGAAGGTAAACTAGTAGAAAGTGTTATGTTGTGGTGCACATTAAATGGAGTAGGGGATAGAGTTGTGCACTCAACTAGAGTCACTGACTCTAGCAAACAATGACAAGAAGGATACTATCTATGCAGGCATATTCAATACAGAAGTAGATATAGGTGGGAACTTCATGTACACTCAAAACAGTGGAAACATATCAATAATTGAACCGCAACTTCTTGGAAATTTCCAACACACTTCTAAAACCATGCATCCTAAAAACACACGTTTGTAATACACATTCAATAATTTCAGTAGTCCTCTCTTTGGCACTCTCAAATCAGTCCTCCCCCACCCATGACACTAAGTGCCATGAGATGTGAGAGAAGGGATCAAGGGCCACAAATGCACGTTGAATCTGGGCCGTTGGGTGGCAGACCGCCGCCAATAAGGGCCCGGTTGGGAGTAAACATGGGCAACCAAAAATTAAACATGGAAGGGCCCTTGAAACATGGCGAGGCCCCCAGTAGGATTTGAACTTGGGCCCGCTGGACAGGTAGGTGAGCTATCCAACACACCTATGCGAGCATGGTGTGAGCCCCCTTGTGGCCAAGGGTTCTTAAGCTAGTCTTTGCCCCCCCACCTAGAAAAAAAACCCGGCACCTGACCGTCCACCGGCGCGCCTGACCGTAATTGACGGTTGAGAACGCGCCTGCCCATCATGCATCTTCTCAGCCATTGATCCTTGTTCTCCCCCCTTATTAATATCCCGTTGTAGATAGTCCTGAGGCCCACCCACCCTCCTGTCACATTCCTCTGTGTGATGTCAAAAAAACCTTGGACCTGTGCTGTTGCATGTGGTCTTCATGCTTTTGGTGAGTTCCTCCATCATCATGACTTCGCATTTTGTGGATGGCAAGAACACCTTGCTTATCTTTATCCACTTGGAGTCCAAGGGATAAGGGAACTCCAACAACCTAGTAGTAATATCTTTGAATTAAGCATCTAGCAAACCACACATATACCTCCAACACATATTTCTCAATACCTTTCAATAAAGGATTTGGCAAACCACATCTATATCCATTTATATTTAACTCTGCAAGCTAACTTCCATGGAGTTTTTTGGCAAACCACATCTATATCCATATATATTTAACTCTTCAAGCTAACTTCCATCCGTAAACTCCTAGGAACCTCTAGCTACCCAAGCTCTCAAATTATGAATTCCAACCCAAGTTGCACTTGATGATGAGCTTCAAGGTGGGTTGGATTCACCAAACATTACCTCACAATTGCTTCTACGTGCATATATTTGAACAATCCCACAAAATAAACTACACTTGTCATACAATGTTTCTAATATAGAAAAGTGGTAGGTTTTAGAAAGGTTGAAAGATGATAGGGTTAGAGATGGGTAAAAATGTTGGGGCAGGGTTTAGTTAAAGGCCACTCACTCTATGTTTATGTAGTTCTCCATTGAAGTCTTTAAGATGTTAAGAACTATTTCAAAAGCATTCATGTACTTGATAGGGCCCTTCCCATGATAAATCTCTTCTCGTAATAATGATCATCCATATAGATGTCAGTGTGGCGGCAAAGATTCTTTCTTGTGGAGTTCATCAAATTGGCCTTTGGTGATGCTAGCTATGTGCAATGCATGCGAAACTGTCAAGCATGCAATTAGCAAAGATCTTTTACTTATGCATAAAGAATGAGGTAGAGAAATCCTTGCCAATCCTAGTTTGAGTGAGGATGCTTTGTGAGGAATGCTTATACAAGAGGATCCACGAGGTTTTTAACGTCTCAATTTATTAAAATTCATCCTTAATTCCTCACTTGGTTAAGGAGTGCTTGTGCAAAAGGATGCACGAGGTTTCAAAGAATTGCAAAGTATGAGTTCACTATTTTGATTGTGATCTAGCTACCTTAGCAGATTTCTTGGCCTAAAAGGAATATCAAGAGGAGGTAAACAATGTGAAGAAGTTAGAGAATGCTCTTAACCTAGAGATTATTTCATTACCTAATGTATTCACTCTTCATTTTGATGATGCATTTAGAATAATAATTAGTAGTGGTATTGTAATATATAATGATAAGATGCAGGAGATGCTAGTTGAGTCAGTAGAATTGTGCATTGGATGTGGCTGTTTTAGAAATGAGGCAAAGTATTATGACTATGTGGCTTTAAAAGTGGTAAGGATTTAGGGCGCATCTACAAAATCATCATTAAATGATGATATTGTTTACGAGTTAAAAATTGCATATTCTTCTGGATGGTGGTGTAAAGCAAGAGTTTAAAGATCTCGATAAGACTCAAATACTGCATCTATTGAGTAGATTTTCTTGCCAAGGAAGCCTTAAATGGGAATGTGTGTTCCTTGACTCTTGATAAACGATTAGAATCCCTGGTTGATGTATTTTGTGTGGTGTTCTTTCCTGCTAAGCTTAATAAACAAGGTAAACATAGATTGATTTAAAAGGCAAAGGAGTATGAATTGTTTAATAATAATCTTCATCACATTGGAAAGGATTCGATTTATTCAGGGGTACTTGGTTCAAAGAGGTAATACTTGCATGCCGTGAGGGGCTTCCGTAGTTTGCATGAGGCCACATCCAAAATTTTTGTTGCATGGGATATCGATCCACTTTGCATAAAAATGAACAATGATAAAAACTTGCCATTATACCGAATGTTGTGGGGTAAAAGAATAGATGGATGGTCAATTGCATCTAGTGCATGCACGTGTCTGTTTTAGAAATGAGGTTTGGACTTTGTCGGTGGAGGCTACAAACACATGACTATACGAGAAAAGTGAGCGAAGGCACTAGTTATAGGTTTGGAGCTCTTGTGCAGACTGTTTCTGATGAAGGCCAAGGCCTCTAAAGAGACTTCATCAAAGATCCTTTTATTGAAGCTAGAGCATCCACATTCATTCTCTTTACTATCCTCGGTGCAATGGTATGGCAGAGAAGACTTATCTTATGCCAGATCATAGCCAACAAGATGGTAATAGATCACTGGAGAATGGTTTGACATATCAACTTTGTGAGCATGCCACACCACCTATAACGTAGCTGCGACTGGTTTCTTCCCTTCAAAATTAACTATAACGAGCTTGAGATTCCAAGTCTTAAGGCTACACTTCATGACCAATGGGGAGATCACACACCGTTTGGCTCAAGTGAGGAAAATGGTGGGCGATTAAATTATTCTCTCCTCTATTTTTTGCACACCAAAATAATATAATTCATATAGTGAGCTTGAGAAAGATTTTGAGCTAGGTATACTAGCCTCTATTTAGCTGATCCGTGCAATGTGCAATATTTATATGGAAAGAGACCATAGGTACGTGATTCAACACCATATATAGGTGATTCAATTAAAATGTTGTGAATACTTATCTTATTTTTGGACTGTGAAGTCAAAAAACATTTCAAATATAGACCTTACATCAACAATTAAAATGGGTTAAAAAGTTATATCTCCGATACATTAGAACTAGTTCCAGTGGAGCAATACATTAGAACTAGTTCTTGTGAAGCCATTGGATCATTCCATTCTTGCATCTTGCGTTCTTCCTCCACTTGGACACCTTACACCATCTCAGCTTTGAAGCTTCACAATAGTAGTTCGAGCTTGAATGGAATTTCCACAAACGTAGCATGCATCCTTCTTGCAACCCTTCCTGATTAGACAATATTATTTCCTTTAGATAATCCTTTTTTGTATTCAATTGAATGTGAAAGTTTCAAAAACTATGAGCTTGATACATACTTATGTTCTCAGCAAATGTCTATCTCATTTTGTAAGAGCTAATAACCATTCAGACGGATCCAATATGACTCCATGTATACTTGCAATGAAACACATGTATGCTTCCATGTATAATCATGATAATGGTTTGGAAGGATAGTGCAGTTAAATGGAATCATCTACTACCTTAGGGATTTACACCAACCATCAAGGTACTTACACAAATTACCATTGGGTATATACTTACCTTCTACCTCTATTGTAGAGCGGAAGCATGGGAGGGACAAACCAAGCAGAAGATGTTCTCTCTCTCTCTCTCTCTCTCTCTCTCTCTCCTTCCTAAAGTCCATATCTCTCATCATCATCAATCTCTAAGGGCCATCTTGATAAGCTTAGGATTGTTGAAATTGAGAAGAATACCCGCCTTATTGTCAAACTCAATGGAAATAATGCATCATAGATTCTTTGTCAACACACAATGGAAATGAAGGAGAGTGTTAGGAAGACCTAGAATACCACACCAACTTGAAAGTGCAGCATGAAACTTAACCACGAACAAACCTTGCCCGAAACACATCTTCTCATTTCTCTTCCCCATGATTAAGTGCTTCCTTGATAGGTTCAACTCAAAGCTTCTCCATTCTCTGATCAATCCGGTGAGACTTTTGCAGCATCTCTCTAGTTTTTTTTTTGCCAGATTTCTTTTTTTTGATATCGCATACCTCCTCAAGTTGTTGCAGGCGACTCCTCCGCTTCCAACCCCTTCATGTAGTTTCTATTCCCAGCTTTAGTTAGAAGCATGCCCCACTTGTCAGTCCTTCCCTCATGATTAAGTGCTTACCATGCAGTTTCTATATTCAGCTTCTACATGGTAGAAGCTCTTGTATGATTCTGGCGGCTGCCACCTTCTTAGATAGGATTTGGTTAAGGCGATCATATTACATTTAAATGGCCTTAGGCTCCGTTCCCACCTTATACAAAGGTCCCCCCTAAGGTTTATTGCTAGTAGCTTTAGCTGTACCAATATCAAAAGGATGCAAACTATACATACTCCCATTATCATCACATCTCAAGCAGTATTATGCAGGCTAACAAACTATATGCTATAGACTTTATACAAGATGCAATATGTATAGACACCTCTCATTTCACAAGCTTAGCAAAAATCAAAACCATGAGCACACCTTCTATGGCAAACCAACAAAAACATACACCACTACTTCTTTTGACATAGAAAAAAATTACTAGAAAACTCCCAACATAGTTTGCCCCCCTCAAGCCTAATAGATCATTCATGATCAGCAGTCTCGAAGTAAACAAAACTAGTAGATCCATTGTTGAGTCTTCAACTTCTTCAATTGAAGTCACCACATCAGCACTATCATTTATAATCATCTCATCTTTTACTATTGTCATCAATCTAGCAAAATACTTTTTCAGCCTATACCCATTCACACGAGATTGATGTGGAGCACCATCAAGATCTACTAGTTGATATGTGCCATTAGGAACTTTGAGCATCACCAAGAAGGGGCCTTCCCACTTGACTCGAAATGTTTTCTAGAAGGTATGATCAAGTTTACTATGATACCTTAGAACCATATCACCCTCTTTGATTCCCTTGTCTTTAACTTTGGCATTTGTTTTCTCTTGATTAACTTGCAATACTTGCTCATAGTGCTCCGAAGGTAGTGACTTATCCAATTTCAATTGCTACAAATACAAAAGCCTTTCTTGGAAGCTATAAATTGGCTCTTCACTAATCTTATACACAAACTTTAAGGTTGGAATTTCCACTTCAATAGGAAATAAATCCTCTTTGCCAAAAACCAAATGGAAGGGGGAGAATCTAGTACCTGATTTCACTGCTGTCATATATGCCCATAAAGCACAAGGTAGCTCCAAATACCAAGTCTTCACATGAATTTGACACATCTTTGTAAGGATCTTGATTAATTCACCATTAAACCTCTCATTCATTCCATTACATTAAGGATAAAAAGGAGTAGTGTACTTGTGACATATTCTGTGACATATTCTGAACTTCTTGCATAGATAGGCAACTATTTCTCCTCTGAAAGCTGGACCCTTATCAGAAAGAAAATCCAATGGTGTGCCAAAATTACAACATATTTCCTCATAAACAATTTTACTAACATCCTTACTTGCAATCTGTTTCACAACCTTTGCCTCTACCCACCTAGATAGGTAGTTAACTGCAGTAAGAATGTAACATTCACCTCTTCCTGTCATAGGTAATAGACCCACTGCATCAATAGCCCATTTTTCAAACACATCATAAGCTAAAATAGTGTTGCGAAGCTTTGATTTCAGCAGCCTATTAGCCATTCTTTGACATTGTAGGCATGATTTACACCAATGATGCACATCTCTCTGGATGCTTAGCCATACATATCCTTCCTGCAAGATTTTATGTAAAGTAATTTTTGTAGCAAACTGTCCACCACATGAGCCTTCATGATTTTCCTCTAATATCTTGTAAATATCCTCTTTCAAGGTATAATTCTTATCTCAGGGGGGTCACTCACAGAAAAATGTGAATATCACGTGCGTTCAATAGAAGCATATTTTTAATTCATGAAACTTACGGAAATATATTTACATAAGGTTATTATTTAAAAAATTTTAAAAAAAATTTACAGATTCATAAAGAAAAGGGGATATTATATGGATTAAAAAAAATCTCAGATAAGGGATTTAAAATATAGACCTTGAACGCACGCGATAGGGGTATTCTACATATAGTGACCCTCCCGAGATTCTTATCAACACCAAATCAGCCCCTTTCATCAACAAAACATTACCATGAAGAATACACTTACCAGCTCACTGCATGAAAGCATACTTCTTTAAAGGTTCCAAATTTGTAGGTATCATGTCCATTTGTAAAAAATAAATCTCTTTGATCTGAGTCTCCCTTGCAGAATACAAAGGTGAATCAACGCTCAACATATAATTGTCCAATCAAAGCTTAAGCAGCAGCATGTGCTTCTTCATTTTCACTTCTATCAATATGCCTAAAACTCCAAGTTTCAAGTTCTTTCAACAACAACTTCATAACTTGAAAGCACATATTTTTCAACTTAAGATTTTTACTTTGCCACACCACCCCAAGTACTTGTTTTACCACCAAAAGAGCATCACCTTCTTACTTTCCGAATTCCAAGTTGTAGACAAGTATGTAACCCCTCTTCAAGAGCAACATATTCAGCTTCATTGTTGCTTTGGGCTATTAGCTTCACACCTTTTTTGCTTTTACTAAAGTACCTTGTCGATCATAAATAACAATGCCTCCAGAAGACTCGCCACTTTTCCTGTAAGAACCATCAAAGAACATTAAGAAAGCATTATCTATATTAGGTGCTTCTACATGTTGCTTTTTCACCATATTGTCTTTGATTAGAAGAGGACTCCCCTTATAGGTAAGTAAATAAACTAATGTAGCCCGTGTGCTCTCCTCAACAAGAAAAGAACATTGAAATTCTTGTAGTTTCGCAATCCATATCATCCACCTCTTTGACAAGCTTGAACTATTGATCAATTGTGGCAAAAGATAATAGTTGGTGAGAAAAGTGAAAGGTTTAGGAAAAAGATAATAGCTGGTGAGAAAAGTGAAAGGTTTAGGAAAAAGATAATGCCTAAATCGTCATCATGCATACAACACACTCACCATAACCAATTCCACCTCTGTATAACTCCTCTTTGCCTCTGTTTTCACCCTATTGGCATAATAAATAGTCCTCATGTAGTGAGAACCTTTGATTTTTTGTAAAAGCATGGCACCTATAGCACCTTCACCCACAAAAGGATTTACATAAAATTTCTTATTCCAATTAGGAACTTGCATAGAGGGTAGTGCACCAATAACCTCTTTCACCATTTGGAATACTTCTTCACACTTAAGAGTCCACTCGAAGGGGTCATATTTAGCTTCCTGCTATAAAGGATAAAGAAGCTGAGAGGATAAAGAGATAAACCTTGACATATACTTCACCTTTTGGGTAAAAGTAGCCAACTGTTTTGTATCCTTATGTGATGGTAGAAGTATCAAAGCCTTCACTTTATATGGATCGGCTACAATCGTGTTCTCAAAGAGCATATGCCCCAAAATCTTCACTCTAGGTTGAGCAAGATGACACTTCTTGGGGTTGAATTGACCTCCACAGTCATCGTACCTGAAAAAAAGCCATCTCCAATTTCGAACAATGCTCAAACTTGGAGCTATAAAGGCAAAAGTAATCAATAAAATCTTTAGCAAACTTCCCAAGGAAGGGATAAAGTACCCAATTAGCCTGCCTTTGATACCAAGCACAACCATTAGAGAGCCCAAAAGGAAGGACACAACAATAACAAAAGCAACTCAATGTGGTGTGACAAAAGTGGTCTTTCTATGAGCTTCAGGAGCTATGGAAAGTTGAAAGTAACCTGAAAAGCCATCACAAATGCTATACCTCTCATATCCTGCAATAGAATCCAAAATATCATCCAACAAAGGTAAGGGATAATGATTCCTTTTCATAGCTACAATTTAATGGCTTAATGTCCATGAAAGCTCTTCATTTTCCATCCCTTTTAGGTGTAACAACCACTGGACTTACCCATTTAGCTGTATCAACTGGATGAATAAAATAAGCTTTGAGTAGCTTATCTACCTCCTCCCTGAATGCATCCAGCTGTACTTGGCTCATTCTCCTTAACCTTTGACCTATGAGTTGAGATCCTTCCTTGAGATCAATGTGTATTTCATCACCTTTCTTTAAACCCCCTAATTTCCTGATAAGAAGTAATAAACAAATCAAGAAATTACTCAAGCATTTGTAGATACTCACTTCTTTCAGCGCTAGTCCATTCTATACCCAGCATACTTTGAATCAGCTCCTTCTTTAGATTTGCCTCTACCTTGGACTGCATCAACTCCTCAATTTGTTCATACAGGCGTGACACGTCCTCTGCTTCAAAAGCTTGAACTCTCTTCTCCCTCTCATCTTTAACCTCTTCAAAGAACAAGGAAGATACCTCACCATCACTAGCGCTGCTAGAGTTTGACTCATACTCCTCACCTTGTGTTTCTTCTTCTTCTTTGGAATCTTGTTCAGAATCCACTTCTTCATCATCCTCAGCATACAAAGGTTGTCTTCTTACCATGTCAAAATTTTTCTTATCTCCCTTTCGGTTATAAAGAGTAATAGTACCACATCCCCAATTTTGAATTGCCTTGGTTTCTTGTAGCCATAGTCTTCCAAGTATAAGAGGGAAAGCACCAATACTTGCGGGCATAACATGACAATTAACCAGCGTTTTAACTCTAAATACTTCCACTTCAAAGATATTTATAACCCCCAAACACTCTATTCTAGATTGATTGGCCAATCTAATCCTGAAACTTGATGAGTGCTTTGTGACATCTAGCCCCAAATTGGTCAGTGCACAATCTTGAGTGATAACACACACCTGTGCACCAATGCATCAATTGGTGAGTGCACAATCTTGAGTGATAACACACACCTGTGCACCAATGCATCCTCTCTTATGCTAGGTATCAATTGTAGGGCATATGCCAGGCAGCTCATTCAGTGCTAAAACTCACACAGAATCTCTTTTTATTGGATTCACTACACTCTTTCATTGTCTCTTAAGATTGGGGCATATTTCCATGAGTTGATCAAAGGTTATGTCAGGATTTCTACTCATTAGATCAGTCCTTAAACTGTAATTTTGTCGTCCCTCTCCCAATGGAAGATCTATTACATTGTAATGTCACCTAGGTCTCCTCTTCTTCTTCTCTTTAGCACCATCCCCTTCATCCAGCTTCCCTTTCTTTTTTCTAGGACTTGCACCATTACTTCCATGTACTCTCATAGTCCTCTTACCCATAGGCATCATCAAGGCATCCTCCCCGACTTCCTCCAAATGAATCACACTCACAACCTTGGTCTTCCCTTTCTCCTCAGTAGTGAGGCAACCAAATCCTGGATCTCCCTTGATCTCAATTGCATAATCTTGAGCTCAATTTGGTAAACGTGAAGGCAAAGGAAACATATCACCCATTCTCCTTGGTTTATCACATTGAGGGCTTTTGTGACCCCATTCCCCAAAATTGTAGCACTAAAACATCTCCCCTCTTCCATTCATGCCCCTGCCTCTACCACCTAATGCTATTCTAGAATTGCAATGACCATGACCATAGCCATAACCTTGGCCTCTTCCACCACCCATCATATTTATACTAAGATTTTTCATTAAGCCAATCATCTCATGCATCTCTTTACGAAGATCATCTCATCTCCTCCTCAAGCTGCATTACCTATTCCTTGAGAAGCCTGTTCACCATGCCCTGGTAAGAAATCTTGGTTTTTCCATTAGCTTCACCTCAACCTTGGGTTCCGTAGCTATCCCAAACTGATTCAACTGCTCTGCATCTTCCATCCTTGTTTTTTGCCACCTCAACTACCTCTTCAAAGCTTCTTGGTTTCTTCAACTCCACCTTCCAACGCAAGCTTCTTTTCAAACTACCAAGAAACTTGTCTTTCTTCAACATGGAAGGGGGATTTTCAGCTCCTAGGGCCACACACCACTTCTCCCATGACTCATTGAACTGCTTCACGAATGAATGCATCTACACTTTGGTCTTCACTCTACACAAGACCCTGTATTGCATGCCATAATGTCTCCATCCTCCACCTTCCTAAATCTCTCCAAGAATGCTTGCTTTGCTCCATCATATGTAACAACTTGAGGAGGTTGAGCAACCTGCAATTGGGCTTCATACTCCCTCAACCAGTTCCTTGCATCTCTCTTCAAACAATACTATAAGATCCTCAACACCATTATTGGTTCCTACTTATCTGCAAGAAAACAAGGAAAGTCCATCTTCTCCACAAAACCTTGCCCAAAACATATCTTCTCATTTCTCTTCTCCATGATTAAGCTCTTCCTTGATAGGTTTAACTCCTCAAAGCTTCTCCATTCTCTGATCAATCCAGCAAGATTTATGTAGAATCTCTCTAGTTTTTTTGCCATTTTTTTATACCCCATACCTCCTCTAGTTGTTGCAGGTGACTCCTCCGCTTCCACTCTCTTCATGCAGTTTCTATTCCCAGCTTCAGTCAGAAGCATGCCACTTGTCAATCCTTCCCTCATGATTAAGTGCTTACCATGTAGTTTCTATATTCAGCTTCTACATGGTAGAAGCTCCTATACGATTCTGGCGGCCACCACCTTCTTAGATAGGCTTTGGTTAAGTCTTAAACCTTATCAAGATCATATTACATTTAAATGGCCTTAGGCTCTGTTCCCACCTTATACAAAGGTCCCCCCTATGCTTGATTGCTAGTAGCTTCAACTGTACCAATATCTAAAGGATGCACACTATACATACTCCCATTATCATCACATCTCAAGTAACATTGTGTAGGCTAACAAACTATATGCTATAGATTTTATACAAGATGTAATATGTATAGACACCTCTCGCTTAACAAGTTTAGCAAAACTCAAAACCCTGAGCACACCTTCTATGGCAAACTAGCAAACACCTACACCACTACTTATTTTGACATTAAAAAAATTCACTAGAAAACTCCTAATAGTGTCGTCCGTTCTCTTGGACAAAAGCATCGCTGCCTCCTATGGAGACTTACTTGGCTGCACAAACCTTGGCTCAAAATAATCCTATAGTTGCCTTTGAATCTCATTCTTCTGCGGTTTGACTAAATCGTTAAGGTTGTTTCACATAAGGCAGAGTACCAAGCAATAACTTGATAGCATGATTTGTGCTCCTTTAAGGAGGTAAACCATCAGAAACCTTTAGGCAAATCAGTTGGAAACCCATCTGCAAGTTGATATTTGATATCCTTGGATGCACGAGCACTATTGTGCACCTACCTTCGATGTAACATGATGTTTAAGAGATTAGTTCTCTCCTAAATGCTACGTGGTTGAGGTTAGACAATAGCAATATCATACTGAACAGAAAGCATTCTTAACACCATAAACCAGCCTAAAAGGAGTACAACTAGTAGAAGAGCTAGTATGAGGACATCTATAAGACCAGAATGCAACATGAATAATTGTCCATGCAATCACTCCCCACGTGAGCATGCAGGGAGTACTTGGATCCATTCTGAAAAGCTGAAATACATGCCATTATATCTAATGGGCCTTTTGAAATTTCCAAAGGCTCTAGGAAATATAAGTGCTGCACAGGGTCACAATCGATAGCTATGGAGGGTCAAAGATTGGCTTATCCATTGCATCTTCACTTCATTTTCACACCAAAATGTTGCTTGCAAATGGGTCAATTGACAAGAGGGCTCTCTTTGCCTAAATGGAGGAAAATAGTGATTTTCCTTCATGGTCGTTCTCTCACAAAGGTGGTGAAAGAAGTAAAAGGAATAAGAAGAAGCTAATTCAAGAGGGAAACCTACAAGAAAACCTATTCAAGCAAGCATCATTATGATACGAATCCAATAACATACAAGAAACCTAGAGTAGGGAAGAGAAGAGCTCACAAGCATCATGAATGAATCCAATAGCATAAAAGAAAGCAAGAGTAGGGAAGACAAGATCTCACAAGTGTTCTATTGCAAGGAAATGCTTTTGTATTGCTTAGTGTCAAAATTGACATACACAAATGCCTAGTTTTCACACTAGGCTAACCCAACTTTAAAATGCTTCAGCCACTATTACTATTCTTAATTAAGTATATACACAGACAAACCTTCTTTATTTAGCATGAAGCTCAAGGTAAGAACACTTTATATGTTCCAGTGTTCTTTTTCAAAAGATAAGCATCTGGTGGAGCAGGTGAAACCATGTTAACCTACAAAATGGTATCCTCTTTCATAATGGTGTGATCCTATCCTTGCGTCATGAAAATTGGCGCCGAAGTTACTATTAGGGTGAAAGTATGTGGATGGCCTAGGATACACCATGAAGTTGGTATGAAAGGTTCAATGGTATGGTTTGTGACCAATCTCTAGAAATCAAATGTGGGGTATATCAGTCATCATGGTGGTAGGTAGCTTGTGTCAAGGTGGCATGAAAAGTATAGGTGATTTAGAAGTCCTTCATATGCGAGGCCTCTTTTGGTTGTGGAAGTGTCTTGGACCCTTCAAAATTAGGTAGCTGGTAGAAGTGGTCCACACCCCTTATTATTTGTGGAATGAACACTTGAACAATAATGCAATGTTGTGCATGGGTAGATAGTAGTCTGGATGTTCTTAGCATAACATGATATTATACCTTCAGCACAGACAGAAGGTTCCTACTAATTTGAGAAAGGTCTAGGTGATGGGTGAAAACTGCAACACTTGTGCTTTCTTTGACACTTTTTTATTTGCTTGGTTTGAGATAAGGAATTGAGTGTTAATGTGCACAAGGATAGTTTTGATGAGGCAAGTATGAATGAGGTAGGGTTGTCCATGAGAACGGAAGAATTTAGCACATTGACTATAGCATGTATGTTGATAAATCGTGGGCTATGGGTGGCTTGCCAGACATGGCCGAATGAATCTGAGCGCTTCTTGAGTCTCTTTTTGAAAAGGTCTTTGCAAAGCTGGTGGCAACTTGGCCCGCTTTCTTGAAGCATGGCCATGTGGTGGAAAGAAGTGAAGCATTACAGAGCTTTTGTATCTTCAAGGTGAAATTTCATATTGTTAGACAATGTCGACCATTGCATTAACCTCTAGGGCATCTTTACCTCACTTGATTGTAGGAATGGTTGTAGGACTGTTTTGCAGCTTGGAGGGAGATGTGGATCTCGGTTGATTCTCGAGCTTTTGTCATCTTCAAATGCGTTACCCACTCTTATCTCTAGTTAGGTTCCCTTCTTGATTATCTTTTCAGGTAGGTCTTCATGCTCTCTCTCTCTCTCTCTCTCTCTCTCTCTCTCTCTCCTCCCTTATATCTCTCTCCTCTCTTCTCTCTCTTTCTCTTCCTCTTCTCTCTCTTTCTCCCTTTCTCGCTTCACAAATAAAGTAATAGACTTTTTTCCCAAGTTTTGCATTTTTATTTATTTTTTATTTTGTTGGGTGATGTGGCGCTAGGTGCTAGGTGGCACCATGGATGTGACACAACCAACCTTCTTTTTTTCAAGATTATTTTTGGTGATGTGGTATTTAGTGCCAGGTCGCATTGAGGAATGTGTTACCACATGGCACACAGATAACCCTTTTTTAAAAAAAATTGGGTGACAAGACACTTGATGCCACGTGACACTATAAGCTTGCAGGGCCACATATCACACATAACCTTATTTTTTTGGGGGTGAGTGTGTGTGTGTTACCACATGTAGAGAGTGTGCACTACAGACGTGGGTGTGTGGTGTGCACGAAGGTTCATGTGAATGTTTTTGATTTTTTTCTCTTGCTTTAGTTTTGTTTTGGGTTTCAAGTTTTTAATCATTTTTAGGTATATGTCTATGTACAATTAAAAGAAAGTGTTATGCTACATATGTACAATGAGGTTTTAATGTTTTGGCTTACTTTGTGGCCTTACTCAATGAGGCGGGGAGTTTGTAGTCCATCCAGGATGAAAGCCTTGACGTCATTGTCGCTAGCTTTGGAGGTGTGCTTGATTGAGATTTGCCTTTCTAGTTTCAGTTGAATAGATAAAGTGTTGCGACATGGTGCATATGGGTGTTGTGAAATTGCGGTGATATTTTTGAATCTTGGGCTTGCTCTCATCAATGATGCCACAAAACTGAGTGCACCACTCTCTTTGGGATTTAGCAACATGGGTGGCTCTTCTTTGATGGGAATAGGGATGGGTAAGGCCACTACACAACATGGCCAAGGTACTGTCACTTGTTGCTTGGTGCTATGGACTCCAACTTGTTGCTTGGCACATGAGTCGATGTGTAACCCATTACTCTCCATTCTTTCTTAAGCTTTGGGGTTGACGCACATTTTGGAAAGCGTGGCAAAGGAAAGCCTACAACATTTGGGATAGATTCCCAAGGTATAGGAGGACCAACATAAAATTACTTTCACCACCACATGGAGAACCTTTGCATATAAGGGCATGCCATTTGGATCACCCATTGCTTCTGCAACCTTCCAAAGATTAATTAGCACAACATTCAAGGATTAACTACAAAAATGGTTAGAGTTGTTTATTTGATGATCTTCGTGTACATTCACAATGGTCTGAATAACAATGTTGATTGTATTGTATATCTTCAAACCCTTTGAAATACCAATTTTGAGTGAAGCATGTGATATTAGGGTATATAGTGTCCAAAAATGGGGTTTTCATGGATGATAGTAACGTAAAATTCATCTGAGTTGTCACCACCTGCCAATTACAAAGGAGTACAATGGTTTATGGGACATGTAAGCTATTATTAGAGGTTTATTGTGTTCTATGCTGATATACTAGATTTAAAACTAAAGAAACTAGAGCTAGAGCCAGCATCAACCAAAGTTAAAAGTGTGCACGCGTAGGAACCATATGAGATTTTGAAAGTTTGAAAGTTAATGTTTCCACTAGAAATAACCCTTGGCCATGTAAGGTTTTAATCATGCTTGCATGCGACTTAGGAGAGGAAATGTTGTTGGGATAAAGGTAGATCTTTACTATGAGTTATGAAGCTTGGGAGGAGCAAAGGATTTTCCACTTTTCATCCGGGATTGCAAATATACATTGTTGCTATGGACCTTCATAGACCCCAGTAATAATCTTAAATTTGAGCAGTCGTGCAGCCACCCAAGATGTTACTATGTCTCCCTACACTCAAAGTGCCATAAGGACCTAAGATCAAAGAAGGCATTGTGCTAGAGGCTAGGCAGAGGCCAAAATCCCCACCCCCCATAGTGAAACTATAAGAATGAGTAGTCTCATGTTTATCACTATTGAGTTCCCAAAGGACTGTAAAAAGCACAAAGATAATATGAAAGGAATAGAAAGGTGTGGGTATCCATGTTCATCACAATTGGGTTTACAAAGGACTATTAAAAGCACAAGGATACTATGAAGGAAATGAAAAGGTGTGGCTATCCAAGCTTGAAGCTATGAAATCCTAAGACCAAGCCATTTGTGCAAAAACCTCGTCATCACCCAAACCACCAAACTATCTAGAAAACGTTGGAAAAGGAATGAGAAGCAAGAATGGGTGTCGACCAAGCATACCACCCTCCCAAGTCGATCAACAAAGCAAGTATGCATGCAAGAAAACCCAGACAAAGGCTTGATCTCACTAAGTGAGACCACAAGGTCAAGACTAGGTGGGAATGGCAATGGAAGTCAATGCCCACACAGACAATGTGAATGGGAAGAGGCAAGAACCTAAGAAAAAACCATAAGAACCTTCCCAACTCAATGTCACAAAGGATTCCAAGCAAACTAGGGAAAAACAAGTGAATTATCCAATTCCCTACCTCAAGGGAATAGCTATCGTCGTGTAGACCCACAAGACCACATGTTTAAGCTAACAATAATAATGTGGGCTAACAACATTATAGATTCTATGGACTAGCTGATTCAGTGGATGGAGCAAGAGTTGTTGTGTTCCATAGACAAACTATAAATGTTACACCAACACACCCCTTCTACTTTCCCCTATCACTTTTTCTCATGTTGAAGGCCATGAGAGCACTATGGAAGAAGCCCCACGCTCCCCACCACCATCTTCTCTAATCCAACAAGAACCTGTTATTCTAGAAGTAGCCATTGGGCCAAGCATGCCACTATAGGAGCCTGCTATTATGTGAGTGGAGCCTAGAGCCAAAAACCCAGCAGGTCTTTCCCACACGAGCGAATCCCCTTTGCTCCTCATGATTCAACAAACCCATTTGAATCGAAAGATTTGATTGTCGGAGTCTAGTGACCCATCCCTCTCTCAAGCCCTCATCTTCCTAGAAGTATGCACAGGAGAGCATTCTCGTCATCTCTAGGGAAGAGATAGATACTATTGGAAAGCACCAAAAGTGGGAAGCATTATAAAGCAAAGAAGAACCCTACAAGCCCCGCTGATTACAGTTGCAAGACATGGATTCATTAGCCAGGCATGTGATAGTCCATGAGTTAGAAAAGGGCCTTCTTCATTGCGTAGAGTTGTACACCCAAGTGGAAGAGTACCTCAAGCAAGGAGAGTGGGAGGATTAAAGCTTACATCTTAGACCTCAACATTCTTTCTACCCAAATGATGGAGCACAATTTTCATTTGCAAGCTTCTACATACCGACTATTGAAATGACATGTAAGTGTCACAACAAGCCTTAATGCACAAATAATGGTAGAATCAGATCAACTCACTAAGGAGGTGGAGCAAAGGAAAACGTGGATCATAGAAGCAAACAATGCTCTCACTCAACAAGTTCATGAACTTCTCCAACAACTAGACTCCAAAAGGCAAGTGGTAATAGAAGAAAGGACTTGCCACATAAAATTGCAAATCCAAGAGTGGATAGACTTGCGGGGAAGCACAGAGCTGAGGTGGCAGAGCTCTAGTCTAACTCACAAACCTAGTTTGCTAGACCTCTAAACAAAGCTATCCAATGTTGCAAATGATCACAAGGCCTTGGAGAACCCACCGCTAGAATAGAAAGACAGAGACTCAAGGCTATTGAATCTCGGGTGAAAGCACAAATGGAAACATTGGAAGGGTAGCTAGCACAAACAAAGGACATCTATGAGATCACCTGTAAGAATTACAAGGCTGAGAGACAAGTTAAAGATATCAAGGAAACATTGCAAACTCTACAAACAGAATGGGTGCGACGATGTTGACTAGCCACCAACAAGTTATCTCTCACCTAAATGAGCAAATCCTTGACGCCTCCCACTTAATGTGATAGCGAGCTTACAAGTAGAAATGGAACTACATCAAAATAATTAAAAAAGATAAGGATGACCTCATCCTATAGAATATCCAGCTCTAGGATGCTCACCACTAGCACATAGAATTAGATGTAGCCTGGAGTTTGGCAACTCATGAAGAACAGATTACAGCCCTCCAAACAAATGCATCCACAAAGGGAGCCTGCCATGATCAAAGAGGATGACACATACAACAAGCTAGTGGATAGGGCACTCCCTTCTAGTGGTTTCTTGGGTTCCTCATGAAACCTTTTCCCTCTTTTTTGCTTCACTAACCCTTTCTTTGTGCCAATATAATAGTAACATAAGTGATGAGCTAATCCAAGGAGATCTAGTGCTTATACAACAAAATACTACTCGTTTATGTAGATCCAACCATTATCATGGGAGGTGTTTACGACCCTCAAACTCAACAATGAGGGTCACTCCATGTACATTTACCGATTACACCCCATTATCAACTTTCGATCTTGGTATCGGGTCCTCTCATTAACTCTACTAACTTTAGTGACGAGGAGGAAGAGCTTATTGAATTAATGAAACCATCTAACATAATTTCTTTAATAGATCCCCTACCTTGAATACAAGAAAGACCAAATTGGATGCTAATGAATGGTTGGGTTGAGTCTTGGGACACCCACCAACACTTGCTTCTTCATAATTGTAGACTATATCAAAATAGCCTTTTATAATGTTTAATATTTTAGCAAGTCACTCCTTTATTGATGGAGATAGTGGCTCATAACAAAGCCTTGATGAGGAATTTGGGATCTTGACTATTGTTACACCAGGTGTGCATAAAGAGCCAAAGCAGTGTTGAGGACATGTGGCATTGATCTAGGTATATGCATGTGTACTAGAGTTAGATATCTAGTGGACATGTTGAGATATGATGGGCATACAACCCATCATTATGCATATATAGTCAAAACTATACAACTATATGCATGTCTACTAGAGTTAGATATCTAGTGGAGATGTTGATATATGATGGGTATACAACCCATCATTATGCATATATGGTCAAAACTATACAAGAGGTATAGTTTTAATGAAGATTATTTTTGCCTATTAGGCTACCATAATTTTTTAATTTTATTCTAATCGAGATTCTTTTGCCCTTTTACATGACATTCTAATTGGGATTCTTTATGCCTATAACATGATATTCTAATTAAGATTATTTTTGCCTATTAGATGACCATAAGTTTTAATATCATTGTAACAATTTTATTATGTGGGAATATTAATTAATTAAGGTTTTACCTCAGTGCTATTTAAGTGGCCACATAATGTATGCATGATTTTTACATACATGATATTCTAATCGAGATTCTTTTTGCATATTAGGTGACCATAATTTTGAATTGCATTCTAATCAAGATTCTTTCCTCCTATTACATGATATTTGAATCGAGATTATTTTTGCATATTATGTGATTAGAATTTGTAATTTAATTATATTAAATTAAATTTATAACAATATGTCCATATACCTTACTATTCCACATTTTTAAGAGGAGAACAAATGTCCCCTATTTAGAAAATATATGATCAAAGATTTAGAGAGATATGGCTCTCCATGTTAGATATAGGTTTCATATGTAGGCAATACAACTATAATTGCTATGTGGCATGCAGGATCATAGGTTCCATGCAAGTGATGTAACCACAATTACTATGTGGCATGCAAGATCATAGGTTGCATGCAAGTGATGTAACCACAATTACTATGTGGCACATTGATATAAGAATTACTTTAGATATTATGATATGAAATTCACTAAAGACATTGCTATATGCAATGTTATCGACATTGCATTCGAGTGCTTTTAATAATCCTTGTGAAAATAGCTACCAAATTACATGATTTTAGAGCATATTTTTATAGTAACTACACCTATATAATCTCATCACTCGTCGTTAAATACATTGCTATATGCAATGTTATCAGCATTGCATTGGAGCGCTTTTAATAATCCTTATGAAATTAACTATAAAATTACATGATTATAGATGATATTTGTAATAACACAGCTCTAGAACCTCACCACTCACTAACAAAATTATTTTTATCAAGGATTTATTTTTTTCAAGGATCAAGGTGATTAAAATTAATGATGAGAAATAAGAAATGTTTGTGAGATGAGAAAAGAAACCTTATCAATGAGGCTTTAAGTAGTACATTGATAAGAAAGCTTTATGAAAAGGATGCATTCAAGTGACGTGCATAACTAGGTGAAGAAAATAAATAAGATGCAATGTAATCATTTTATACATTGATAAGAAAGCTTTATGAAAAGGATGCATTCAAGTGACGTGCATAACAAAGTGAAGAAAATAAATAAGATGCAATGTAATGATTTCATACATTGATGCATGTGTGCATTTGCGCGCACACACACGTGTGCACATACACGTTTACACATTCTCAAACACACACACACCCACACATCAAGACTGACCCCCCTCCCCGCACACACATATAGAAGATGCATGTTTACACATACACACACACACACACACACCGACTGACCCCCCTCCCCGCACACACACATACAAAAGATGATGAGGGGAAACTTAAATGTTTTATGAATGAAGAAGGAATATGGTAGTAGAATGTGCCATTTGGCAAACCATATTCTTTGCGATTCGGAAACCAAAATCAATGACCTTTCCCACATTTACTATAGCCATAGGGAAAAAAATAGTTTGACAATTTGGATAATGTTAAGGAGTTGGGGAAAAAAATTGACCTCATCATGCACTAACGTATGTGTCTTTACAAAATAGGTGAAAAATATAAAAATGATGTTCAATATGTGGGCTCACAAAAAAAAAAGAGTGTTGGTTAATAACGGGTTGATAAAGTCATCAACCTAGGCCTTAAATTTTAATATCGTGTATGCAATTATTTTTCTTTTAACAAAATAAAATCTTTTATCGAGGACTTTTTTATCTCTTTGTTCATATAGATGTTAATTTATTTTGATTTGTGAATAGAATTTTTTAAACAAGACCATGAGTTCGGGTCTCATTTCAAGTCCTATAGTTTCTACACAAACAATTCCACCAAATCCTACTCTTGTTTTGGTGTGACGAGGAGAAAGAACTTGAATGCCCTGCGTCACTAGTGTATTTTTTATTTTAATGCTCATCCACACATGTGAAATAGGTGCCTCCTTGAAGGGTCCCCTTCTCCTTACCAATGTGTCAAAAATGAATGATTACTCTAAAATATCTCATTTTTATAAATAATACTTCATAATTTTTAACTAATAAATCTAGTACTTAGTCAACTCTTCATCTTATGTAGGCATTTACTCATTTTTGGGTATTTTCTTTTATTCTTTGGATTTATCTTATCCCAACACTTGGATTAATCTTATTGGTCCATAGGAATCTTAATAAAAATCTTAACCCTTAGGCTGTCTTCTAAATCATTTTTAATTAATTCCAATTGCACCTCAAAAAATCTATATTGATTTTCTGTTTCAGGGAAACATTTTTTTGATATTTGTAGAATTTATTTATCCAAAAATATCCCAATATTGATTTACCACTCTCTAGAAATTTTTATCTCACTAGGCCAAACAAGGAAAAATAATATTTTCTTGTATTCAGAAACATAGAATGATTACAAGGGATTGAAGTAGAGGCTTATTTGTTATTCAGACTAAGGAGGAATCTTACATCCTCTCCCACTTGAAAAACGCGAGATGTTTTTATCTCGCAAACTGAGGATAATCCTTCGCCAACTCTTCTTCTTTCTCCCAGGTGGTGTCTTCTAGAGGGAAGAACTTCCACTTTACTAAGAATTCTCTGAGAACTCTGCTCCTGAGAATCTTCTCCCGAACGTCAAGGATTTCCTCAGGTTGGAGTACCATCTGGCCTTAAGTCAGAGAGATTAATTATTCATCATCAAGCATGTGACTCGGGCTAGGTACATACTTCTTTAGTAAACTGACATGGACTTTCTTTATGACAGCATACAGCCCACAATATCTGGGAGAGAGCTTCTTGTACTTCCCTAAGGATAAGGAACTTCTTTTTGGTCGTACTCGAATGAAGACCATATCTGACTCTTCAAACTCTCTCTCTGACCTCTTTTTACCTGCATAATGCTTTTGTCTGTGTTGGACTGCCTTTATATCTTTACAGATTGATTGCATCTGCTGGTCCATGTCATCAAGCATTTGTTTGGACATTTCGACTCTAATCAATGGGTCAGACCAAGTCAATGGTGTAAGGCAATCATGTCCATACAAAGCTTTGAAAGGACTCATCCCAATGCTCCGATGATAAGAAGCATTGTAAGCAAATTCGACCAGATGTAGATGACTTAACCACTTCTTGGGTTCCCTACTGCAGCATGACCGAAGGAAATCTTCTATTACCTGATTCACCCTTTCCGTCTGGCCATCTGTTTCGGGGTGATAGGCTGTGCTGAGATCCAAGAAAGTTCCTACTGCTTCAAAGAACGCAGTCCAGAATTTCGATGTGAATTTGGGATCTCTATCACTTACTATCCTCCTGGGTAAACCATGCAATCTAAAGATCTCCTTAAGGAAAACTCTGGCAACATCCTTTGCAAAGTATGTTTCTTTCACTGGAATCAGATGGGCAACTTTGGTTAGCTTGTCAACTACCAATAAAATGGTGTTGTAACCTGATTGCACTGAAGGTAATCCAGTGACAAAGTCCATACTGATACATTTTCACATCGTCTGTGGAATGTCTAGAGACTGCAGTTTTCCTGGCATCTTGACTCTCTTTGCCTTGACTCTTTCGCACATCAAGAATTTTCGCACATGATCAAGTACATCCTTTTTGAGTCTTGGCTAGAAGAAGCTTTTCTTCACAAACATATAGGTTTTTATAAACCCAGTCAGCTCTTCAGGAAACACATCTACATACTCACTTAACCACTCTGGTTCTTTAGCCTTGCATTTTATGTCTACTAGATTCATTTTAATGACATACACAGCTTGCTTCTTTTTGAGCCCCTTTAATAATTTGGAAGCCTTGACTAATTGTAGCACTGGGGATCCAGAAATTCCAATTCCTTGAACTTTATTTCTGTGAGAAGGTCAAGGAAAGAGATGGTTCCTTTGTGACAATAAATGTCAGCCTGATTCTTTTGGAGCGAATCCACTCCAAGGATTCCATCATATATTCCCAGGGGTAGGACTCTAAACTAACACTCTGTTACGTTCCCATCTAGGCTAATCTGAATAAGGTCAGTCTCAAGGTGAGTGAAAAGAATCATCCCATTGGCTAATTCAACTTGCATAGGTTTCCCTGATTTTTTATTTAGGACTAATTTATGTAGACATCCTGGGATAATAAAAGAATGAGTACTACCTGAATTAATCAAAAGCTTGAATTGCTTACCTTGGTACTCTGCTGGAGTCTGGAGGACTGAGAATTGATGGTTATTGCCCTGATGCTCTATTGCTGCATAGATTTGTCCTTTCTCTTCCTCTACTTCCTCAGCTATGGTGACTGCTCTGGCTGGTGCAGTCTGAGGTGGAACTCTCTCTCTTTGGTTATTCCAATTCTGGGAGGGAGTTCGAAGACTGGTTTGCATGGAGGCTATAGGCTGAGCTGGCACTTTTCTTAGGTTATCCCTGATTCTGGCGTGGGGGACCCTGATTGGGACTGATATGAAGGAGTCAGTCTCTGAACTTTGGGATCGTAGCTTCCTTGGCCCATCGAAGAAGATGGGCAATCCTTGAGCTGGTGCCCAAATCCCTGACATCCGAAGCATTTGTTCTTGCTTCAAAGCTCTTCCCTTTGCATTCTGGAGAGAGACGGAGTTCCTGAGAATGTACTTTGGGGGAAAGGTCTTCCTTCATTTTTGAAGCTTCCCATCTCCACATTCTGGTTAGGACCTTGGTGTCTCTTTGGAGGTAGAAAGTTGGAAGAACTTCCCGGTGTCTGAAATCTTTTAAAGGATGAGGGAGCTGGCTTTGGCAAAGTCCTTCGCCATTCTGACAGATTCTACCATGGACACTGGCTTGGCATTCTTGACCAGTGTGTCAAAGGGTTTGTTCATTCCCCAAATGAACCTGGCCATGAGTTGCTCTTTATCTAGAGGTGGTGAATATTTGAGTAGAAGAGCAAAGGCCTGGTGATATTCCTTGATGGTTTTGCTCCCCTGCTTTAGCTCTAAGAATTCGTTCATTTTGGTTTCCAAAAACCCAGGGGGACAAAATCTCTTCCTCAAAGGTCATTCTAGGACTGAGTATTTCTATCCATACGGTTATCCAGACGGTTGGTGTCACAATGGTTCCTCCATGCTACCTTGGCTATTTCCACTATTTTTAGCTTGGCAAGAGCCATTTTGCTTCGCTCATTGTAGCCTGTGGGGTCAAAATATTCTTCCATGGCTTTCACCCATTTCTCCACAGCCTCGCCCAGGTTCTCCCCTTCTCCTTTGAGTTCGATGAAGAGACTTGCGAATGTCGGGGTCAAGCTCATCATCTTCAAAGAGGGCCTGGCTGACAGCCATGGTTTTCTCGTCTCATGATTCTGCAAAAAATGATATATTATTAAATTTTTATTTTGATATCATCCACGAGATCCTAAGACTTAAGGGATTCGAAAAACAACTTTAAAAAAGATAAATGATCTTATTGGAGATCTATGACATATGTCCGGTAATAGATTTTTCTTTATCAGTTTGTCCATAAACAATCACTTAAACAACAGGGAATTTTTCTCCAGAAAACATTTCTTTATTTATATAAAAGTTGCGATATGCACATAGAGCAGCTCGGCTCTAGAAATCGAGATCTCCTCGGGAGACGCATAAGACGGCGGTACTGGTCTCCTCGGGAGATGCATAAGACGGTGGTACTGGGCCATAGCCATGTCCTAATACAAACGTTCTCTTATTGCCAAGGGAGCTATTATCTTCTCCTTAGGAATAAAGCGACTAAGGAGTCTGTAGATATGGCATGAAAGTCTGAAATTCCGAGGCATTGAATGATATAGAATGACACCATGTACCACTTTTAGCTTCATCAGAATCATGGCCAATGAGAGGTTCCATCTCAGCATTGCACCTTGGTCACCAGAGGCGTGGATATACTGCCCTCCTGCAAACCACTTATGCTGTTGTCTCTCCACTGGGTCAGGAAAATATAAATCCTTGAAATGGCATGCGATTCTGACTCGGCTTGTTCGAGTTGCAATGGAAGAGATGAGATGCTCGAAGGCGAACGCAGTCATGTCTTGTGACTGAGTGAGGTCGGGCGGGACACCAGATAAGTATGGAACTTCCATCTAAAAAATAATTTCTTTGATTAAAAATTCTTTATTAATGAGACTTGCGGAATGAAAATACATTATGAAAAATGCTTTTTTTGAGTTTTTTTAATTATCAATTTCTGATAAGAATTCGTTTATCCTTATTATTAGATTTCGACAAAGCTCTGATACCAGCTGTGAGGTCCCTGCTGTCGCCAACGACGACAAAAGTGGCGTCAGCCTCCCGCGCGGGACGGGGATCCACATTCGGGGCCTCACCCACAGATGTTCGGGAGGACGAGAGCCTAGCCCAGGCGGTCCCTCCACGACCGACCCGAAAGACTCCCCTTGCCCGGAAGGCACGGGTGATTCTGCCATGGAAAATATCTTCTAGCAGGGAACTACTCTAACGAGTCAAAGTCTTAAGTAGTTAAACTGATCTGACTGAACCTGAAGTCACATAGTCAGATCAAGAAGAGGACTTGCACTTGGTCCATGGAATCACCGCTTTTTTCCTCATTTACGAGGCACAGCCACTGATCCCCTCCACACAACAAGGTCCTCTCAGGATTTAAACTAATTAACGTAACTAATCGTATCTAGTTTTTTCTCAGGAATCCTCCGATCCAGCCTACATGGTTTAGCCAACCACCGACCACCGTATTGGTGGGATGAGAATGAATATGGTTCTGAAGGACCTCATTCTGATAATCCGGTGGAAGGCCAAATAAGTATAGCATGTAAACGAACACATGTGGTTCCTCAAGAACCTTACAATAATGCACTTGGTCTTTGAAATCCTTGGAGTAGTTGCCAAGACTCTTCTTTGCCTTCTCCAACTTGAAAAACCCTCGAAAATTATCAATCTTGTTTATGGAGACAAAGTAGCCTTTAACACCTATTGAAAATCAGCCCATGATGTAGGCTTTATAGAGGTCCTTCCACTAAGCAAATGCCTTTTCTTGAAGCATGATCTAGATATGACTGATGTGTTGAGCATCAGTGTATCTATAGAGATCAAAAAAGGCCCTCCCTTCCCAAGCCAACATTCTAAGTAAGGCTCCATGCACTCCTTCTCACTCGAGAAAGTCTAAGGATGAAAGGAAACTAGCAGAGGTTTATAGTCCAAGTGATGAAGTCGACCATCTATACTACTAGGATGCATTGCAAAAATAATTCCTTGACCTGCAACCCTTCTCTCTCTCCTCCATACGTTAAGATTTTCCATTGTTGGCCATATTAACCTAAATAACCTTGAGGATTCCCTTCTCCTACTTCACATCATTTCTTACCTTGAGAGAAAAATCCTTCTAGCCATGCCCATGGAAAAGTAGGTGCAAAATGATTAAGTTCATTAAGGCCTCAAACTCTATGCACATATATGAGCATGCAATTTCTTAGCCTTGAACATGGACAACAACCAACATTTCATGAGCAATATTAAATCATCAACACTCTCATAAACTTGCCCAACCAACAAGTCAAGGGAAATCTTGCAAGTACACATATAAGTAGAGGCCTACATGGGTGTCTTCAATATGCACGTGCATGTAAAACACAAATAAAGCTTCTGCTTTCATTGATGTATGGTTTTCGAAAAATTGTTTCCACAAAACTAGTCTCCAAATATATCTAACTACCCCATTCTCCAACTGTCATCTACCTTTGCCCCATCCTTTGCATAAGCATCTGATACCACTAAACCTTGAAAGACAAGAAAAGCCCACAAGCAATGGATTTTCTCCTCTCCTTGCCCCATCTTGCTCCAAGCTTAACCATGCAGGTATTGCTCTGATCGAAATGTAAAGTCCTCCAACCATCAAACCCCTATGTATCAATAAAGCATAAACATGGAACATAGAGAGACTGGCATTCTAGATCACCGCTCAACCATAGAGCTATTCAGGCTCTCCCCCGAGCATTGGGGTATAGTAGCATCGAGTCATGACTCCACGTGCAAAGTATTGGCATCCCATACCACCAAAACACACCCATTATATGTAAGCACAAGATAGTCTCAAGGCCTCGAGTCTAGGTTTTAGGAATTCTCTCTCAAAGTGGCTCATAAAGTCACTTATATAGGCATTAGGAATATAACTTAAGAGTCAAATATAGCACATGTCTCCTAATAGCTACTTACCTCCGCTTAAGATGCCTTATCCATAGCACCCCACCCCCTCCCCTCCTCGAGATAGATTCAGGTCATGCTTTAATTTTGTTTTGCATCTCTGCATTTTTGTACCATCAATCACATGTATGATGCCATCTTTCTCTCTTCTTGCCTGTTGCTCCTCAGCCCAAGGCCATGTGTGGCGGCACTTATATGGCTTTTTAGGCTTGTATAGCCTACACACACATCTGTCGTGCCACCTATTCAACCTTTACATACATGTTGCTATCTTTTATGTACATAACTAAAGCTACTATTGGCATGCTATGCTGACTATCATTCGAACATACTACTAGCATGCATAACATACATACAACCAACCCTATGCACTTTTGACTCTTTTTACACACATTCCAACACTGCATAGACATATAGTCTGACATACTAGTGCATTCTACTCATAAATGTTCACATGACCGCCGACTGCTGTAAGCTAACATCAGTGTGTAAGCTCTACTATAGCCCATGTTTCAATGGTGATGCACTCTACATGAAGATAGATATACTTTGAGATGATCAATTTTGAGTGTCGACAAATATTATTTCATTTTGTTGTTACAAGCACCATTAATTCATATTGGGCATATTTATTGACGATGTATATATTATTTGGGACATGTGAAAGATCCTTTGTGCATATTTGATATGTAAACTTTTATATCACATCTATTTTTGAAGTAGATAAGCTTATATGCTTAAGCAAGCTATTCTTGAAGAAGTGGACATATGTTTAAAAGGACTCTATTTTAAGTCCTATAAATTATCTCAAGAAATTATTTAAGTACACTAAGAGGAAGCATGGGCTCACTCTTGTGTGAGGGAAAATTGGACCCAATCTTGTGTCTTAAGCAATTGTTTATTCTATTCTTAGATTTGTAGAAGCTTCAAGTTTCATATTTTTGGAAATTCAATGGCGTAGGAGGCCTCTATTTTCCACAATTATTTTCACAAAAACAAATATGCACTTTCTTCTCTGCGTGTTTTTGCTTTTTTTTATTTTCTCATTCATTCTCTCTCTCTCTCTCTCTCTCTCTCTCTCTTTTCATGTTTTGCCAGTCACGAGCTATTTCTTCTTTCTTCTCTCCCTTCACACTGGTGTCATCATCCCTGTCGCCTTCTTTCTCTCTTTTTGTGGATTGCACTGGCCGCCACCGCCATCATGCTTCTCTCAAAAGCCTTGCTAAGCTTAAACAAAATGCTTTAGAAGATTTATAATGTCCCATTCTTTATAAGTTCTACGGTTTTAATTATTAAAGTTCATAAGATTTATTACTACAAGCCTATCAAAGTGATCAAGCTTAATATTCTATAAGCTTTCAAACCTTTAAAAGGTTTTAAGCCTTATACTAAAAAATTCTAAAATTTCTTCAATTTCCTTTCAGTGCAAAAGTTTTAAAAAATTCATAGAGAAATTATAAAAACATCAAATAAATTTTTTAAAATTATCAGAGCTTTTGCAACAAATTGGCCACTTTTTTGATCACTTATGTGTGCTTGTTTAAATCAAGGTAACATTAATTATTATTATTTTTAAGACTAATATATTTGCCACCTTCTTTTGTTGGAATATTTAGTACCCATCGCAATGACTCTTCCATCTTCTCACAATCCACAACAACGATCTAAACTTCTACGATTCATGGCATAATGTCTGTGACTCGCTTATATATCTGCATGCAACACACACTTACTCAAGGAATTATTGCACATCCTCGCTAACAAACCCGGAGATGAATGGTCAAAGATTTGGATGAACGATCATGAAGCACGTTTTATCATGATTCCCATTGGCATCGTTCACATATTTTCTCCTAATATTCAATTTTGTCAAGTACTCATGAAGCAATATGGAATCGTTTACGGATACAAAATCGAGCACAACACCACCATATGCCATGAACACTTTCTTTCTCACTTATATTTTCTTCAATCCCACTTACCCCTGAAAGGATATTTGTCACGATGCATACACATGTCTTTCGAGGATTATAGAATCATCTATTCGTTTTGTAGCACATCAACCACTATTTGGAGATAATAACTTTTTGTTCCAACTTTCTATTCACATATCACTCTAGCATCAAACTACTTTATAATACTTTAATATTTTGGTATTGTTAACCCTTTTTGTTACTAATTTAGACAACAACAAGAAAAGGTAATATTTATTACCATATATATTTAGTCAAGTATAAAAGATATCCTATCGAGGATTCTCAATGGCTACTTGATCATGCCCTTGTAACCTATCCATCCTTGATTGCATCGTATGTTTATACTAGCCCATGATGACTATTTATGATTTTCTGAACTGAGCATAGTTGCTTGTCACACTTGGGGCATGCTATAAGGAGTTAAATCATGGAATATATATTCTCATGTTTACCACAATATCTATGAGTTGGAGTTAATTCATGGAATATATATTCTCACATTTTTAATTTTTATGAATTCTCCTAAACAGGGTTTAGATTGGGATGCTTTTCTAAATTTTAGTAATTGTAGCTTACTTTACATGTACACGAGTGAATCTACATATGCATGTGAGTATTGGTTACATCGTCTTGATGTTATGAGTTTGATATGGTTGTTTATATTTTTAATCATTGATTTATTAATAGTTGATGTAAGTGCATGTAACTTTTAGCAGTTTTTCAGAGCAAGCAACAATTCTAAGCGTTAAAATTAAGTGAAAATTCAAGATTGAGTTTTCAATTAGTTAGTATGCTCAAAGGAAGCCTTTAAGTGTGTATATGGACATGCAAATCAAAATTTGATTGAAAATTAAAACGTGACCTATTTTTGGAGTCGACTTTCACCTATAGCTGATTTTGGTGATTCCGCCCACCAGCAGCGGCGATAAGTTGTAGACCACAGACGTTCAGATAAATTTAAGTATCCACATGACTAGTTTCTGATATACAAGTTGTAGAAAAGGAGAGGGGGGGTTTCCTTCCAAGATCTATTGTTTATTGTCTTAGTGCGACTCATAGAATAAATACTTTTGGAGTTAAAGAATTAGAAGATAAAATATTTGACTAGTTTGTGACTAGATTTTAGGTATAACCTTCATTAGGGACTGTTTTGTAAAAGCATTTATCTTTCCATGTGTTTAGAATCAAATTTTAACATAAAGATAAAAGTTTTAGATGAAAGAAAACTCTACAAGAGTATATGAGACGCTAGAAAGTCAAATCCCTTTCATTTTTTATTATTCAAGTGCAAAAAGTGGGGCACTTGGCTGTTTTGATTGTTTTATGCTGAAAACACAACTTTGACCGTTTTGAATGCTCTCAAAGAGACCTTAGAACTCATTTTTAGAGAACCATCACTAAGACATGCTTTATAGAGCCTTAGAAGTCCTAAAACTTTGTAGTTTTGACTTTTCTCTAATTCTAAATAGATTGAAAGATATTACTCTCCCAAAGAGACCAGTTGTTAGGCTTTGCCTTAGAAATTGCTATCAATATTGGCTACCTTGTCCATATAGACCGGATGGACTAATACGTAAGCATAGTTATGACTTCTATATATAGCAATCTTACTCTAGGTTAAAACGTGATAATTAAAAGACTAAGAGAAGTTAAGGACTGTTTGAATTAAAAACTTGTTTCTATACTTGAGGTTGATTTTGATTTATTTGAATATGCTTGTCTTGAAAGATTGTGGACTAGAGATGAGGGTAAGATGATAAGCATGACTAATGCTTGCTTTGTTTTGAAATGAATGATTGATATGCATGTGTATGATGATGAGACTCGACATGATATTTTGAGAATCAGGCCGACCGTCCTTAGACAGAGAACATGATTTATGCCCTCTGGGAGCCATGTGGTAGAACCCAGAGAGGACAAGATTCAGAAAGAGGCATACTTGGGATAGCCGCGCGTTGTCTAGTGTGGAGGTTGGGTGCACGAGCATTGGAGAAAGCCCTAGATTGGCTAGATTTTGGTCATTATGACTAACCATGTTGTCGAGCATGGTGATGATGATAGAATCTTAAGATAGACACATACATTGTGATTGATTGAGATGGTATGCAGTAACTAATAGAGATTTATATCATGTGAATGTTTGTTTGAGATTACATGATTCTTTGCTTATGTGATAAGAATCTTGGATATGGCATGCATGCTTGTTTGCTATTTGAGAAGGTTGATTTGATTGTATTGCTATATGTAGAAATAACACGATTAAGTGAGTTCAATATTTTCTTAGATTAAGTTATATGATTAAGATATGGCTAGATTTGGGACCGTCACAGTTGGTATCAGAGCATAAATTGGGCAGTCCGCACTTAATTGGTCGCAGATGTTGTAGGTCTTGGGTGACTGATATTATTTTTTTCCTGTGATACAGCTAGATGTTTTATTTTCTTTGAAAAAGCTTTTGCAATTTTGGTGTATGGTCACAAGATGTCTCACAAATCTATTTTATGATAAGAAGGAAAATTTTATGCAAGATAAGAGAATGCAGATGGGTCACATATTTGTTCCCAGAGATGATAGAAAAGGTGTGGCATGAAGGCCTATGTTTCCGTTATCTACAAAAGGTTCATAAAACTTTTGAGTGCAGAAACAAGCCAATATCACGTGAGGTGCGTGAGGTGCGTGAGGAATTAATACGAGAAATCGGAAAGCAAGGTAGAGTACGCAAGAGACTGTATGTGAATTTTCAAGTAATGACAATGCTCATGGAGAAAGAGGAAAAGTTGCTGCAAATTGTGGTTTTGAGAAGATTAAAGAATATGTACATGTCAATGCTCTTGTTCATGCAGGTAAGACCAAAAACCAAGCTTCAATTATTAAAATTCCTATCAAGAATACAAATAATGTATTTCAAGTGTTGATTAACTCGGGAAGCACTTATAGTTTTTAATCTTCCCACATGGTAAAAAAGTTAGGAATAACTAAAATTTACCAAAAGAATCTTATGGTAGAGCTTGCTTCAAGAAAGCAATAGACATATAATGAGTATGCCAAGAATATGCTTTTCGTTCATAGGTGACCTCAAGTCAAAAGCTGATTTTCCATGTGTTGGCTTTGGGAAGATATGATGCCATATTAGAGATAGATGGTTAGTGCCTAAAAAGGCCAAGATATTGTGTCATAAGAAGCGGGTTTGTATGATTGGAGATGATAGTAAAGATTATTACTTTTACAAGGTTAAAGATGTGATGTTAATTTAGAATGATGTCTACTTTGTAGGTGGAGCAAGAAAAGTATTTCATATAGTATACTATTTGCTTATTAAATAGTAAGTTATCATTGTGAAGTTAATAAGTGTAGGTTGAAAAATCTATATCTATTGTGGAGGTTGTAATCAATAGAAAGAATAAAGGATCACGCTCTTGAGGAAGAAATTTGACTAAGTCTAAAGCTGCAAGGAACGTGAAAATAAGAGTTTGTAAATTGATTGATTACCTTGAAGTTTAAGACAATACGACGATAATATTTTTCATCACATTTATTATTGTTTATTAAGTTGTAATTCCAAGAAGGCTTGTTTATGACATGGATAGTGACTTATTTACAAGATCAAGATACCTTGTGTAATGCCTCAAGATCTATCTAGTTTCTTATTTGGAGTTAAATTTTATGAAATTAAGACGAGTTTAGGAGACCTACTAAACTCTAGTGTATACATGACTAGCTTAACATATAAAATCGTTTATCCAAGATAAGATCTATCGGAGATATGAATGGAAGAAAGCACAATACTGAGAGAAAAGAATGCTATAGTATTGAGATTCTAATAGATACAATGATTACCAAGTATGTTGATTTCATCCAAGAGATAGGTAAGAAATGAAGAATCAAGTTAAGAGCTTATTATATCAAGTTAAGATCTTAGACAAGCATGTCATCAAGTCGTTTTTTCCAAGGCTACTTGAAGAAATCTCAAGACGAAGACATGGATATTTGTAGTTTTCTTGAAAGTCAAAAGCATATGACTTCTCAAGTACTATATCAAGTATAATAGTTGAGTAACAAAAAACTATTTCTCAAGGGCTAATGATTGAGGATGACGTTTTTATCGTCGAGAACGACGATTTATTAACGGGGAGAGAATATAACATACCTCCGAGATTAACCAAGTTATAATTAAAGATAATCCTAAGTTTTGGATGTTACAAATTTTAGTAATGAATTCCAGTAGGTTTTTAGTCGTTTTTCAGAGCAGGCAATAATTCTAAGTGTTAAATTAATTGAAATTCAAGATTGAGTTTTCAATTAGTTAGTATGCTCAAAGGAAGCCTTTAAGCGTGTATATGGACATGAAAATCGAAATTTGATTAAAAAGTAAGAAATGACCTATTTTTGGAGTCGACTTTCACATACAGCTGATTTTGGCGATTCCGTCTATGCAAAGTTGTAGACGGCACACGTTCTGGTAATTTTAAGTATCCACATGATTAGTTTCTGATAACTGTGTGCAAAGTTATACGTGTTGGCAGGTTGCAGCCCCTGACAACAGATCTGAGAGGCTTGCCAAATCTACAAACATCTCTTCCATAACTTTTGGAGAGTAGATATGGATTCCTAAAATCAATCAAGACATCAACAAATATATCACAGAAGTACACAAACATTCTTTCTATTATTTTGCTTTAAATTCTTTTGAGATTAAATAAATAAATTGATAAGCGTATATATAGGAGAATCTGAGTCAATGTATGGCATGCTTAACCATGTCAATGATGGGGAAACATCACGAGAAAAGAAGAGGGGGGGGTTCCTGCCAAGAGCTATTATTGATTGCCTTAGTCCAACTCATAGAATAAACACTTTTGGACTTAAAGAGTTAGAAGATAGAATATTTAACTAGTTTGTGACTAGATTTTAGGTATAACCTTCATTAAGGACTATTTTTTGCAAAGAATTTATCTTTTCATGTGTTTA
Organism: Cibotium barometz; assembly: GCF_041138505.1. NCBI lineage: Eukaryota > Viridiplantae > Streptophyta > Polypodiopsida > Cyatheales > Cibotiaceae > Cibotium > Cibotium barometz. Next base: position 17,483,281 of record NC_141075.1, read on the forward strand.
GAATCAGATTTTAACATATAGACAAAAGTTTTAGACAACAGAAAACTCTACAAGAGTGTATGAGATGCTAAAAAGTCAAATCCCTTTCGTTTTTGAGTTATTCAAGTGCAAAGTGGGGCACTTGGCTGTTTTGAAAGTTTTATGTTGAAAAAACAACTTTGACCGTTTTGAATGCTCTCAAAGAGACCTTAGAACTCATTTTTAACCATCACTGAGACATGCATTATAGAGCATCAGAAGTCCTAAAACTTTGTAGTTTTAACTTTTCTCTAATTCTATAAATTGAAAGATATTACTCTCCCAAAGAGACCAGTTGTTAGGCTTTGCCTTAGAAATTGTTATCAAGATTGGCTACCTTGTCCATATAGACCGGATGGACTAATACATAACCATAGTTATGACTTAGATATAGAAACTAGAGATAATCTTACTCTAGGTTAAAACGTGATAATTAAAAGACTAAGAGAAGTTAAGGACTGTTTGAATTAAAAGCTTGCTTCTATACTTGAGGTTGATTTTGATTGATTTGAATATGCTTATCTTGAAAGATTGTGGACTAGAGATCAGGCTAAGATGATAAGCATGGCTTGTGATTGCTTTGTTTTGAAATGAATGATTGATATGCATGTGTATGAATGATTCATATGCATGTGTATGATGATGAGACTCGACATGATATTTTGAGATTCAAGCCAGCTATCCTTAGACAGGGAATGCCAGACAGAGAATGTGATTTATGCCCTCTGGGAGCCATGTGGTAGAACCCAGAGAGGATGAGATTCAGAAAGAGGCATACCCGGGATAGCCGCGATGTCCAATGTGGAGGTTGGAGCATGGTGATGATGATAGAATCTTGAGATAGACACATACATTATGATTGATTGAGATGCTATGTTGTAACTAATAGAGATTTATATCATGTGAATGTTTGTTTGAGATTACATGATTCTTTGCTTATGTGATAAGAATCTTGGATATGGAATGCATGCATGTTTGCTATTTGAGAAGGTTGATTTGAGTGTATTGCTATGTAGAAATAACACGATTAAGTGAGTTTAATATTTTCTTAGATTAAGTTATATGATTAAGATATGGCTAGATTCGGGATCATCTCATAGTGCATATCTTTGGATTGGATAATAAAGGCAAGCTGGTGATAGTAGTCATTAATATTTCAAGATGATGGATTTTGAGTATCGACCAATATTATTTGATTTTTTACCTACGATCGCCATTAATTCATTTTGGATGCCATTCATATTTATTACCGATGTATATATTATTTGGGACATGTGAAAGATACCTTGTGCATATTTGATATGTACATGTGTATATGGTTCTAGGTTCACTTCTATTTTTAAAGTAGATTAGCTTACATGCTCAATAAAGCAAGCTATTTGTGAAGTAAGCTATTTTATATGAAAGCTGTTCTTGAAGAAGTCGACATATTTGTGAAGTAAGCTATTTTATATGGTTCTAGGTTCACTTCTATTTTTAAAGTAGATTAGCTTACATGCTCAATAAAGCTATTTGTGAAGTAAACTATTTTATATGAGAGCTGTTCTTGAAGAAGTTGACATATTTGTAAAGAACACTATTTGGGTGTCCCTAAAGTTATTTCAAGAAATATATTAAAGTAGATTAAGAGGAAGTGTCGGCTCACTCTTATGTGCAGACAAATTGGACCTAATCTTGTGTCTTGAGAAAAAATTATTCTATTTAATATTGTTGCAATCAATTCATTGGGTTCATGTCAACCTTCTATAAATAATATGTTATGAGTAGTTAATTCATAGAATATATATTCCCATGTTTATCAATATTTCTGAGTTGGATTCAATTTATGAAATATATATTTTCATATTTTTTATTTATATGAATTCCCCTTATGGTTTTAGATTGGGATGCCTTTCTAAATCTGGGCTATCGTAGCTTACTTTATGCATAAGCAGATGAATTTGTATATGCGAGGAAGTATTGACTGCATCGTCTTAATGTTATGAGTTTGGTATGGTTTTTATATTTTTAATCATTTATTTATTTATTAGTTTGTTTATATTTTTAATCAGTTAATTAATTAATTAATTGGTATAGTTGATATAAGTGCACATCATTGGATTGGATAATGGAGGCGTGAGTTGGTGGTGGTCAAGAATATTTTGAGATGATTAATTTTAAGTGTCAAAAAATATTATTTGATTTTGTGGAAAGCGTCATTAATTCATTTTGGGTTCTATCCATATTTATTAATGATGTATATATTATTTGGTACATGTGAAAGCTCCCTTGTGTATATTTGATATGTACACTTTTATATAGTTTTAGTTTTACATCTATTTATGAAGTAGATTATCTTGCATGCTTAGTAAAAAAAGTTATTTATGAAGCAAGCTATTCTTGAAGAAGTCAATATATTTGTAAAAGGACACTATTTTGAGCCCCAAAAGTTATCTCTAGAAATATAATTAAGTACATCAAGAGGAAGCGTGGGCTCACTCTTATGTGGGGGAAAATTGGACCTAATATTGTGTCTTAAGCAATTAATTATTCTATATATTCTTGGTATTTAATATTGTTGTAATCTTATCATTGGGTTCATGTCAAGCTCTCGTAATAGTGGTATCAAAGAAAATAGTGATTGCAACAATTGAAAGTGCTGAAGAGCTAGTGGACAAAGAGGTAAAAGAAGCTAAAGCAAAGGTAAATTTCCAATTGTAAAAAATGGAAGCATGGAAATATGTATTCCATGAATTAACTCCAATTCATAATGTAACATACTCATGTGTACGTATTTCTTGGGTCCATTTGACTTGGTGATTTTTAGCATCTACATTCAATGTGGGAAATACTTGGAGGACACAAAAGATTAATTTTTGTCACAAATTGAGTAATTTTAGAGATGTCAATTTTTGGTCAATTTTGGGGCTTTTTATGCCTGTTTTGTGTTGTCATTTGTTAGTGATTTCTATTCTATATGTAACCATGTTAGATAATTTATAAGAGGGTCATAGTAGTGAGTAGTTTAGACTAAGGGAAACTTATATGGGATTTACATAGTAAATATAGTCGCCCTACAGGCGCCCGAAACAGGGCACGAACACCAAATTAACCCTTAATTTTAAGTAATGGGTTTGCATGAGGGGGTAGATAATTTTATTTATCAGAGAGAAGTATTAAAGAAAGTTAGATCATCACAAGAGGAACCAAGTCCATGTTGGGACCATTTGGAGATTCCACACGGTTTGGCCGATATTCGTGAAACGAATCCGACACCACTTTTCGGTGTTTTTAGAAAAAGAAAAAAAAATGTATCATCTCTATTTTGATTAAAGATCATGTTTTTAGAAAAGACTTCTATCTTTATCATTTTCGTGCATGATAATCTACTAATTCTCATGGGGGTTTTTTTGTTATTCTTCTAGAGCCTTGACGTGATTTCTATGTAGGAGAGAGAAAGAAATATATATATATACATATATTTTGAGATTCAGGCCGGCTGTCCTTGGACAAGGAACATAAAAAAGGAACGAGATTTATGCCCTCCGAGAGCCATGTGGTAGAACCTAGAGAGGATGAGATTCAGAAGAGGCATACCTAAGATAGCCGCGTGACATCCAGCGTGGTGGTTGGGTGGACGAGCGTTGGAGAAAAGCCCTAGATTGGCTAGATCATTTTGTTGGTGATTCTCTCTCTGATTTTGAGTATTTGTACTGGCAATTAATATGTGATTTTTGGATTGTTAGACTTAGAAAATATAAACGATTATGGTTTATTGAAAATCTCTTCTTCTGTGAAGTGTGATGTGATTTTTCTATAAATTTGAGAAAATTTTGTGTATATATCATTGAACAGAATATGGATACATCACACATAAATAATGGTAAATGTGTGAATATATATTCCATGAAGTAACTCCTCACATAACAAAGATACCTAGATTGGGAAAGTTTAAAAAAACATACATGACATCCACACCTTGCTTTTTCCTGCCTCTGCGATTAGGTATACTTTAATAACAATTGTAAGATCTCTCAAGGAGTCAACCCTAATTCACATGCCAAACAAGGTTAGTAAAAACAACATACAAGGGTGTAGGCAAGCTCATCACCCACAACCATAGATTCCATTAAGAATCTCCTCAGAGCCAGGGCCTAAGTTTCCACTCTCACAGGGCAAGCCAATCAGCCCTAGCATCCCATACCACTACAATCCTAAGAAACCCTCAACAAGAGTGCCCATGATCTACCACATCCATGGTAGGAGTAAGCCTCTTGGTCTAGGTCCAGACCACAATGAATCAATAATAACCCAAGACTCACTTATATAGTGCTTATTATTGTTATAAATCACAATCCACACATAAATAACCAAAGACCTTGAATTCATTAAATATGAACCCTAACCACCTAAATGAAAAGATGCAGGGGAGAAGAGAGCTTGAGCTCTTGCAAGCACACACACACTCACAAAACCCTAAAAGAGAACACACAAGGTGAGAGGCTGAAAATCTTCTTCTTCTTCACTCAACACTCAACACACCATATACAAAGATAAGAGTACACACACTATGAAAGGGTACTCAACCAAATACATACTAGGGTTCTCTATAGTGTGAACCCAACTAAATGAGCTAGTGCTATAGCTATGCCAATCTCTAGAATGGCTGTCACACAGCCTGTCATCCCACTGGCCGCATATCACCCATGATCTCACCAACCATGCCAGTGGTGTAAGTGTGGGGCCTATCCCCCAGGCGGGTCATTAGTGTCCACCGCCTCACTAGATGAGCTCGATATCTCAACACTCCCTCTCGAGCTCAACTCCATCTCATGTACACCAAGCGAAGCTCTGAATCTACAGAGCTTCTTTGTACCCAATGCTTTGGTGAAGATGTCAGCTACCTGATCCTGTGTGCTGACATAAACAAGGTCATGCCAAGACCTTCTCTCTGACAAAATGGTAGTGGACTTCTATATGCTTTGTGCGAGCATTAAAAACTGGGTTCCTGGCCAACTGTATACTGCTAATGTTGTCACAGAAAATGACAACTTGTCTATCCACCACACTAATAGACCAAAATCTACAAGTAGATTTCTCAACCAAGCTACCTCACATGCTACCATAGCAGCACCTCTGTACTCGGCCTTTGGTACTGGATAGAGCAACCGTAGGCTGCTTCTTGCTGCTCCAAGTCATAGCAGCACTCCCCAAAGAAAACATGAAGCCACTAGTACATCTTCTATCTGAGATACTTCCAGCCCAATCAGCATCTGTGTACACATATCTCTGTCCCAGTGTCATAAAATAGTCTACAATGCAAAGTAGACCTCACATACCTCAGTATGCATCTCAATGCGGTTTCCGAGGAACCTGCATAAACTGACTCACCAACCCAACAGCATAGCTCAAATCTAGCCTAGTGATCGTCATGTAGATCAAGCTTCCTACTATGCGCCTATACATAGTAGGATCCTCCAAAATCTCTCCTGAATCTACACTCAACTTGCCATTCTGATCCAATGGCACTGAGATAGGCTTATAGCCTATCATACCATACTTGGACAACATGTCCAAGCCATACTATCTCTGCAGTAATCCAATACCATGTGGTGACCTAATCACCTCAATGCCCAAGAAATATCTGAGCTCCCCCAGATCCTTCATCTCAAACTTCTGTCTAAGCAAGATCTTTACACCAAAGATCTCTACATCATGGTCCCCCGTAATGATCAGGTCATCTACATAGATGACAACAAGCACAACCCCTCTATCACTGTGTATCACATACAGCGAGAAATCTGCATTGGCTACATGAAAGCCAATAGTGACAAGATATTCAAAAATCTTGTCAGACCATGCTCTTGGTGCTTGTTTTAAGCCATATAAGGCTTTCTTCAACCTGCAAACATGCTCGGGGTGACTCACATCCTCATAACTAGGTGGTTACAACATATACACCTCTTCTTGCAAATCCCCATGCAAGAATGCATTCTTTACATCCATCTGATATAAAGACCATTGATTTGACGCAGCCACTGCTATCACAACTCTCATTGTTGCCATCTTGGCAACTAGGCTAAAAGTTTCCTCATAATCAATGCCATATGTCTGCACATATCCTTTCCTACCAATCTAGCCTTGTACCTGCTTATGCTTCCATCATTGTTATGTTTTACTTTGTACACCCACTTGCATCCAATGGCTTTCTTACGTTGAGGCAATTGCACTAAATCCAAAGTCTCATTTTCATATAGTGCATCCATCTCCTCATCCATAGCTTTCTCCCAACACACATTTCCAACAGCCTCATCAATGCATGTGGGCTCTACAACCTGTACAACTTTTGCCATGTATGCATAGTGATGTGCCACATAACCATCATAGGTAAACCTCTGCACAGGATTCTTCACTCTCCCAGATCTTCGTAGCTTTGCATTCATGGCTTCCATAGCCTTCTTGACACCAAGTGTTCTCATCGCTGGTATCCCAAGCTCCTCATTAAGCTCATCTCTGAGCCACTAGACTCTCCATCAACATGAGAATGCCCTGCAGAAATGTCAGGCATACTAAGGGGCTCAACCACTTTTTCTTTGCCTTTATGTGATGTACTAATCACATTTGCAGGACTGGTATTATGATGTAGCACCTACCACTCCATGGTCTATCAGCTGAACCATTAGATGAGGACTCTCCTGGTCCACTCAAAGACTGTGATTGTTGACTTGCATTCTGTGCAACCATTCCACTCACATCAGCCCCAAAACAGATTCTTTTTCAGTAGCATACTAGCTGCTCATCTCATAAAAAACAACATCCCTGCTTACCCTCAACTCGCGTGTAGCAGGGTTATAACACCTGTATCCCTTTTGCTCAAGGGAATACCTAATAAACACACATTTTTGAGCTTTTGGATCTAGCTTAGTTCTCAGCTCATCTGGCACATGCACATATGCAATGCATCCAAAGACTTTCAGATGAGACAAATCAGGTTTTCTGCCAGTAAACCTCTCCTCTAGAGTTACATCATGTATGGTTGCAGTTGGAGTTCTGTTGATGTAAACTGCTGTAGAAACAGCCTCAGCCCAATAGCTATGCGGCATATTCTTCTCTTCCATCAATGCTTGCGCAATCTCAACAATTAATGTGCCTATTTTTTGCTGAGCAACTCCATTTTGTTGCAGAGTGTATCTGCATGTAAACTGTCTCTGAATACCATTCTTTTTCAAAAATTTAGAGAAGTCATTGGAGAAGTACTCTCCTCCTCCATCTCACCTTAGGCACTTTTTTACATATTTTCCTGTTTGCTTTTCAACCATAACTCTGAAATTATGAAAATGAGTGAACACCTCACCCTTCTCCTTCATGAAGTATACCCACACTTTCCTTGTGTGGTCATCAATAAATGTCACATAGTACCTGTAGCCTCCCATAGACATGGTCTTCGTAGGACCCCATATATCTGAATACACAACATCTAGCTCACATTTCTGTTACGTGGAAATACATGCTTTGTTTGCTTTCCAAATTGGCATGCTTCACATATTTTTTGCATACCTTCAACTTTAAACTTTGGCAGCCCTGTCACAATTCCTTTAGTCTACATAGACTTCATTCTCTGCACATTCACATGTCCAATTCTTTTATGCCAAATGTTTGTGTCTGCAACAATTCCTGAACCATTTGCAAACATCGTAGCACTCACTTCAGGCATGTTTACATTCAATGTAAACATTCTGCCCACTCTGTTGCCTTTTGCAACCAACCTGCACTTGTCTTTAAAGTCTTCAACATAACAACCATCACGGTTAAACCGAACCTACAAACCCTACTCAATCATCTGGCCAACTGAAACCAGATTCTTTGTTATGTTCGAAACATGAAGTACATCTGCAAGGTACTTCACTTTGCCATCCTGCATAGACAATGGCACATCTCCAACATGGGCAATTGGATGAGCAGTGTCATCTCCTATTTTCACAAAACCTGGTCTTTCAAGGTTTTTCATCTCCTTGAACCACTCTCCATGACTTGTCATGTGGTTCGAAGCACCTGAATCAACGTACCATACATCATCTTTATGGCTTCAACATTTTCACACATGGCATTAACGACATGCTGCATAACAAACAACCTTTCATTATCCTCATTGTTTCTGCTCGAGGATGCATAGTTGTTTTGCTGCAATTTCCCAGTTTGCATGTCAGCCTACTTCTTATAACAATTTGCCTACACATGTCCAGGCTTACCATAATAAAAGCATCCATGTGTATCATTATACTACCTTTGCCAATTTCCATGACCTCTTTGACTCCCCCTACCTCTGAATTGGCCTCTTCCACCTGCGTGTTGTGTTGTTTGTGAATTCTGGGACTGTTGTTGTTGTTGCTGTTGGCCATAATTCTGATTACCTGTTTGGCCACCTCCTTTACCGTGTCCACGGCCTCCTCTACCTCGTTCTCTTCCTGAACTTGTGTAGAAGGCCTGTTGCTCTGAGCTGTTTTTGTTTTGTGAAGACTTTTGGTCTTCACCCAAGCTCTTCTCTTCTATAATCAACATAGATACCAAATCTGTGAAATTGGGAATGTTTTTCCGAGTCTGAATAGACGTCTTGAACGCCTTGTATTGTGCCCAAGACCACGTAGACAGACTTCCACCTTATCATCATCATCTACTGAAACACCAATAGATGCAAGGGATTCCACAATACCCTTGATCTTCAATGCATAGTCATTCACAGACATACTCTTTTTCTCCACAGTATAAAGTTCATTCTTCAACTGTATCTTTCGTGCCTTGGTATTCGTTTCATAGAGTTTTACCAAGGTGTCCCACGCCTCCTTGGGGGTCTTGGCATCTTGTATGTGCCCAATCATGGTGTCCTGTATACTGATAGAGAGCCAATACATAACTTTTCTGGCTCCTTGGTTCCAATCCTTAAACTCTTTTACATCTGCAGCAGTCGGATTGATCTCCGGTATCTCTAGTGCCTCTTCATGCTCACCTTCTACGTAGTCCCAGTAACCCTTTTCCATCAGGAAATTTGTCAACCTGAACCTCTAAGCATGGAAGTTGTTTTTATCAAGCTTCTCAGCAAAAATCTAGTTTATGCCATCATTTGACATCTTGCCAGACACACAAATTTACCAGAAACCGCACTCTAGTTTGTCCTGCTGCACAAACTGCTATATTTTCTGTAGCGGTACTATACTACACTCAAATGTCACAACCAGTGACCTCAATGTGCATACATACACCCAATGGCAACTGTTGACCTCCTTGCAGCACACACAATGTCTGCACAACCAATCTGTCTTCCTGCAGTTCTTAAAACAGAGTTCTGTAGAGAATCGATGACTTACCCCCCCGCAGTGCTCGAAACTGCCTGCTTTCTAAAAAATGGAGGTCCTAACACGCCCGAAACGCATTTTTGATCCGGAATATACTATCCAAGAGGACAATAGAACAATATAGTTGCCCTATAGCTTTACTCCGCGAAGAAAGCTCCTCAATCAGAGATTGTTTGCCGGTGCCTCCCGTAGAGCTCCCGACAAGGGTGTAGTCACCAACACAAATAGGGAAGAGTAGATGAAGCTCTTGCCCTCGTACCACTTCCTGTGCTTCTCTTGCTTACAGCTTAGCCCTTAGCATGAATAGGCTCTAATACCATGAAAAGATGCAGGGGAGAAGAGAGCTTGAGCTTTTGCAAGCACACACACACTCACAAAACTCTAAAAGAGAACACCTAAGGTGAGAGGCTGAAAATCTTCTTCTTCTTCACTCAACACTCAACACACCATATACAAAGATAAGAGTACACACCATATACAAAGATAAGAGTACACACACTATGAAAGGGTACTCAACCAAATACATACTAGGGTTCTCTATAGTGTGAACCTAACTAAATGGACTGGCGCTATAACTATGCCAATCTCTAGAATGGCTATCACACCGCCTGTCATCCCACTGGCCGCATATCACCCATGATCTCACCAACCATGCCAGTGGTGTAAGTGGGGCCTATCCCCCAGGCGGGTCATCAGTGTTGTCCACTGCCTCACTAGATGAGCTCGATATCTCAACACTAAATCCAACTACTTTTCCTAATCCAAGAGCTCCCCTAACCCTGCTGGCTTGGTCCCTAATCCCAACGGTTTGTGCTAGTAGGTACATAACACTAGGATGCAAGGAGCTTTATGGTTTGTGGCTATGTTGGGGATTGGTGGGTCGGGTTGGGTAGCTCCAACGTACACATGTAGAGATATATACGTATCTAGCTAGACTATAAAGCGAGCTAAGGCAAACACCAGATATGATCAAGATAGTTATAGTAGCTAAAAGCAAAGTGATTAAGGCCTTACGAGGGGATGAGTCTAGCATCGCGGGGATGTTTAAGTGGTGCACAAAGCAAACAATAACACAATAGTAACGTATAGCCAACGTAACATTTTTGTCGAAATATACTTCTATGAGAAGTAGACAATAGAATTGTGGTTGTGTGTGAGGAGGCTTTGTGCACCTCTCTTAGCTACGTGAGAGAGCCATAGTGTTTTGTAGTATCTCTAGAGGGCTGGTTGTGCAAAAGTGTGAAGAAGGCAATGAAGTGCTTCTATCTGTGTTGTGTATAGCAAGGGTAGCTCCTCTTTATTGGCTCTCATTACATATTGGGGTGCCCTGCAAATGTGGCACCCCATTCGATCGACACGTCACTAGTCGCACCGGTTGCGTCGGTGATGTGGCCCTTTTTTAAATAAACATGTGTTTAAACATTACTGTTTGCACAATTTGCTCAAACATGTGTCACTTGACGAGATGGTTAGCACACTCACCTTCCAAAGGAGGGGTCATGGGTTCAAAACTTGGGTATGTGCACAAGAATTAAACTTTTGTTTGAACACTATGTTTAAACATTGTGTTCAATGGGCTACCGGTTGGAAGTGGGGTGCCACGTGTACAGGCACCCCAAGATTTAACGAAAATCCTCTTTATTGGCAAGCATGATTTCACAACACAAATGAGAAAAACCAAATGCAAAGGAGGGGGAAAGAAGTAGTCGTGGGATGGTGGGTGGGGCTTGCCATTTGTATCTAACCTTCTTTCAAAAACATAAGAAATATAATGACTTTAAAATTCTCATCTCAAAATTTTTAAACAAGTTGTTTTGCTGATCGCAATTTTCATCCTACCTGCCTAAATGCTTAATTAATGGAGTAATCAAAAGAACATTCAGATGAAATATTTTGGACATTTTGGATTTGAGACCATTAACTAGTGCTTCCACCAAAGTTGCAAAGCTTTCATAATGGCGGGGAACCTCTAGGTGTTTGTAGGTTTACAGAAGGTGAAGGAAGAGGTGTTTGTAGGTTTAGAGAAGCTGAAGGAAGAGGTGTCTAATCCTATGTTTCGCTATGTATGTGTAGGTATGGTGTTTGTAAAGAGATTCATAAATGGTACCCATACTTATCAATCTGGTTTGGACAAATGCTTCCAAAAAAATGGTAAGCTCACATCCTTATTCTAATCACAAGGTTTTAGCCCATGGGAGGACACTGTATATCACAATCAAAATGTATAGCTCAAAATCAACATGTCCATCGATAGATTACAAATGTGTGCATATGTATTGATTGATCAAATTTTTATCAAATACATATTCTAAGAATTTTTTATAAATTGTTAGTTATGTAACAATTATCCATCCCTCCAAAAACCCTCAACCATCAAAATTTCCAACGATAGTCAAAGTGAGACTATCTTAGGTACACCATACAAACTTTAGAAGAGATGGCAACATATTCAAAGATAAAAATAACTATGGAGAACAGAGGAGGCCCACTCCCCCAATCCCCAACTATCAACTAAAAAGAGGTCATTCCATAACCTCTTTTCAAATCCCATGCAAATGTTATTGGAGCCCATTCTATCATTTTCTCTTTCCACCATGTTAAAGTCACTATTAAAGACCCTAAGACTTTTGATTCCCTAATCCAAGATCCGAATGCTCACACTTCTAATTACCTGAGTCCCTAATCCAAGATCCGAATGCTCACACTTCTAATTACCTGAGTCCCTAATCCAAGACCCTAGTGCTCTCCTCTTCCTTCAACTATTGGAGCCCCATAAACATTCACAAGCTAACAAGGTTCATCATACATTTGATCTTTTCAATTACACAGAAGTCTTCCTAAGGGGTGGTTACAACAATTACTCTTGGTTTAAGACCCTTATGAACTAAAGTCATAACTTCATGCTATATCCATGTTGACCTTGAAATAACACACTCAACCCTTTAAATAAAACCTTCCTCTTCTCTTTTTTACCAAATATCATAATTTCGTGCTATATCCATGTTGACCTTGACATAACACGGTTGACCCTTTAAATAAAACCTTCCTCTTCTATTTATTACCAAACAACCTTTGTTCAAGATTCTCCTCATTTTCTATTTTCCAAAGGAGGTCCTTTTCCTTATCATTTATCCTTTCACATTCCATGATCATTGAGAAATCAGTTTCGGACCCCTCGTTCCATATTAAGAGTCTTGCAACATCACGATCTTATCTTTCATTTGAGAGTTGTTTCCAATATTAATTGGACTCATATGAGTCACCTTAGGATTAGCATTGCTTTGTTACATTCAAGAAGGGTTATCATTCAAGCTACTTGGGATTCCATATATATTTTGAGTGGGAGGGGGATTAGCCAAGGTACTTTGAAAAAGGGCCCATCTTATTAGAGCTCTTATTTAAAACCTTGTGCCAAGCACCCTCCACCCTCCACCCCATGGAATTTCTTGCTATTGAGCTCCTTGCTTTTTAAATCAATAATAGGCTCTTTACTACCTGAAGTTTTACTACCATTACTTGCCTTGTCTTTAGCCTTGGCATAGCTGGATGAATCTTTTACCAATTACTCGCAGAAGGGATTCACAAGATCTTTAGTGTCATTGTAAGTGTTACTACCATTAACACCCTTATCTTTAGCCTTGACCATGGTGAAGAACTCTTCTATCAATCTATTTAGGAGTAGGATCCTCTTTTTCTTTCCCCTTTTAGAGTTTTCCCCAGCCACCATTTCACCCAACTCATTTCCCTTCTCTTGCCCCTTAGGTTCCTTGGTACCAAGTTAGGGTCCCAACCACTTTCCTTGTTTTCTTTATAATTCTTATTGTCCTCTTTGCAAACTAGATACTAGATAGTCTTGAAATAATGACCGAATTCCCCACAATGAAACAAGCATTAGCAAACGTTTCAAGCTTGAGCTTGATCCCCAATGTTCCTTAGATTAAAATTTCAAATTTGTTGGAATTTGTACAATATTACCCAAGCTACACAAAATAAATTGGAATCTATGACTAAGGAGGAAGGATTGGAAGGAATAAACATGGAGGGAACCAAAGCCTTAGCTTGATTAGTAAGAAAGGGCAAAGCCATAGAGAACTATTCACGAATTCCATCCATATTGGGAAAGCATGCACCAAGCCTTCATCTACATCAAACAAGGGATCCCAATGAATCATAAGAACAGATTTTTAAAGAAAAACAATAGAGATTTGGGCCCAATAGATTATAAACCATCAAAGACTATTGTGATAGCAAGATGTTAAAGAAGAAACCTTTACCTAGATGAAAAGCATATGTTGAACGACATTTGTCTATAGCAAGTGTAGTTTCATGAAATATAAATTGTAAAACATTTTTCTATATCGACTTCAACATTGTCTTCATTATTTACTATATATTGATGTTATTCCTATATCAAAAATAGTAAATCTTGATTTTTTTATTCTACAATGGCCTAAGCTCATTTTTTACAAAGTAAAGATTTTACTACCCAAAGGATACAATGTCATGTTGATTACTACATAAAGACCTAATTTCCTATTTAAAAAATGGAAAATCCATCCAATTCTCCATGTTAAAAGAAACATTTCCTAGATAGCTCTATGTAGGGTATATAGGGAATGCAATTTCCTAGATAAAGATGAGAATATACTTTCATGTAAAACTAAGAAATATGGTAAACTTTCCTAGTTACTTAGCAATTTCCTCTATAGAGAATGAACAAAATCTCCTTGTGGATCCTTGTGGCATGTGTGAGTACCCACTCTCCCAATTAAAAAAACAAAACCTTTGGTTAACTATCCCCACTACTATTTTAAATCCTTGCTTCTTTGCATGAAGATCTAAAGTTAGTACCTAGTCCGGCATTACAAAAATAAAACCTTTGTTTGCAACTTAGATTAACTATTCACTGCTAATTTTAATCCTTGCTTTTGTGCATGAAGATCTTGGTGGTTGTGTGAGCATAATTTTTAGGTTGTTTTTGCAAAGGTTTTATGCACAACCACTATAAATTTATGTTTTCTTAGTGCTAATCTATCATTGTTTTTTTTTCATGAGGACTTAATCCATTCCTAGTTGCACACAAGAATTTCACTCGGCTACACATACACACCATACTATTCAACACACACACACACACACACCCCACCACACAGGAGTACCACAAGGGGGGGTACCACCCTTCCAAATATTGGCCACATTGTACAAGTATTGGACAAGCCATGGGACAAACCCCACAAGTTAGTTGCTTGGAGTGAACACTTTGCACAACTGTGGTAGAGCTGGGCATCATAAATTGAGTCACAATCTTTGATGTCGATGGCAACCATCATCCCTAAACTAGAGTGCATCTTGGAGGGCAAGCATTGCATAGTGCAGTAGCCACACGATCACCAAAGAGGAAGGTGGAAGAAAGTGCTAAGATGATTGAAATGGCCTAAGGTGTGCGGCTGGCATCCTATGAGCGCACCTACATGCAAACACACCCTTAGAATGAGGTGTCCCCAAGAGGAATGGAACCACCTTGGAGATGTTGATTTGCCTTCTTAGTAGGTCTCTCTAGGTTGTATGATGATTGTAACAAAGTATTTTTCGGATACACATGCACATGGGATGGGCCTAGGCACATGGGCTTAAGGTCATTTACATGTGGGATTAGGGCACATGGGCTTGGGACGATAAAAGGCATGTGCTCTAGGACTATTATACCTTGATAAACCTTTTGAATCTTTTGATATCTTGGACTATCATTACCCTTTACTTTTCATTGTTCTTAGTGTTAATCTCTCATGCTTTTCTTAATCCAGCTAATTAGACTAATATAACACTAATCTAGATGTTACTTTCTTTCATTGGTATCAGAGCTCTTGGCTTAGATCTTGATGCTTTGATTAGGAGATTAATCATTTTTGGATTATTGTGAACTCAAATTTCAAAATGCATTTTCTTGATCATAATTAGTGTTAATCATTTTTTAAATTAGTGTTAATCATTTTCTTGATCATAATTAGTGTTAATCATTTTTTAAATTAATTTTTACACAATTTTTAGATTTGTTAATTTTTACTTTTGAGAAGATTAGCAATGTTTAGCACCAATATGAAGTCTGACGTATAACATTTCCTTGTTGTCTCCTCATTACAATGGCAATGCACTAGTCCAAATTGATGTTCAAGGTGCTGATGCACATTACACCCTTTCAGCTAACACGGAGAATCTTGCCAGAAGCCTACTCTACCACATGGTCATGGTGGCAGCAACCATATGTGCCATATCCTCTTCGAGCCCCAATGCCAGACTTAGAAGAGAAACTACCAATGGGAGGTGAAGGCACTTTGTGGGAAAATGTGGCAAAGCATACCAAACTGGTAAACCCACACTTGGCCGACCTACTGGAAAAAAATCTCCAGGTTGGGATGGTCTCTCAGTGGAATTTTTTATTTCCTTGTAGCCCTCTCTTAAAGAAATAGTTTGGAAAATTTGCAAAGAAGCCTTTAGTAGCCCTGGGGTCTTGGATAGGGATCTCAAGGATGGAGGGAAGTGGTGAAACTCATTCCTAAGCAAGCTTCATGTACTAAGTTCAACCATTGGAGACCTATCACCCTGCTAACTGTTCTATACAAGATCCTTTTCAAAGTTATTTCCTTAAGGATTTCTCGTGTTCTTCAGGAAGTGGTTTCTAGGAAACAATATGGATTCATAAAGGGAAGCTCTATTTGTGACAATATTTTGGTAGGGATGTAGCCAAAAGAACAAATAAAAAATGCATCATACTTCAGTTGGTGGAACTGGAAAAGGCTTATGATGGGATACACTGGTCCTTTGTGAGGGTGGTTGCAAGATGAGGTTATCTAGTTTCATGTAGTGGGCGCCCTTGGCTTTAGCTGGAAAACAGGCATTTTTTCAAGAAGAATAGCCAATCTCTCATAGTTAGCCAAGGAGTTTCACTTCAAGGTCTTCTAACGAAACATCATATGCAAAGTTGGGCACCTAAAACTATAATCTGATCGAATATCCAATAATTACAAATCTCCTTTTCTTTGGGAACCAAGTTTGTATACAGGCCCTGTCCTAGGTTTAGACAGGTACAGTGAATGTGAGTAAATTGCCTATAACTTTTACATTATTACTCATATGATGTTCCCACTTTGCATATCACAAATACAAATAACATAGAGCTTAACTTGATTTATCAAGTAATTTTTGATGTGTTCTACGATTTTCTATATTATTTAAAAGGTATTAGAATTGTTAAAAAACATACTATTTTATCTTCCCACCACATCTACCATTTAAAATGCTCAAATTGTATGGATCTAGTGATGATTAGATTGGGAAAGATTAGTATAATGTGGGTATAAGGTAAAATTACAAATCTAACGGTTGGATTTTTGTAGATTTACTTTGGAAAATTTATTATGACTGTTAGAGGCCCATTAAATCAATAGTAATTTAATTCTAGAAAATTAAATATTGAATCTTTCAATCTAAAAACTCAAGGGATCAATACTCTTGTTGCCATGAATTTATTAAAAAACATTTGGCTTGAATTGAGTATGGGAAGGTCCATTTTCAATCCTCCCAAGTGAAAATTCCCATATTGTGTCCACTCTCCCCTTTTCAAGTCTAAAACCAATCCTAGTTAGGTTTGGAAATCTAGGCTTGGTAAACTTCACAGCTTAGGTTTCATTCCATGTGTGAGACTTGGGTAGGCACAAATCTTATATATGCATGCCACTTTATGTCCACATGAGCATCGAGAGGATCCACATAAGCAGCTTGCTACCTCAGCTTGCCACCTCCACCCTCCATGTCAACATGGTCAACCTAGTTGACTCCCCACCTCATCATCCTAGTCATCATTAATGCCACATCATCTTGCCACCTTTGCATGCCACCTCGCACATGGTGACATGGCATGCCACATCATGGAATTGCCACATCAACTATAATAGTGCCACATGTCAAGAGAATGCCACGTGTCACACGCTTGTGACACGTGGCATCTCCTTCCCACCTCCCCTCTTTTTTCAAAAACATATTTTTGGAAAAGTTAATTTAGTAATTTAGAGAAATAGAATATAGAAATTTAAATAATAAAATATATATAACTTATTAAATAAAAGAATTTAAAATCACTAATTTTAAAGGATTATATTTTGGGATTAGATCAATAAAAATATTATTAAAGATCATATTATTAATTTTAAAAAAAAATTAATTTAATATTTCTTGAAAATTTTTTTATGTAGAATAAACCTTTGAATAAAATTTTAAAAAAAATACTTTATTTAAAAAAAGCAGTTATATAATTATAAAATAAAAGATATCTTTAAAGATATATTTATATATCTAGTAATGATAAATATTTAGACTTGTTAATAAATATTATAAATAATATTAATTTTTAAGTGGATAATAGTTTATCTTTAATTATCTTTATGTTTATCTTAGTTATCCAATCAATCTTAGATAGGAAATCCAATGAGATTTGAAGTGGATAACCTATTTTTCCTATATAATCACACATCTCTAGTACTATCCCACACTTATCTCTAGTACTATCCCATCATTGAGCCTTTATAATATTTTCTCTCTTAGCTTCCTTGAGAATGGGTTCTCAAAGTCGTAGGAGTCGGAAACGTGATAGGACTAGACTCCCCCCCATCCACCAAGTTCAAGAGGAGGAGAGGAGAAGGGTAGCTCGTGAGAGAAAGAGAGAGTGGAGAGCACGTCAACGAGCAACACCTTCCGTTGGCGATGATCCAAGCCTTGCTCCTCCTCTTCCACTTCCTCTCCCTACGCCCTCTTCCCCTCCACTACCCCTTAGTTTAGATAATCCACATGAACCCGCCCTTCTTGAGTCCTCTCTTCTACAAGAACCCACCCCCCTCCTTTGGGCGCCCTTCGTGTGGATAGAAAAGAACTATCAAAGTCAGGGGCACATCGTCGTGCCCATGCAATCTTCCATTCCTATTTCAAAGACCTCACGCCTTCATCACAGGCATGTGTGCTTGATGCTTTGATTGATCTGCCCAACATGGCCAACTGCAGGGCGCTTTCCGACATTGGAGGTCGAAGAGAGAGGAGAGCTGGCATGGCGGTGCTACAAAGTGTTCGTCATTCCTATATAGTTAACAAGAAGAGGAACTCTGCGGACGCTTTGGCTGCTCGACGGGCTATTGTGGCAGCCATAAGTAGCTCCCAAATGAAGGGTAAGGTTAGTGCCACATCTCGCATCCTTTCCATAGCACCACACGCACTTAGAGTTGGGTCTATTAGGCGACAAAGTTTAGATGCCAATGAGGTTGGTGCTATGTGGGCGAGTAGTGGTCGTGTAGCTAGGCATGATCGCCTACTAGATGAAACCACTAGAACCTTGATAGAAAGTTTTTGGGAGGAGAATTGTCGTGCATCGCCAGTTTTCAAGAAAGCTTTGCGTAAGAGAGTGACAAGAGGAGTGTTCATTGAGCACGGTGCTTGCTTTCTTGAAATGACCCAAACTGAGTTGTATTCTCAGTTTGTGGCTTCGTATCCAGAGCTTAAAATTGGGCAAAGGTCATTTGAGGGGTGTAAGCCTTGGTTTGTGAGGTACTCACGTCAGCGTGACACATGTTGTTGTCGCTACCATTGTTGAGTTCAAACTTTTTTATGATGTGTTCCGTTCTCTTAGTGGGCATAGAGAGTTGCCTCGTAGTCCATGTGATTTCATCCACTCTCTTTTGTGTGCACGCACGGAGGATGCCCAGTTCCATAGGATGCCTTGTGTGGAGAGCAATTGCACATCATGTGGTTCACTTGCACATCTACAGATGGTAGATCTTGATGCAAGTGACCAAGAGATAGTGGCATGGCAACGTTATGAGTATGTGACACACCAGCTCCAGAGTGGTGGACAGTCCAGGAAGTTGCAGCTCGTGGACAAACATACACCACGTTGTCACTTCACAGCCACATTTAGGGAGCAGATCTACCCCTACACACGGCACAGTCATTGTGCCAAGTGGCAGGATCGTCAGTTCCGAGCATGCCTAGCAGAGTTTCCTATTGGTGTGATCGTCTCTGTGATTGATTTTGCAGAGAACTACACTTTCACACCTTTTCAGGAGATACAATCTGAGTATTGCTTCTCAGAGCAGGTAATGGTTATATTTTGTAATATTTGTCTTATGTTTGAGCTACATTACTTATTTGATTTTTTGTGTCCTAAACGTATGTATTGCTTACCTCACCAGGTTGCTATTATGGTCCACATTAGCTATCGACATGCAGAGGCTCATGTAGATGGGATAGCGAGTACCCCCGAGACCCGTGTCATTATTCGAGAGTATCATTTCTATATCAGTGATGATCGTTCACATGATGCACATTTTGTGCAACACTGTTTTCGTCTCCATGACGATTTTCTAGGAGATTGTGGGATCAGACATGTCCAGCGATGGGTTTGGTCGGATGGTTGTGGCGCACAGTTCAAGTCATCACATCAATTCTATTGGCTCTACAGGTAGTACTTATGGCTTTCTTACATTTACAATTAAACTAAATTCACTAGAACATCTTAAAGAAAACAATAACTAAGACTATCTTTTATGGATTTATAGGTGGCATGTGCAGTCTAGTATCCCAGTGATTTGGTCATTCTTTGAGACTGGACACGGGAAGGGAGAGCATGATGGTGCAGGCGCGTGTGTGAAACGTGCCTTGAGGCATCATCAGCTGCGGACAGGATGCTCAGCGGTTCAGAGATGTGGGCCACGTAGTCGAGTGGTGCTCCCAACATTTGTGTGGGAGTGCAGCATCATCGTACCCCAAACGTGATGCTCGGATTGTCAGGAGATTTTTTTGGCATGTGGATGGTGGCATGATTGACCGTAGAGCCTCCCATGATTGTGACACAGTACCTGGCACCTTGGGCTTACATTCCATCAGGAGCACGTGCATGGCGGCCCCCACGATTTACACATGACGGTTTGCATGCTTCTATGGAGCATGTATGGATAGCGATTGGTCACATTGTGCCTCGAGAGGATGGGCAGATGCATGGATACAAACATTCCTCTCCCCCGAGCATCCTTCACATCCAGTAGTGTCTGATGAGCACACAGGTCCTGCGTTCATGGTCAGTTATGATGACCTGACAGATTTGCTACAGGAGGGTGATGTATTTGCTGTTATTGCCAGTGAGGGAAATAGCGAGGGAGTAGACTACTATCTGATGAGTTGCACTAGGCCAAAGTGCATGCTTGACCAGGATACAGTGGATGATCATGGGTTTTCTTATGACGCCCATAGCATGATTGTGGCAGGCCGGTTCTACCAGCAGATTCAACTTCATCGGGGGAGTCTTGAGTTCCAGCAGTGGAAGTGGGAGTTAGAGGCATTTCAGTTCTCTCATCTAGTGGTTGCTACCAGGCTCACTCTTGTTCGAGTACAGAGCCGAAAACACAGTTCTCACCCTCGTTTTCGGCTTCGAGTGGATGACCATGAGAGCATTCTAGAGCAGTTGAGAGCTAGAGAGGGTGCTGCTGACTAGATCTCTATCTTGATAGTGACTAAACTCAGACTAGCTGGGTTAGCTCACTTACATTGTACTTAGATTTTTGGGCAGTGACTAACCTCAGACTAGCTGGGGTAGCTCATTTTCATTCTGATGTACTTATTTGATGTTTATATCATTATGAGTTTTCTCATTATTGAGGATCATTACATTTTAGTTGATGTTCTTGATTTTATTATATTTTTTAACACTTTGGCTATCATATTGTTGTTGAAAATCTCCATGCCATCGTACCCAAACATGCTCCGATAGGGACCAAACTTTGCAAGCATGTGGGGGTGGGTTCCCTCCACATGCTTGCAAAGTTTGATCACAATCAGAGCATGTTTGGATTGGTAATTAGCGCCCAGTGCGGGTTTTTGAAGTCTCTTGGTGCTTAAGAGGCCATGGAAAATCCGGGCCTTCCCCATACCATCGTACCCAAACATGCTCCGATTGTGACCAAACTTTGCAAGCATGTGGGGGGGACCCACCCCCACATGCTTGCAAAGTTTGGTCCCCATCAGAGCATGTTTGGGTACGATGGTATGGGGAAGGCCCGGATTTTCCATGGCCTCTTAAGCACCAAGAGACTTCAAAAACCCGCACTGGGCGCTAATTACCAATCCAAACATGCTCTGATTGTGACCAAACTTTCCAAGCATGTGGGAGGGACCCACCCCCACATGCTTGCAAAGTTTGGTCCCCATCGGAGCATGTTTGGGTACGATGGTATGGAGAAGGCCCGGATTTTCCATGGCCTCTTAAGCACCAAGAGACTTCAAAAATCCGGACTGGGCGCTAATTACCAATCCAAACATGCTCTGATTGTGACCAAACTTTGCAAGCATGTGGGGGGGACCCATCCCCACATGCTTGCAAAGTTTGGTCCCCATCGGAGCATGTTTGGGTACGATGGTATGGGGAAGGCCCGGATTTTCCATGGCCTCTTAAGCACCAAGAGACTTCAAAAACCCGCACTGGGCGCTAATTACCAATCCAAACATGCTCTGATTGTGACCAAACTTTGCAAGCATGTGGGGGGGACCCACCCCCACATGCTTGCAAAGTTTGGTCCCCATCGGAGCATGTTTGGGTACGATGGTATGGAGAAGGCCCGGATTTTCCATGGCCTCTTAAGCACCAAGAGACTTCAAAAATCTAGACTGGGCGCTAATTACCAATCCAAACATGCTCTGATTGTGACCAAACTTTGCAAGCATGTGGGGGGGACCACCCCCACATGCTTGCAAAGTTTGGTCCCCATCGGAGCATGTTTGGGTACGATGGTATGGGCAAGGCCCGGATTTTCCATGGCCTCTTAAGCACCAAGAGACTTCAAAAACCCGCACTGGGCGCTAATTACCAATCCAAACATGCTCTGATTGTTGTGACCAAACTTTGCAAGCATGTGGGGAGGACCCACCCCCACATGCTTGCAAAGTTTGGTCCCCATCGGAGCATGTTTGTGTACGATGGTATGGAGAAGGCCCGGATTTTCCATGGCCTCTTAAGCACCAAGAGACTTCAAAAATCCGGACTGGGCACTAATTACCAATCCAAACATGCTCTGATTGTGACCAAACTTTGCAAGCATGTGGGAGGGACCCACCCCCACATGCTTGCAAAGTTTGGTCCCCATCGGAGCATGTTTGGGTACGATGGTATGGGGAAGGCCCGGATTTTCCATGGCCTCTTAAGCACCAAGAGACTTGAAAAATCCGGACTGGGCGCTAATTACCAATCCAAACATGCTCTGATTGTGACCAAACTTTGCAAGCATGTGGGGGGGACCCACCCCCACATGCTTGCAAAGTTTGGTCCCCATCGGAGCATGTTTGGGTACGATGGTATGGGGAAGGTCCGGATTTTCCATGGCCTCTGAAGCACCAAGAGACTTCAAAAACCTGCACTGGGCGCTAATTACCAATCCAAACATGCTCTGATTGTGACCAAACTTTGCAAGCATGTGGGGGGGACCCACCCCCACATGCTTGCAAAGTTTGGTCCCCATCGGAGCATGTTTGGGTACGATGGTATGGAGAAGGCCCGGATTTTCCATGGCCTCTTAAGCACCAAGAGACTTGAAAAACCTGCACTGGGCGCTAATTACCAATCCAAACATGCTCTGATTGTGACCAAACTTTGCAAGCATGTGGGGGGGACCCACCCCCACATGCTTGCAAAGTTTGGTCCCCATCGGAGCATGTTTGGGTACGATGGTATAGGGAAGGCCCGGATTTTCCATGGCCTCTTAAGCACCAAGAGACTTTAAAAATCTGGACTGGGCGCTAATTACCAATCCAAACATGCTCTGATTGTGACCAAACTTTGCAAGCATGTGGGGGGAACCCACCCCCACATGCTGGCAAAGTTTGGTCCCCATCGGAGCATGTTTGGGTACGATGGTATGGGGAAGGCCCGGATTTTTCATGGCCTCTTAAGCACCAAGAGACTTGAAAAACCCGCACTGGGTGCTAATTACAAATCAAAACATGCTCTGATTGTGACCAAACTTTGCAAGCATGTGGGGGGGACCCACCCCCACATGCTTGCAAAGTTTGGTCCCCATCGGAGCATGTTTGGGTACGATGGTATGAGGAAGGCCCGGATTTTCCATGGCCTCTAAAGCACCAAGAGACTTGAAAAATCCGGACTGGGCGCTAATTACCAATCCAAACATGCTCTGATTGTGACCAAAGTTTGCAAGCATGTGGGGGGGAACCACCCCCACATGCTTGCAAAGTTTGGTCCCCATCGGAGCATGTTTGGGTACGATGGTATGGGGAAGGCCCGGATTTTCCATGGCCTCTTAAGCACCAAGAGACTTCAAAAACCCGCACTGGGCGCTAATTACCAATCCAAACATGCTCTGATTGTGACCAAACTCTGCAAGCATGTGGGGGGGACCCACCCCCCCTGCTTGCAAAGTTTGGTCCCCATCGGAGCATGTTTGGGTACGATGGTATGGAGAAGGCCCGGATTTTCCATGGCCTCTTAAGCACCAAGAGACTTGAAAAACCCGTACTTGGCGCTAATTACCAATCCAAACATGCTTTGATTGTGACCAAACTTTGTAAGCATGTGGGGGGGACCCACGCCCACATGCTTGCAAAGTTTGGTCCCCATCGGAGCATGCTTGGGTACGTTGGTATGGGGAAGCCCGGATTTTCCATGGCCTCTTAAGCACCAAGAGACTTGAAAAACCCGCACTGGGCTAGGCACTAATTACCAATCCAAACATGCTCTGATTGTGACCAAACTTTGCAAGCATGTGGGGGGGACCCACCCCCCCATTCTTGCAAAGTTTGGTCCCTATCGGAGCATGTTTGGGTACGATGGTATGGGGAAGGCCCGGATTTTCCATGGCCTCTTAAGCACCAAGAGACTTCAAAAACCCGCATTGGACGCTAATTACCAATCCAAACATGCTCTGATTGTGACCAAACTTTGCAAGCATGTGGGGGAGACCCACCCCCACATGCTTGCAAAGTTTGGTCCCCATCGGAGCATGTTTGGGTACGATGGTGTGGGGAAGGCCCGGATTTTCCATGGCCTCTTAAGCACCAAGAGACTTGAAAAACCCGCACTGGGCTAGGCACTAATTACCAATCCAAACATGCTCTGATTGTGACCAAACTTTGCAAGCATGTGGGGGGGACCCACCCCCCCATTCTTGCAAAGTTTGGTCCCTATCGGAGCATGTTTGGGTACGATGGTATGGGGAAGGCCCGGATTTTCCATGGCCTCTTAAGCACCAAGAGACTTCAAAAACCCGCATTGGACGCTAATTACCAATCCAAACATGCTCTGATTGTGACCAAACTTTGCAAGCATGTGGGGGGGACCCACCCCCCCATGCTTGCAAAGTTTGGTCCCTATCGGAGCATGTTTGGGTACGATGGTATGGGGAAGGCCCGGATTTTCCATGGCCTCTTAAGCACCAAGAGACTTGAAAAATCCGGACTGGGCGCTAATTACCAATCCAAACATGCTCTGATTGTGACCAAACTTTGCAAGCATGTGGGGGGGACCCACCCCCCCATTCTTGCAAAGTTTGGTCCCTATCGGAGCATGTTTGGGTACGATGGTATGGGGAAGGCCCGGATTTTCCATGGCCTCTTAAGCACCAAGAGACTTCAAAAACCCGCATTGGACGCTAATTACCAAATCCAAACATGCTCTGATTGTGACCAAACTTTGCAAGCATGTGGGGGGGACCCACCCCCACATGCTTGCAAAGTTTGGTCCCCATCGGAGCATGTTTGGGTACGATGGTATGGGGAAGGCCCGGATTTTCCATGGCCTCTTAAGCACCAAGAGACTTCAAAAACCCGCACTGGGCGCTAATTACCAATCCAAACATGCTCTGATTGTGACTAAACTTTGCAAGCATGTGGGGGTGGGTGCCCCCCCCATGCTTGCAAAGTTTGGTCCCCATCAGAGCATGTTTGGGTACGATGGCATGGAGATTTTCAACAACAATATGATAGCCAAAGTGTTAAAAAATATAATAAAATCAAGAACATCAACTAAAATGTAATGATACTCAATAATGAAAAAACTCATAATGATATAAATATCAAATAAGTACATCAGAATGAAAATGAGCTACCCCAGCTAGTCTGAGGTTAGTCACTGCTCAAAATTCTAAGTACAATGTAAGTGAGCTAACCCAGCTAGTCTGAGTTTAGTCACTATAAACGGCAACCCAATCAAAATCGTCATCTCTAACTGCCGGTCAACGTACGCGTCGAGGCTGCTGTGCACGTCGAGGAGGCTGTGCCGGCTGCGGGGGTCGTCGAATGTCTGCGGGGAGGTCTGCCTCAAAGGCAGGATCGTGAGCTGGTGCCGGTGTACTCGGGAGCTCACGAGTCCCAAAAGCTGCTATGGCTCTCTCTCTCTCTCTACATCGTGCTAATGCAAGACGCCTCTGTCTGTAAACCCAAAATCTATAATCTGCAATGGTACGTGTCTGCCACTCTGCTCGTGTAAGCTCCTCTGCTGTAAGGACACGCTGCTCATGAGAAGCAGCATTGCTGCTAGCACCATCACCCGAGGTGCCACTAGGGCCAGCACCACCCACGCGCTTATATGCTGTGATCTGGCTCTCATGTAGGACTCTCTGGTAAGCATCAAACTCATGTGAGCTCCACTCTATCTCAGGAGGCACCTCAGGCTCCTGGGCTCTATCGTCGAAGGCGTCGAGTCCCAAGTCAATAGCTGATGTAAAATCAATAGGCCTGCCAGTCCTGGCATCTACTCGAACGAGGCCTGGGTGAAGATCATCGATGCCCAAAACCCTGTACGTCGCTAGGTCGATGCGTGCACGGCAGGAGGGGCATGCTGAGAACCGGACTAGCTCCTGGGTGATGCAAGACAAGTGAAAAATATGTCCACATCCCAGGGCATATCCACCTGTACTATCAATGTCCTCGATACATAAAGCGCAGCACGCATCACGTAGAAAGGGTGGTACATCCTGTGGGAGAGATTGTCGAAAAACCTCTGTGATGACAGGCCGTGGATAAGGTAGGTAAGGCACTGTCACGTCCGAGGATCTACGAAACTCTCGAACATGCAGCATCAACTACTCTGCCCTATGCTGGGCAATCTGCTCCATAATCTGATGATGCTGTGCCTCAGCTCTAGAGCTCTCTACCTCGGTCCGAGCCTACGCAAAAAAGTAAAGCATTAAAATAATTGATTAGTCTCTCATTAGGTATTACTTAAAAAAATTTATAACTTAGGACCTTAATTATAACTCTTTTACGTGCAAGAGAAACCTACCTGCTGGATGTCGGACTCTCTCAGATGCTGTGCCTCTGCAGTAGCTGCCTCTGCCATCTGTAATGCAGCTCTGAGGCGGTCAATCTCCGCTCTCGCCTCTACCAACTCCTGAGTGAGTCTCTCAGTGGTAGGTGTGGGAACCTACGTGACACAATCAACCATGCTGCTCATGTAAAAATATAGAAAAGTATATATAAACATGTAGATAAATGACCAAAAAAACTTAAGACGTAATATATATGTAAATATCTCCACATCTGTCGTCGGTATAGATCGTGAGAACAGGCGCACCACGTGCTGGATGCTCTCCGTGGTACTCCGTACATCAATGCCGACCTGGGTGCCAAGAGCCTCTATTGTCGACAATGGCACAAATGAAGGATCTGTGGTAGGCGCTACACGAAGGGCTGGTGGAGGCCGCCTACCCTGGTCCTGGAGATGGCCTCGGCCAGCACCACCACTCGGACGATGGCTGGTGTAATCCACCTCCTCCCTTAAGACAAACTCCGCATATAACTGCTTTGCGAAGTATATGGGAATCTGGCGGTTGTTCGGCATTCTCCCATATGCGACAACATATCGACTATAGATATGTGCCGCCATACGAGGATGCGAACACTGCGAAATAGCAAGGGGCTTGCCCGCCCCAGGCCTCATCCCACGACTATCGAGGAAAAGATCTAGGTAGGCTCCATCCCTAATAGGAGCAAGATCACAGACCTGATGATATGTCAGGCCATGTGACACAGGAGCAGTGCGATGGTGGGCTATCCACTCATCTACATAAACAATATCGTGAAGGCTACGAAGGGACGCAAGCATCGCCTCCAAGTCTGCCACGATATGTAATGTAGACGGTGTGTCTCTAGCACTCCTACGGATAGCCCGGTCTATCTCCGCGATGAGGTCCGCAATAGATGAGCGGCCCTCCTCGTGGCCCTCCTCGTGTGACTCCATGCTAAAACCTAAGCCAAACACAAAGGTCCAATGTGAAGGGTCTAATGCTTAGTGCTAAGTAGCACTAATGAAGCTATAAAACAATGCTAATGGGCTCACTAATGCTAATCCAAATCAAGAGAGCAAGGAGAGTGAAAACGACTTGTGACAATGAGGCAAAAAAAAAAGTTTTCCAATTTTATAACCTCGATCGAGGTTCAGTAACATCATGCAATTTAGGGTTTGCAAGATTAACGCTCTGGATATTAGGGTTAGTGCAACATACGGCCAAGATACACACTTAATTTTAGGGTTGGGGAAGGATCGACGGCTGAGATTTGATATTACTATCTCGTTCGAGGTACATGGACGGCCACGATTTAAAGTCATTACCACGACAAGGTATGTCGACGGTCAAGATTCATTATATACCTCGATCGAGATATTTAAACGACCGAGATCGCATCTTCCAACGTACGTGAATGGACGGTATAGATTGCGTTTACGTATCTCGATCGAGATAATTGGACGGTGAATATTGCATCTACTTATCTCGATCGAGATATTTGGATGGTGCAGATTGTATCTCTGTATCTTGATCGAGATATTTGGACGGTTGAGATTTGATCTCAGTATCTCGATCGAGATATGGGGACGGTGGAGATTGTATCCCATTATCTCGAACAATGAATGGTCGCGATTTGATGTTAATTTCTTGTTCGAGATACGTGGACGATGGAGATGTGCTAGTCAAATATGCCTAGGGGGATACAGCGTGGCCCTGATGTGGATCCGAGTGGCATAGATATCTCGATCGAGATAATGTGGTGGCGGTGACATGTATTGGTGACATGGATGACGCCTGGAAACCCGGACCTACTAGCGTGGCATTAGTTGGCATCTCGATCGAGATATGTCGATTTAGGCTCGGGAGGCACGTGTCGTCTATTAATTCGCGGCACTATCACGATCGAGGTACTCCGCCCGAGATGCATGGATGTCCCAATTTTAGAGAGAGTGAACGAAAGTGAGTACCCTCATCTTGCAACCACCCGTGACAAGGGTTATGGAAAAATCGCGGTTCGGTTTCAGAATGGCTTCTTGAATCTATACCCTTCTTTTGGAGGTTTTTCCAGCCTTTTGTTGAATGGCAGGTTAGTAGGGGGTTTTGAAATCAGAAGGTCGGTAAGACAAGGATGCCCTCTTGCCCCCTTTCTCTTTGCAATTGCTTCACATCCTCTTATTGTGGTCCTTGAAAAAGCCAGGGAAAGAGGGAGGATTATTGGATTGAAGTTGAAAAGTGGGGAGCAATTAATAATTCAATGTTTTGTTGATGATTCGTTGCAGCTATTCTTAAGAGCAGATAATGACAATGTGAGATAGGCTTTGTACATAGTCTAAGAATTTCTTGATGCCTCAAGCTCCAAATGTAATATTATGAAATAAAGATTAATTAGTCTAACTGAAGATAATGATTTTGATATGGAAAGATGGGGCTGTGAGGTAGTCGAGAGAGGCCAAATTATTAGGCACTTGGGGTCCCCTTTGGGGTGGAGGTTGTTGAGATATCGAGCTCAACTAGTGCTGCGACGACGGACATTGATGACCTGCCTAGGTGTGTGATAGCTTCCGCATCTAAACCACTGGCATGGTTGGTGAGATTATGGGTGATGTGCGGCCAGTGGGATGACAGGCTGTGTGACAGCCATTTTGGATTACTAGAGACTGGCATAGTTATAGCGCCAGCTCATTTAGTCAGGTTCACATTATGGACCGACCCTTGTATGTTGTAGTAGTTGAGTACTAACCCATATAGTGTGTACTCTTATCTTTATGTTAGGTTGGTTGAGTAGAGAAGAAGAAGATAGAAGAAAATTCAGCTATTCATCTCTCTCTTGTGTGTGTGTGTTTGCTTGCTAGGGTTTGAAGCTCTCCCTCTCCCCCACATTCTCTTTATGGTATCAAAGCCTTGGTTCGTGTGAGAGATAAGGAGGCAAGCAAGAGGCAAGTACAAGGAAGGAAGGAAGTGGTACTACATGGGTAAGAGCACCATCATCTCTCTCCCCTTCTTGGTTTAGGTACAACACCCCCTCAATAGCACTGGGAGCTACACATCTCCGATTGAGGAGCTGTCTTCGTGGAAGCGGAGCTACAGGGCAAGTAGGGATCATACAAGGTATATTCAGGAAGAAACTAGACAATCATGCCTTGATGTTCTCTGATGATATTCTTATCTACTCTAAGGATTAGAAAAAGCATGAAGCCCAAGTTAGAGAAGTTTTAGAAATCCTAAGGGAGTACAAAAAAGGATTAAATGTACCTTCATTATAGACAAAATTGAATATCTAGGATTCATTGTCTCCAAAGATAGAATCTCATTAGACCTAGCAAAGGTACAAGATATAGTGAAATGACCTTAACCCTCTAACATCAAGGAAATTTGAGGATTTCTCAATATCACATGGGGGTATCATATCCTTATTTAGGATTGTCAAAGGATAGCCACGCCTTTAACCAAGCTACTTAAAAAGAATACAAAGGGAGTTTGGACTAAGGAGTATCAACAAAGCTTCAACAAAATCAAGGTGGCTCTAACTTGCACCCATCCGTCAACTACTAATTTTGATACAAATTTTGTAGTAGTCATTGACGTTAGTGGATCAGCTATCAATGGAGTCCTCTCACAAAAAGGGAAATCAATAGATTACACTTCAAGGAAACTCTAAGATCTATACTTTGGTTGTAATTCATGCCCCCTTAAGCTATAACGATACTACCTTCCTTAGCTTGTCAAAGGAATAAGGCTGAAGGAGTAAAGATACCAAGCAGGCTAATATTAAGCAAAATGTTGTGCCATCCCAAAGCACTTAATTGAAAATTTAACTAGTTAGAATTCTTAGCTCTAGAGAAAGGACTCTCAGAAATAGAGTCATTAGGAACATCTAATTCAGTGGAGGGACTTGTGAACAAAAGACCCTATGTGGGAAGATGAGTCTCAGTTGTATCAAAAATTCGGTGTCTAATCTTTTCTTAACCAAGTTTAACAGGTTATTTACTCAACAAACCTTCTTGTGGACCTATCCTCTTTCAAGCTTAAGTGGATCCCAAATAATCTACCCATTTCCTAACCACCTGTTCAATCTCACCCACTCCTTCCCATTTTCATCTCTGATAAGCCCTGCCAATTCCCTGCTTCCTTTATCCTCAGTGAACTTAAATAAGTATCTATCACGCTTCTTTCCACCAGAAGTAAATGTTCTCCTCCTAAAATCCCCAAAGCTAAAGTTTACAAGTATGTCATCTTCCTCTTTAAGACATAATTGGCATTTAGTATTATAAAGACTAATCTCTTCCTTAGTAAGCTTCCCCAACTGTTTTTTTTTTTTGTAATACCTCTAGCTATTCACTCTAGCTCTTCCTCCTCTGACTTCTCTCATGAGCTCTCAACTTCCCCACCCTTTTAATAACACCTTGCATCTCATTATCAAAGGCCCTCCAAGCCCCTTCAATATTCCCTCTCCTTCTCAATTTGCTAGCTCATCTTTGAGAAGGGAGTTATTTATCCTCAACTTCCTAGTGGGGAACTGTCTCAACTTCCTCCTCCCAATCTTTCACATGCCATTCCCATTTCAAGGGCATGTGATCTAAGAGGGAAGATGAGTTATCAATTCCCAGCTTTAAGGAGTGAGGGACACAGGCGGCTTGGTGACTCAAGTAGACCCTGTCTAATCTGGAGGAGGAGCCAAAGTATTGTAAACTGAAGTAAGTATGTCTAGGGTCCATTCCCCAATCTCCTATGCTCCTCCCATCAACAAGTCCCATCTTGCCCCTAAGCTCTTCCCACTTCTTTTTTTCATGACCCATTAATATAGTACTCCCTCAACTTCTATCAGAGTGCTTTTCTACCATGTTGAAATCCCCCATCAAGATGCAAGGTCCCTATATGTTAAGGCCAGAGAGCCAGTCCCACAAACTCCCCCTCTCCTTATAATAATGAGCTCCATATATATTCACTACCAGAGCCTCTTACAGACCATGGCATTTCATCATGCATCAAGGAAGATTGTTTGCCAATGGTCTTTACGAGTCTAGTAGAGACTACATTCAAAACCGTTTAGGAGTAAACTCAAAAGGAATAATAGGTTTGGTGACAGATTCTTTTAAGCTAGAGTAAACTCACATGCATGACTATTTTTAATATTGGTAAACCTTGCCACGCATAAGAAAGGCTATGAGCCGTTTTGAGGTACACAAAAAGTGAGCGCCCACATTTTTAGGTCAGTTGGTTAGAGCAATCGCAGAAAGGAGGCCATAGATTTGTGTGTACTGAACTGGGACTTGCAATCCTTCGACGGAGAAGATGATGACAGCGAAGTGAGCGCCCAAATTTTTAGGTCAGTTGGTTAGAGCAATCGCAGAAAGGAGGCCATAGCTTTGTGTGTACTGACCTGGGACTTAGAAACTCGAAGAGCTTTCCTTTGCCGGAAAAGATGATAAAGTGACCTTGACGTCAAACCGAATGAGGAGATCGTGTGGCTTCTTCAACAGTCCCCCTCGACGCTTTGAGAAGATCACCTGCCGCGTGGTAGCGTTCTCGATGCTCTTGATCTTGATCTTCCGACGCGCCGGCTAGAAAAAAAAAGACCAGATAAACCCAAAAGATCTTCATTTGTGAGTTATCGAGGACTAAACTCAGCAAAATGATTGAAAAAGCAAGCTTGCAGCGCACACGCACACAACACACACACAGGCGGGGCGCAAACAAAGAACATGGCCTTTACTCCACAGACTGCAGTTTAACCAGGGATAAACAGAGGCCAAGCATGTCTTTCCTGCAAATACATCGGCATTAAAGTAGCAGTGCAGCTCTTACCTCTAGTGGCAATCTGCAAGTGAGAGAATGCTCCCAAAATGACATCAAGCCCTGCTCAACACACACACGGCTTGGGATAGATCACAAGCTTCTTAGCTCGTTTTTTGACGTGGGCAAAACTAGCGGTTTTGAGTCGGGTGTTTTCTTCGATGCCGCTACCCAACACAATTCTTTAATGCGACCCACCTAATCGTGTGACGAGGCAACTGCGCCAACGATCGCTCTGTAGACTCTCCCTCACAGTAGACTCCCGCATCTCTCTATCGTGCTCTCCCTCTTGCGCACTCTTAGCTAGCAATGCAGAGCGCGCGCGCTCTCTCTCTCTCGCAATATAACTCAAATTTAGGAGTTTTGAGAAATATGTACAATTTTGGGACAATTCTTTGTTAGATCCAATATAATGTTTATTGTGCGATATGCAAGATTTATTATTGGATGTTCTCAACAAGCATTTGAATAATGCGATATGATTTATGTACTATTGTATATTTGTAACAAGTATATATGATATTAGTGGGATGTAAATTTGCCTGCACACACACACACATGCACACCAAGAATTAAGTTTGTTTATATCACATAGCCTCCAGTTGACCATCAAACACAGAAACTTTAACAAAGAAAAGATATTCAATGTAACTTTAAGTTATAAGAAAGACTAGGTGATAGAATTAAAAAGATCACCATTTGTATTGAATCAAAATTCTTGAACAATAGCTGAACCATAAATCTAAAAGCTTAAGAAAGCCTTACAATCTGAATAATGATTGAACTATGAGTTTGGTAGCTTCATACAACATTGCTAAAAGATTATGAAGCTAGTTGCCCATGTGCTAACAAATCATTCTTGCTCAACTACACTGCCATGTGATTCAGTTGATTCTGTTTGGCCTTGAGTATTACAGCCTTTGGAATCTTGATTTTCTCTGGAAGGGCTTTCATGCCCAAATGATGTAGCTAGTGTCTTCCCAACGCTGAGGATCATTTCTGTTCTCTCTCCAATACTTGTTCCAGCAATCCTTATAAACCTCCACATCACTTGTATTCTTCTTTGAAATTGGTGCCCAGTATTGTATCTGAACTTGTAGGTAGTTTATCGAGTTGTTGTTTTGATCAACATCTCTTATTGTCACTCCCAACCATATTGAGTAATTTGCATCACAAGGTTGTACAAGCACAAAATCTCCTTTAGACACATCAAGAGTCGGGTTGAACTCTTCAGTAGGTCTGTTGCGCATTGGACCACAATAATGGTCCTCATTTACATCAAACCCTTCATCTACATTATCCTCCACTTGAAGGTTAAGAGGCTCAGCTTTTTCGCATACACTCCTTGGCCAAAAGTCATGAAATCCAATGTCTTTCCTTGCACTAGGGGTTTGCATGTTTAGCATAAGATTCTTCTAATAGGCAAGGACTAGATTGATCCACTTAGCATAATCACTTTGGTCTCCTTTCTCTTGCAAGTGCTCTTTCCACCAATTGACATGTTTTTTTAAGCCCTCCACAACTTTCTCATTTTCCTTAACATACTCAAAGGGTGGCAATATTTTTGGAAAACCTTCAGGAAGCTTGGGTCCTCCCTGGTCATTTCTCTTCCATAACTCTATATCACTTTCTGGTAACCAATCAATATTTTTGGGGTGTACTTTGTATTACATCAAAGGTATTCCATCACTCATATAAAACCTGAATTGCAATGGCTTTGAATGTCCAATCAAGCTATTGGCTCCATCATGTAAGCATTCCTTGACAAAGCCTTTGAAGTCTGTACAAATGTCGCATTTTGAGAAGGTGCTGGTTTTTGATAAACTAACTGTCTTGAACTCTGTGTTCCACAATCTTGAGAACGATGGTTGTGACAGTGGCCGGTATTCGAATGAGACAAGTGTGTCATTCACTTCACGCAATATGCCCACATGTTTGTACATTGCTGGTAGAACATGTTGGGTCTCGCGGGCTCCATGCATAGTTGTCCTTGACCTATGTGGCATTTGATCGGCATTACTATTTATGAAGCCCTGTA
This sequence comes from Cibotium barometz, assembly GCF_041138505.1. NCBI lineage: Eukaryota > Viridiplantae > Streptophyta > Polypodiopsida > Cyatheales > Cibotiaceae > Cibotium > Cibotium barometz. The sequence goes on from NC_141075.1 coordinate 17,517,786, forward strand.
TGATTGATTTTGCCATCTCAACATGTGTCATGCCCTTCCGTATTATCCCACTATTGCCATGACTGACATTACATGCACCATTCAAGAACTTCTTTCTGAGCCTATAGAACGTTGACTTACCAATGCCATGCATTACATACCATGCTTTACTACAAACCTTTTTCCCACCATCAAATGTGAACTCAAAGCACTCGTCATCTTGACCTTGTCTATAGGCCATGCCCATGCAATCCAGTACAAATGTGTATCTTGTACGATAGCTCTATCCCCAAAAGTGTACCATAGCTTGCATGATTTTGGATCTATCTTCTGGAATGAAATTTGGGAATAATTCGTGTTTTTGGAAAAAACCCAAACTCAAACTCGAGGTTGAGCAAGCTAAGCTTTTTTAAAAATGCTATTTTTTGTCGACAGCGAGTTAGTGGAGTGATTAAGGCGGTTCTCGAGAGTCCCGAGGTCATGGGATCGAGCCGACCGCGAGTTAGTGGAGTGATTAAGGCGGTTCTCGAGAGTCCCGAGGTCATGGGATCGAGCCCTCTATGGCATGTAGGGTGTGTGTTATTCTATCTAATTTCAGCCAAGCTTTTCTAAAAATAAAAATAGAAAAATTTGTCATTTTTGAAAACATAAAAATTCAAAACTAACGATGTTTTTCAAATTAACCGTCAATGATTTTAGAATGGACATCAAAACTGACGACTCTTTCAAATTAGCCGTCAAGCCTGCGCTTCTTCCCTCTCCTGTTCTGTTTTTTCTCATATGTACCTTTCCTTGACAGGACCACGAAGGCTTCTTGCTCATTTCAAACATGCCCTTCTTCATGGACGGGCTACAGGAGCCTTGCTCTCCATATGCTTCTTAAAAATCAAATTCTGCAGCTCCGTTGCTCTTCAACAGAAACACCTCTTGTTAGGGAGATTCCTGTGATATTTTTCCCCCGCATCTTCATTAAGGAAGCTACAGAAGATTAGCTGTTTATAGCAGCTTGTGCGCAGTGGAAGCTTTTTAATTGAAAGCATTATCTAGGTCTGTGAAGCTACAGAAGATCAACATTATCCAGGTCTATGAAGCTATAAAAGGTCAACGTATGCAGCTGATCATGGTTTTCGGCATCTGTCTAAACCCCTCGTGCTTCTCATGATCTAGAGTGTAACTTTCTACTGAGTTCTTGCTGCACGGATCTTCCTGCTGATGATGAATCGCTGATGGTGGGTGTGTTTGTGTCCGCCTGCTGCATGAACAGTGGATTCTTCAAAGTTCATCTCGCCGCATGAAAGTGGATGCTTCAAAGTTCATCTCTCCCAGGGTGTGTGTGTAAAAGAGGACACTCTCATTACCTTTCTCTCACCCATCGTGGGGTAGAAATGGCTAGTGGGATTGCCCTTGGGATGACATGGACCCACTCGGGTTCAAAGTCTCTCCGTCAATTGGTCTCTCTAGATCAATAAAGTCCACGTTAAGCCTCAAAGTTTGTGAATGGGCTTGGGACCAAGCTTTAAGCTCAAATTCAACTCTGAGCAAGAATCTTGTCAAAACGAGGCATGCCTTAGTGTTTGAGACTCAAACTTAAGTTTGAGTCTCAAATTATGATGCATGCCTCTTTGAGAGAACCCTTGCTCTAGTGTGAGTTTGAGCATGAGACTCAGTCACATTCCTACGAAAGCTCACACTTAGGCTTAAACTTAAGTTTGAGAGGACCCTTGCTCGAGTGTGAGTTTGAGCATGAGACTCGGTCACATTCCTGGTGGGAAAGCTCACACTTAGGCTCAAACTTAAGTTTAAACCTAGGCTTCAGACTTATTCTAGATCCCAAATTTGAATTTAAGAAAGGGCCTATCAATGAGGCATGTTGGCTAAGTTTGAGCTTGGGCTTGGGACTTAGTGTAGATCTTAAGTATAATTTTAAGCAAGGGGGCCTATCAAAGAGGTATGCTTGAGAGATTGACTCTCAAATTGAAGTTTGAGCCTAGGCTTGGGACCTAGTATCACGCTCAAAATCACTTTATTGTACTCATCTAAGTTGGAGGCTCAAACTTAAGTTTGAGCCTTGGCTTGACACTTAGCCTTTCTTAAACTCAAGAGAACGAGCCTCCTATTCAAGTTTGAGAATGGGCCTTGGGACTTGACCTTAAGCTTAAACTCAACTTTGAGCAAGGATTTGAAGATCCTCGATATCTTGCTTTAACGTTTTAGAAGAAACAAACTCTCATAAACCCCTCAAGATATTAAGCTTGAAATTCAAGCTTGAGTGTGAGACTTGGGTTTAACCTTAGGTTGAATTAACTCTCATTGATAATATAGGATCACTTGTTTTAACATTGTTAAGTATGTAAACACATTAAAGTGTTATCATTCTTCTGTATCGTATGTAGAAAATATTCCTCGTGCAATCACCAATAAAGAAACATGCACTTATACTTGATCTTAATGGAGGTTTACTCAACAAGGAAGAGAAGATTTCATGCCAACGTCTGGTACAAATGATGATGCACACTTACTATTAAGAAATTACTCCTCCATATCCTAGTGTAGCAGTGAGGCTCAAAATTAAGTTTGAGCCTAATACAAATGATGACGCACACTTACTATTAAGAAATTACACTTACTCCATATCCTAGTGTAGCGGTGAGGCTCAAACTTAAGTTTGAGCCGTACCTCCACTTATGTCCAACCTTGGGGATGTCTTCCAACACAAGGCACAATCTCAAGTTGAGCGATCTTTACTTTACAAAGCTCAAACTCAAGTTTGACCCGTATGTGAAAGTCTTGGCAGGTAATATGGTTCCTAATTAATTATGGTACATCACTCAATGTTGAGTAATCTAAGTTTGGATACAAAGTATATGTGTAGATATAAAAATGACTAGTATTGTATTAGCCTTGGTGTATTATTTAAATCCTAAAAGTAATAGCATTTTATTTTAATCTTACAGATATATGCAAAGAAGGGAAAGACGAAGATAACATTGCTCAACTAGAACATCATCATGAAAGCCCTACTAGAGAGATCAACTCTCATGATTCAAATGCTAGAAATAATGAAGACAACATGGTGGAGGTAGATCACATCAATGATTCAGCTTTGCAAACATCTTCAAGGCCTTCAAGTGATAGGACTAAAGAGACTAAGGACATTCCTGATTTGCAAGTTAATGTTGAGGTTAGTGAGAATAAAGATAAAGTTAATGAAGAGCTTCAAGAGACTTTTGCAACCAAGGAGAGACAAGAAGAGATTGTCGAACAAATTGATGAGGCTACATATGCTACGAATAAAGGGAAAATAGTTGAAATCAAGAACTCTGTGTGGCAGAGGGTGTTGAAGAAATTGACGAGGCTACATATGCTATGAATAAAGAGAGAATAGTTGAAATCAAGGACTCTGCGGCGGCAGAGGGTGCCAAGAAAACTAAAGGTAGATCTTTTTTGCATCCACAAACAAATTGTATTCGAATTGATATTGGTCGCACCACAGTTGTTATTCCCCCCCGGTGTTTTGAATTTTTGGATGAGATTTACCAGTACTTTCATGTTGGTATTTGGTGCACCATGCTACACAAGAATGTTTGTGCCTATGTAAACACTCTTGAACAGTATGCACATAAGAAATATCATTTCTTTATGGTGTGGGGACAAGAAGAATGTTATATCCATAATCTTCGAAAAGTGTATAGGCCAGATAAGCCTACTGTTGAGGCTATGTTTAAACCTTTACTCAAGGTTTGGAATCAGTGCCAAGATATTTGCAATAAGAAGAATACATTGCTTATTGATGATAGCCCTTTCAAGGGATGTGTTAATCCAAAAGACAACTGTCTCTTCCCTGAAAGTTTTCAAGGAGGGCACGACTACGTACTGTGCAATGACCTTCTACCCTACCTTTTAAATCTAAATAATACAAATGACATTAGGTCTATTATTTTGCTTAATCGGCTAGGTCAATCTCCTATCACACATGGTCATAATTCATTTATCGATTTTCAAGATGTACTGGAAGAAATGCTCCAATTCACCTCTTAATTTTTGCGAGAAGAGCTCAATGAATATTCAGATGAAGTGGAAAACTCATCTTGTGCATCTTCACACTTACCATTGTATGGTGATAAGCTAAAGTATGTCCAATCAAGAGGGGGAAAAAGAGAAGTAGAATCCATAAGCAAGGATCTAGCAATGTTGGCATCCAAAGCTGGAGTACCATTATTATCCAAAGACCATCTAAGCTTGTTAAAAGTGTGTTACAAAAGAAGGATTTTGAGTGATCAACATGCCATTGCTTATGCTACTCGCTTGGGATATGATCGTGGTCATCTCATAAGTGGAGTTGCAATAAAAGCATACATATCAAGGCTACAAAAGGCTTACTTGAGCTTATGGGTAGGATAATATCTGGTTTCATTAAACATTGAGTGACAGTATAATCAGATTCCAACCTAACCCATACTAGTTGTAGGTGCAGGTCAAAGGAAACCATTTCTGAGGTCTAAATGTACAGTTTGAAGTATGGGATCTACACAAATATCAAGACTTGTTGGGTGCAGAATGTTTGGAGCCATTTTGTACTAAAAGTCCATAATATAGACTTAGGCTTTGGCCAAAACAATGTGCTTAGATGGGTTTAATTTTTGGATTGTACGAGCCAAATCTTTACACTATTATATCCAGCAATCAAATGCCTCCAAACTTACTATCATTTGATTATCTCTTTTGTCAATATTTGCAATTCGATTGCAATGAAGATGTGTTTGTTTTTTATTGAAGATATTGCCTTGTCAAGGTGTGAGGCTATGAATATTATAATTTAATTTGGATAGACTCAATTATCTCAACAGTGAAAATCTTTTATACATCATATTCAATAAATTTGATGAAATTTAGCATTGATAATATACTCGCTCTTTTATTTTTTTGGTTGAACTTCTGAGGTATTGGAGCGTTTGTCTATGAAGGTTTAAGACCATCCATATCATGGATGAATTTATGTTGTTGGCACATAATATATTTATTTAAAATTTTGAATGTCCATTAACCATACATTTTGTTTTCAACAGGATATGTTGAAGCATATAGCTTTGATTTCAAGTGTACAGAAAACTTACTATTGAGGTGGCACTAATCATTGGTGACTCATGTACCTAGAAGCAAAAGAGTTCCACCACCCCCAGATACAATAAGGAAACAAAGAAGAGTATTGATACTTGAACTCAATGGTGTTTTACTTAAGACCATTGAGATATGCAACATGGTGATGTATGTCCAGATTGGGCCAAACATATGCATCTTGTGGAAGAGCATATAAGTGTTTGGCATTTGATTCGCAAAGATGCATTCACTTTCCTTGATTTTTGTATGCAATGGTTTGAGGTATGGATCTAGAGTACTAATAGACTACAAATGACTCGACGCATTCTTGAGTTGTGCTTTCCTCGGCACCATCAAAAGTTTAAGGTCGTAGCAGGGCAGGCAGCATGTCAAAAGACGGATCTTCTAATTGGATATCGATTTGTATGCCACAAAAACTTGGATATAGCGTGGAGAATTTTTCATGACCTGGATGGAAATAACACGCTAATTTTTTATGATACCCTCTACAATGTAATGTGGAATATGCTCAGAACCTACTTGATTTTTCCAAAGATGTGGAATCAAAATATAGAGGAGCTTCAAAGTTTTTTGGAGACAACAATCAGCGCATGGTTACTTGGTTGGATTTATGCAAAGAACAAACGGGAGTATACTTGCAATACTTTAGTAAATGAAGCAGCTTATGATAGAGAAACTTTGTATGTATTGGAGCAATACATGAGAAAACGCTATGTTTGAGATACAATTGTACTCAATTATTATCTTGACAAAGTGTCTACGAAGGGTTTTTGTCTTCGGATGAATTGTAAACTTGAATGTAACAATCTCATTGAAATTTGATTGCTTCTGGAGTTTCTAAACACCACACTCTTTGGAGATCCATCAATTCTAAGGTTCCTTTTCCAAGTGTTCTTTGGCATTATTATCCCATGTTTTTACTTCAATGTCTCAAATTTGAGCATATATATCATGATTTATAATCTTAATATAGTGTCTAAGATGGGTTTTTATCTGTGGATCAATCGTAAACTTAGCACATTGTTACTGTCATTGAGATTTACTTTTTGTTTTGTTGTTTCTAACACCACACCCTTTAGAGATCTCTCATTTCTAAGGTTCCTTTTTAAGTGATATTTAGAATTCTTTTGGCAAATTAAATAAAGCCCATGTTTTTACTTCAATGTCTCAAAGTGGAGATAGTATTTAACATTATCTTCTTCATATGAAAGGTGTTGTATAATCTCAATTAAGTTTAGTGTCATGTTTCCCTTGTCCTTCTGATATTATTGCATTGACGTATGTATCTATACAACTATAAACAAATACGCCAAATAGTTGTGTCAAGATATAATCTAATGGCACAAAGAGTGCACCAACAAATAGATGTTAGCTCAAACTACACAAAAATACCGAGTTTCCAACCAATCCTATAAGAAATGGAACTCGAATAATTTCCAAAATTCCTAAATTTGTCTTATATGGAGTAGCGCTAAAATCGCTCATGAGCTCCGCGTCTATTGGGTTTGCCTTCCACCACAGGATTATGAAATGTTGGAGAAAAAATGAGTAATATCATAATATTCTTCTAACATGTGAATTTGAGTGTAAGGAACATGCTTAAGAATTTACCTTTTATAAACCACTGCTTATCATTGTAAAACTTGTATTGTTAAAAGATAATTGATGTCTTAAGACACTACAACATATGGACCCCTTACCATGACTTATACACCAAGGATCTTAACTTAGATTATTATTTTTTTGGTATGGAAACTGATCTTCCTCACATTGGATTAGTTTTGTGGGTATAGTTCCTCTCTTTGTTCGGCATATCTACAACACATATGGGTATAGTTCCGTGGGTATTAGTTTCATGGGTATAGTTCCTCAGTTTGGTATAGCTTCGTGTGTATAATTTCTCTCTTTGTTTGGCATACCTACAACACATATGTGTTGAGATATTGAGCTCAACTAGTGCTACGGTGGACATTGATGGCCCGCCTGGGTGATAGCTTTCGCATCTACACCACTGGCATGGTTGGTGCGATTATGGGTGATATGCGGCGGCCAGTGGGATGACAGGCTGTGTGACAGCCATTTTGGATTACTAGAGACTGGCATAGTTATAGCGCCAGCTCATTTAGTCGGGTTCACATTATAGACTGATCCTTGTATTGTAGTAGTTGAGTACTAACCCATATAGTGTGTACTCTTATCTTTATGTTATGTTGGTTGAGTAGAGAAGAAGAAGATAGAAGAAAATTTAGCTATCCATCTCTCTCTTGTGTCTTGCTCTCTCTTATGTGTGTGTGTGTTTGCTTGCTAGGGTTTGAAGCTCTCCCTCTCCCCCACATTCTCTTTATGGTATTAGAGCCTGATTCATGTGAGAGCTAAGGAGGCAAGTAAGAGGCAAGAACAAGCAAGGAAGGAAGCGGTACTACATGGGTAAGAGCACCATCATCTCTTTCCCCTTCTTGGTTTAGGTACAACACCCCCTCAGTAGCTCTAGGAGCTACACATCTTCAATCGAGGAGCTGTGTTCGCGAGACTGGAGCTATACGGCAGGTATCAAGTCCTATTGGACAGAAATTTTTTCCGCCAGAAACGTACTGGCTTTCAATTAGTGTCATATACACTATGATAGGACACATACAGGATGATAGTGTCATATACACTATGATAGGACACATACAAGATGCAAACACTCTAGTAGTTGCATAGCAGAATCTGGTTCAGATGTTCCAAACTAATACAAAGGCAAGGAAGTTGCAGTTAAAGCAAGAGTTGCATACTATGGAAAAGAAAAGCATGTCCATCAATGAATATGCCTTAAAGATCAAGGGTATTGTTGAATTCCTTGGGTCTATCACTGTATCAGTGGAGGATGATGATTTAGTAAGTGTTTGTCGTCTGAATGGGCTTAGTAAAGAGTACAAGCCATTCAAGACCTCCATTGTAGTTAGGGAGAATATTCCCAACTTTTGGGACTTGATATCTATGCTTATCATAGAAGAAAAGGCATTAGGTGAGGATTCTTCTTCACAAAGCAAGAACACATTGGAATAGGCCTTCTACTCTAATTCAGGTAGAGGCAGAGGTAGAGGCCATGGTCGAGGCCAAGGTGGTGGCCGACAAGGAAATTAGAAGTCTAGACAACAGCAGTCCAATGATTCACTGTAGCAATCATACATAGGTAGAAAAGGCTAGTCTAGAGGTAGGGGGAGCCAAAGAGGCTAAGGTGATTGGCAAAGAAATCAAAATGCAAATAGCATAGCACATGCATACACAGAGATATGCACACTTACATGCACACACACTCAAGCTTTCACATATACATACATGCACACAAGCACATACATATAGGCACATACATATAGACACATACATACACTCACATTCACAATTACATGTGCACACACATGCATGCACACATGTATACATAGACGTAAGCTCATACACATTTGCACATGGTACATGCACACACTCACACACACACATATGCACATGCATGTACACATAAATAGATAAAAAAAGATGTACATGGATATATTCACATGGTCACACACACATACATACACACACTTGCACATGGATACACACAAACACAAACATACACACCACATACACACAATCAAGAGACTTGCACGACACATACGCACATGAATTCGACATTACACAATCACATATACGTGTGTATGTGCACACACAATCACACACATTAGCGTGCAAAAGAAAACACAAAAGACATTGTATGTAAGATATACTTATTGAGTGAGCGCACCTCACTATATATCCCTACGTATTAAAATTTATTATTAATTAAAAGTATATGTATATGTGTGTTTATTTATTTTATAAATGCACATGTATATATAAGCAAATGCACGTGTATATAGGTATATGCACACACACACACACACACATATATGTCTCTAAATATAATAAAACATAATATTATAGATAATATACATTTACATATATGTGTGAGTGTGTGTGTGCATGCGTGCATGACAAAGAGAGTGTGTGTTTGTGTGTGTACGTGTATGTATGAGAGAGAGAGAGAGAGAGAGAGAGAGAGAGAGAGACATTTTCTATATGCAGGAGAGTGTGTGTGAGAAGAGAGAGAGAGAGAGAGAGAAAGTGTGTGTGTGGTGTGACTGAAGAGAGAGAGAGAGAGACACGGACATGGAAGTCTATGTGTGAGAGTGTGTGTGGGGGGGGGAGTCTGTTTGCATTAGTGCATGTACAGGTGTGTACATGTGTGTGTGTGTGTGCATGAGAGAGAGACAGAGAGAGAGAGAGAGAGAGAGAGAGAGAGAGAGAGAGAGTGCGTGTATATGTGTGAGAGAGAGGGTGTGCATGTGCACGTGTGTGTACACAAACCTCACCATGCATCCCCACCATTAAAATTTCATTAATTAAACTTATGTGTGTGTGTGTGACAGAGAGAGAGAGAGAGAGAGAGAGAGTTTCTACATGTGAGAGAGAGTGTGTGTGTGAAGAGAGAGGGAGTGTGTTTGTGCGTGAGAGAGAGAGAGAGAGAAAGAGAGAGAGAGAATTTTTATGTGTGAGATAGTTTGTGTGGGAGGAGAGAGTGTGTGTTTGCATTAGTGCATGTGTGGGTGTTTACATGTGTGTGTGTGTGTGTGTGTGTGTGAGAGAGAGAGAGAGAGAGAGAGAGAGAGTGCATGCATGTGCATACATCTGCATCTATGTGTGTGTGCTTGAGAGAGTGAGATGGGGCTGGCCTGGAGAGAGAGAGGTGCAAAGAGGGAGAGGGTGAAAAGAGAGAGAAAGCGAGCGAGAGATAGAGAATAAAAAGTAGCTTTTAATAAAATTTAAATTAAATTAAAAATATATATGTATATGTGTGTATACATGTATGTGTGTTTTTATTTACATTTATACATACATACATACAGATATATATATATGTGTGTATATACAGATGTGTGTGTGTGTGTGTGTGTGTGTGTGTATGTATATACATATATATATGTAATGTATACACACACACACACACACACACACATTTATATAGAAATATATATCTGTGTATGTGTGTGTATAATATATCTATCTATATATTTAAAAGTGAGCACTCCTTACCACCCATCTCCATACATTAAAAATTAATCAAAATTAATTAAAATTATGTATGTGTGTATTTATATTTTTAAATTCACCTATATATGTATGTATAAGTATATGTGTCTATGTATAGCTATATGTATCTAAAACATAATATTGTATATACTAATATTTACATGTGTGTGTGTGTGTGTGTGTGTGTGTGTGTGAGAGAGAGAGCCTCCCCTTGTTGAAAAATATATAGTGTCTTATGCTTTGTTACTCTACTCCACCTAAGCCAAAATATATAGTGTCTTATGCTTTGTTACTCTACTCCACCTAAGCCAAAATATATAGTCTCTTATGCTTTGTTACTCTACTCCACCTAAGCCAAAAACTGTGAATTCTTTAATAATTCACTAGTTTTTGATACTTCTCTCCTTCTTCAATCCCCATTGGTGGCTCCATCAACATACTAAACCAATTGATTGGTTGGGGGCCTCTACCGTGAATAAAGAATCAAGCAAATCATAAGGTAAGTATATTGAATTTTGATCTTTTCTATAATTTCTCAATGATTCTCTCTTCTCAACCCCTCTCAAGCTTGAGAAGTTTAATTGGTATGGTTTTTTAAATGCTATTGAAGTTAATTGGTGAATAGTAGTGAAGAGTTACATAAATTAATAAATGCTATAGAAGTTAATTTCCATTTATGTTTAAATTCTAATGGTTTTTATGTAATTTCTCTCTCTCACTCAAGAAATGGTCATACTCATGAACCATTCTCAATCCAAATGAAGTTTTTCATAAAGCCTTTCCTTAATCCAAGATTAAGCTATGCTTGAGGCCAAATTAATGGCTTTTTGCTATGCTTTTAGTTTATGCACATTGATGATTCAATCCATTATGGATTGATGACCCAATTAGAGACCATTCTAATTGTTTTCTTAATGATCCAATTAGAGACCATTATGGATTGATGATCCAATTAGAGACCATTATGGATTGATGAACCAATTAGAGACCATTCTAATTATTTCTTTAATAATGAGCTTTATCCCTTAGAAAAAAATTGAGATTTATCAGTCATAGTAGCGGAACTATGGCAAAATTTTTATAGAAATTACGCATAAAATAAATTCATTCAAAGTATAAAAAGAGGAATTCCTACCATATTCTAGGAACTATCATCCTAGATTAATTAAAAGAATTTTATTATGCATGGAGATGTGGATGTTGCATGTAGATGTAGATGTATGGATGTGAGTATGTGGAGGTGGATGTATGCATGGGACGTGGATGTATGCATGTAGAAATAGATGTGTAGATGAGGATGTAAATGGAGATGTGGATGGATGCATGTAGATGTAGAGGTATAGATGTAGATGTGAATGGAGATGTGGATGTATACATGTAGATGTAGATGTATAGATGTAGATGTGGATGTGGAGGTGGATGGATGCATGTAGATGTAGATGTATAGATGTAGATGGGAATGGAGATATGGATGTATGCATGTTGATGTAGGTGTATAGACGTAGATGTGGATGTAGAGGTGGATGTATGCATGTAGATGTAGATGTATAGATGTGGATGTGAATGTGGAGTGGATGTATGCATGTAGATGTAGATGTATGGAGGTGAATGTGAATGTCGATGTGGATGTATGCATAGGGATGTAGATGTATGCATGTAGATGTGAATGTACGCATATAGTTGTGGATGTATGGATGTGAATATACGATTGTGATGTGAGGGAATCTGAAGTGATGAGATGGAAATGATGTGATGGGATGAGTATACATATAAATGGAATATGGAATAAGTAATATAGATTGAGGAGGGATAATGTGGAAAAATGAAAGTTAAAATAGAAATTGTATTGTAAACTGTTTGTAAATGCTGTTTGTAAATGCTGTCTGTAAATGATTGTTTTATGTCAAGAATGCTGGGGGGAGCATTTTGACCGTCTTGTGATTAAGGTCGTGATGAGAAAGTTGCAACTGCTGACGGGGAGTCAATGAAGGACGTCTCGCGTAGCAAGGTCGGCCGAGGTCTTGACCAGCCTCGGTGCGATTAAAATGGTGAGCTTCCGGTACGGTGGATGAGGGGCCAAGGAAGCGGCCTATGCATGAAGCGCTAGGTTACCTGCGAAGGATCCTAGAGGGTGCTGACCATATGGTGCTCGGGCTCTGGGTCGCCTAGGATACCCACGCGTGCGTCGAGGAAGATATTGGAACAGAGTTGGAGTTGTTTTCTGAAATCGAGCATGGATCTGGTTGATTGACCTTGCTGGTCTTCAATGGATGAGTCCATGGCTCCTTATATGGATCTGTTGGTTGATCTTGCTGATCTTCAACGAGAGTCCATCATGTTAAGTGATTATATTGCCAAGTATTATGGGCTAGGAACTATCGAAACGGCTCCTGAGCGTTCTAGTTGCCAATGATGCCATAGATACTCTGATGAAGGAATGATGGGAAATTAAGAATCAATTGGATAAATTGGAAGATGGTGATCAATGATACTATGGTTTTACTAAAGGATTGTTTTAAACTGGTTGAATCTGGTTGAAAAAGGCAATTTCATATTGGGTGTGTGAGTGGTGTGACTAGTTTTATTTTGCATGAACATCCGGCTAGGGGGCCTTGGAACTCTTTTCCTTGGTACCCGGGACAAAACCTAACCAAATTTTTAATTGGATCCCATCACTACAGTGGTTGGGCGGTTGGCTAACCCATGGGATTGGATGGGGTTAGGCTGGACTGATGGATCCGTAAATCGAGACTCAAACTTTTGTTTTTACGATAGATAAAATAAATCCCGGACAGTAACTGTTCTATGGATAGGAATCAACGGCTGTGCCTCTTGAATGGGGAAAAAAGCGTTGATCCCAATGATCCAAGTGCTAGTTTCTTCCTTGTCCTGACCAAGTATCTTATAGATGTAATTAGATCAGCTCGTTCAGAAATGATCTTGACTACGTTAGAGTAAAAAGTTATTCTGGTGGAATCGCCCGTGCTTTCCGGTAAAGGAAGTTTTTCCGGGTTCGATTTTGGAACAACCGACGGATTAGTCTCTTATCCGGATATCCGTGGTGGGTGAGGCCCCGAATGTGGGACCCCTGTCTCGCGCGAGAAGTGCTACTTCCGCTGCTAGTATCCCGAATCTGTTACTCGGTGGGAACAGGGATCTTACAGTTGGTATCAGAGCATTTGGTTAATAAAGATCAACTGAGAAGACAAATATGTCAAAAATTTATCAAGAAACACAAAAAGGTTATAATTGTGTGATATAATTCATACAATTTGATATTCAAACTGAAATTCATAATTTGGTAATTGGTTCTTCAGATGGAAGTACCGCAATTATATAGAATCCCTGACTTGCTTGAGGCCTAGACATGATAGTATTTACCTTATAATTCCAAGGGCCGTGACTACCCGTATATACCGAGAGTATACTGCAGCTCTTTACTGACAGTATATACAAGTAAATCTAAGACTTGAAATTATAAGCGTTAATGCTATCCAGATGATGATTTCGAATGTGATTGATATGATTTTTAATTCTGTTTGAGAATTGATGAATTGATTTGGATTCTGATTGAAAATGCTGATTGAAAAAAAAAATGTTGATTTTTAAAAATTAGTTGAAATATAATGAAACCACAATGAGGGGGAATGGGACGAGTCCCTGTGATGATATTCATAACTAGAATGATGATAACGAATTCAGCAAATCACTATGAGATTAGTGGATTGTGCTGTCAGATTGCTACTGTTAATACTTGACCGGTAGATCAAGTTAAGGGATGTCAAATTGAGAACTTGCTTGACTGAAATTTCCGTGGGAAGGAATGTTCCAAAGGAAACTTTTCGGTCTAATGGATCTTATCATGTTAAAGATATGAATGATATGATCTGAATGAATTATTATTTAATGATGAGTTCTATATAAGGGATATTTATCCCAGTATTCTGTTGGGTTGACCAGAATATAAGGAACCCCAGAATAAAATTGGGTCTTAAGAAAAAGAGTTGTCCTCTACCTTGCGAGATGAGGACATCTCGCACTTTTTAAGTGGGGTAGGATGTAAGATTCCTCCCCAGCCTTCGAGGTATACAGGAGTAAGAATCTCTCTTTCTGATCTTATAATTATTCCCTCTCTAAAATAAAAGAAAATTTCTGTTTAAAAAAGAAAGACCCTTTTCCTAGAATACTTCTCAGGAGTCACGCCTGTTTTAAGGATTTAGAACAATGAGTTTAGAAGTGAGAATCGGTGTTTTGGATACCAAGGTTTTGGTTTTCATTCGAGTACGGCCCAAAAGAAGTTCTTTATCTCTTGGGGAGTATAAGAAGTTATCCCCCAGATATTGTGATCCTTATATCTGAATTCAATGAAAGTAGGTGACTTAGCCTACAAGTTTCTTTTATCTCCTCATCTCAAAATTCTTAATGCCTTCTATAGAAAAATGTGTCAAACACAAATCATGGAAAGACGGTAAAACTTCAGTGGCAAGTTACCGTTGGCTTCTAGGTTACGCTAGCTCCTTCCTTTATATAAGTCGTAACTTTTACTTGTCGCTCACAGTAATCTTACTCCCATCAATCTCCTTTCTTTCTTAATCTCCTTCATGGCTTGGCAACAGGAATTAGTTTTATCCCTGATGATTTCTCACCTTCAAGACGCAAGAGAGTCTGTGAAGAAAGACTTTATAGAACAGTATGAGCGCTCACTTTTTCCTCACCTAGGAACTTCTGTAGCGCAGACCAAATGGCGGACCTATCAAAACATAACTAGGGTAACACCCTGGGGTCAACAACACTTTCGTAAAAATGTCCGCTTGGCCATGGTTATTGAAGCTTTGGGTTTGGGTCCCCGATACTACTGTGTCATGAGATCAAGGCATCTTGGGTTTTCTGAGCGGGTCTTCTTACTGGCATGTTTTCTTCCTCATGAGAAGATATGCCTTTACCCCGTTTTTGGCTTGCCTCTCAGAGGTCCTTTTGTTAGATCACCTCATACCACTGAGATGGGTGCGGCAATAACCAGCAGAATCATTCCCATAGATGAGTTACCCTATACTTGTGCAGCTTGTGAGGACTGCTTTTGTGACCATATGATGGACGGGCTTATGGAAGTGTAATGTTCTTATTTTGAATCTTGCTCTCTTTAAGACTTTTCTTGGTGGTTAATCGTGATTAAAATTTTTCTCTAAGTCTCATATTCGTGCATCTTGCGAAATTATTCCAAGTTGCGAGATGAGGACATCTCGCGTTTTTTAAGTGGGGTAGAATGTAAGATTCCTCCCCCAGATGTCTAGTATATTCCCCTGTAATCAATTCCTTTTCTGAAATATAAGAGATCTTGTTTGTGACTGTTTTAACCTAGAGAGAGAAAATATTCTAGAGAGAGAATATTTAGATTTTGAATATTTCTAGATAGAAAAATATCTCTTATAATTTAGATGAGTTCCCCTGAAACAGAAATTTAAAAAGAATTTTCCAATGTGCAATTGGAATTAATTGGAAATAGGTATAAAGAACCTTAGCCTAAGGGTCTAGATTTTCATAAATCTTTAGACTATGGTCCAATTAAGGTTCCTATGGGCCAATAACATCAATCCATGTGTAGGGAGGAGATAAATCCAATTTGAAAAAGAAGATACCCAAAAATGAGTAAATGCTCACATAAGATGAAGAGTTGAAAATGTACAAGGTTTATTAGTAAAAAAAAAACTATGACACATATGTAAGGAAGAGGAGTTCTTTAAAGGAGGTGCATATTTCACATAAGATGAAGAGTTGAAAATGTACAAGGTTTATTAGTAAAAAACTATGAGCAATATTAAAAATATGAGATATTTTAGGTATCCAAAAATGAGTAAATGCTCACATAAGATGAAGAGTTGAAAATGTACAAGGTTTATTAGTAAATAAACACATATGTAAGGAAGGGGAGTTCTTTAAAGGAGGTGCATATTTCACATAAGATGAAGAGTTGAAAATGTACAAGGTTTATTAGTAAAAAAACTATGACACATATGTAAGGAAGAGGAGTTCTTTAAAGGAGGTGCATATTTCACATAAGATGAAGAGTTGAAAATGTACAAGGTTTATTAGTAAAAAACTATGAGCAATAAAATTTTGACACATATGTAAGGAAGAGGAATTCTTTAAAGGAAGTGCATATTTCACATGCTTGAATGAGTTTTAAACTCAAAAATAATGTGATATTTTTATCTCTCATCTCTCTTGAACCAAACCAAATCAAAATGAAACCAAACCGAATCAAAAAGTAACCAAACTAGATCCAAATCTAGTCCAAATTCAACCAAACTGACTTGGAAAATTCTAGGATCAGTTTGTTTGGTTAGGAGCTCAATTTTTCCTATAAATAGAAGCCTCCCCTTGTTGAAAAATATATAGTGTCTTATGCTTTGTTACTCTACTCCACCTAAGCCAAAATATATAGTGTCTTATGCTTTGTTACTCTACTCCACCTAAGCCAAAATATATAGTCTCTTATGCTTTGTTACTCTACTCCACCTAAGCCAAAAACTGTGAATTCTTTAATAATTCACTAGTTTTTGATACTTCTCTCCTTCTTCAATCCCCATTGGTGGCTCCATCAACATACTAAACCAATTGATTGGTTGGGGGCCTCTACCGTGAATAAAGAATCAAGCAAATCATAAGGTAAGTATATTGAATTTTGATCTTTTCTATAATTTCTCAATGATTCTCTCTTCTCAACCCCTCTCAAGCTTGAGAAGTTTAATTGGTATGGTTTTTTAAATGCTATTGAAGTTAATTGGTGAATAGTAGTGAAGAGTTACATAAATTAATAAATGCTATAGAAGTTAATTTCCATTTATGTTTAAATTCTAATGGTTTTTATGTAATTTCTCTCTCTCACTCAAGAAATGGTCATACTCATGAACCATTCTCAATCCAAATGAAGCTTTTCATAAAGCCTTTCCTTAATCCAAGATTAAGCTATGCTTGAGGCCAAATTAATGGCTTTTTGCTATGCTTTTAGTTTATGCACATTGATGATTCAATCCATTATGGATTGATGACCCAATTAGAGACCATTCTAATTGTTTTCTTAATGATCCAATTAGAGACCATTATGGATTGATGATCCAATTAGAGACCATTATGGATTGATGAACCAATTAGAGACCATTCTAATTATTTCTTTAATAATGAGCTTTATCCCTTAGAAAAAAATTGAGATTTATCAGTCATAGTAGCGGAACTATGGCAAAATTTTTATAGAAATTACGCATAAAATAAATTCATTCAAAGTATAAAAAGAGGAATTCCTACCATATTCTAGGAACTATCATCCTAGATTAATTAAAAGAATTTTATTATGCATGGAGATGTGGATGTTGCATGTAGATGTAGATGTATGGATGTGAGTATGTGGAGGTGGATGTATGCATGGGACGTGGATGTATGCATGTAGAAATAGATGTGTAGATGAGGATGTAAATGGAGATGTGGATGGATGCATGTAGATGTAGAGGTATAGATGTAGATGTGAATGGAGATGTGGATGTATACATGTAGATGTAGATGTATAGATGTAGATGTGGATGTGGAGGTGGATGGATGCATGTAGATGTAGATGTATAGATGTAGATGGGAATGGAGATATGGATGTATGCATGTTGATGTAGGTGTATAGACGTAGATGTGGATGTAGAGGTGGATGTATGCATGTAGATGTAGATGTATAGATGTGGATGTGAATGTGGAGTGGATGTATGCATGTAGATGTAGATGTATGGAGGTGAATGTGAATGTGGATGTGGATGTATGCATAGGGATGTAGATGTATGCATGTAGATGTGAATGTACGCATATAGTTGTGGATGTATGGATGTGAATATACGATTGTGATGTGAGGGAATCTGAAGTGATGAGATGGAAATGATGTGATGGGATGAGTATACATATAAATGGAATATGGAATAAGTAATATAGATTGAGGAGGGATAATGTGGAAAAATGAAAGTTAAAATAGAAATTGTATTGTAAACTGTTTGTAAATGCTGTTTGTAAATGCTGTCTGTAAATGATTGTTTTATGTCAAGAATGCTGGGGGGAGCATTTTGACCGTCTTGTGATTAAGGTCGTGATGAGAAAGTTGCAACTGCTGACGGGGAGTCAATGAAGGACGTCTCGCGTAGCAAGGTCGGCCGAGGTCTTGACCAGCCTCGGTGCGATTAAAATGGTGAGCTTCCGGTACGGTGGATGAGGGGCCAAGGAAGCGGCCTATGCGTGAAGCGCTAGGTTACCTGCGAAGGATCCTAGAGGGTGCTGACCATATGGTGCTCGGGCTCTGGGTCGCCTAGGATACCCACGCGTGCGTCGAGGAAGATATTGGAACAGAGTTGGAGTTGTTTTCTGAAATCGAGCATGGATCTGGTTGATTGACCTTGCTGGTCTTCAATGGATGAGTCCATGGCTCCTTATATGGATCTGTTGGTTGATCTTGCTGATCTTCAACGAGAGTCCATCATGTTAAGTGATTATATTGCCAAGTATTATGGGCTAGGAACTATCGAAACGGCTCCTGAGCGTTCTAGTTGCCAATGATGCCATAGATACTCTGATGAAGGAATGATGGGAAATTAAGAATCAATTGGATAAATTGGAAGATGGTGATCAATGATACTATGGTTTTACTAAAGGATTGTTTTAAACTGGTTGAATCTGGTTGAAAAAGGCAATTTCATATTGGGTGTGTGAGTGGTGTGACTAGTTTTATTTTGCATGAACATCCGGCTAGGGGGCCTTGGAACTCTTTTCCTTGGTACCCGGGACAAAACCTAACCAAATTTTTAATTGGATCCCATCACTACAGTGGTTGGGCGGTTGGCTAACCCATGGGATTGGATGGGGTTAGGCTGGACTGATGGATCCGTAAATCGAGACTCAAACTTTTGTTTTTACGATAGATAAAATAAATCCCGAACAGTAACTGTTCTATGGATAGGAATCAACGGCTGTGCCTCTTGAATGGGGAAAAAAGCGTTGATCCCAATGATCCAAGTGCTAGTTTCTTCCTTGTCCTGACCAAGTATCTTATAGATGTAATTAGATCAGCTCGTTCAGAAATGATCTTGACTACGTTAGAGTAAAAAGTTATTCTGGTGGAATCGCCCGTGCTTTCCGGTAAAGGAAGTTTTTCCGGGTTCGATTTTGGAACAACCGACGGATTAGTCTCTTATCCGGATATCCGTGGGTGAGGCCCCGAATGTGGGACCCCTGTCTCGCGCGAGAAGTGCTACTTCCGCTGCTAGTATCCCGAATCTGTTACTCGGTGGGAACAGGGATCTTACAGTTGTGGCTAACCTCACTAGAACTCCCATATCTACTAGAATCCTCCTCAACCATACTGCCTCAGAGGCAGCAAAACAAGTGGTCTTGTACTCTAGTTCAGTTGAAGAAAGTGCCACTGTGGATTGCTTTTCTTACTAATCTAAGAGAACATACCAGATCCAAGTGAGAAGCAATATCCAGAAACTAACTTTCTAGTGTCACAATCTCTAGCCCAATTTGAGTCATAATATCCAACTAAGGAGTCACTAGACATGTATGTAATTCCATACTCAATGTACCTTTGATGTGCCTGAGCACATGCATTGCTGCATTCCAATGACTTTCCCTTGGTTTTTATGGAGAACCTGCTCAACACACCAACCGCATAGCAAATGTCTAGTCTAGTATTGCATAAGAAAATCAAACTCCCCAGCAAGCTTTCTGTACATCTTGATGTCAACCAAAGATGACGTGTCCTTAAGAAAGCCTAGATTTTACATCCATTAGTGTACTTATTGGCTTGTAGTCTGTCATACCAAATGCCTTCAAGATCTTTGTTGCAATCTGTCATACCAAATGCCTTCAAGATCTTTGTTGCTGAGAAATGAAGATCTTGTTAGACTCTTACCATACCTTGATCCCCAAACAATAATGCAAGAGACCCAAGTCTGTCATCTTAAACTCAGAGCCAAGACTTTCTCGTGTTTGTTGAATCAAGTCTTCATAGTTGCCAGTGATAATCAAGACATCCACATAGAGAACAACTATCACATATTTACCATCCTTTCTAAGTACATACAAGATAGCATTAGATGCACTTCTAGAAAGACCAATATTTTTGAAAAAAGTATCTATTCATTGGTACCATGCCCTTGGGGCTTGTTTCAGCCCGTATAAACCTACCAACCTTATTTTCTAATTTGGGTAGCTCAAACCCTAGTGAGACTGAGTGACATACACCTCCTCCTTGAGATGTCCATTCAGAAAAGCCAACCTTATTTTCTAATTTGGGTAGCTCAAACCCTAGTGACTGAGTGACATACACCTCCTCCTTGAGATGTCCATTCAGAAAAGCTAATTTTACATCCATTTAAAAAATTGGCCACTTCTTATATGCAGTCAAGGCAACTACTGTGCAAATAATGTCATTCAAGTAGTTGGGGCAAAGGTTTTGTTGACATCAAAACCTTAAACCTATGAAAAAACTTGTGCAACTAGCCTAGCTTTGTATTTCTCCACTGAACCATAAGATTTATACTTAGCTTTCCACACTCACTCGGTGCCAATTACCTTTTGTTTTGGTGGCCGATAAACCAGCTCCCAAGTGTTGTTTTTAATGATGATGTCATACTCTAACTGCATCGCTCCCTTCCACTTTGGATCTGCCAAAGCTTCTTCTATATTTGTGGGATCCTTCACTAAATCCATTATCTCACCCCCATCAAGGCCATATTGACAGTGTATCAAGAAGACCTTCTTTTCTCCTCTATTCTCTTTGATCTGCATAAGCCATCTCTGCTGAAGTTTCAACAACATCAAGTGGGGGGTTGCAATCGTCAAAGAGCTGCCTTACCCACGTAGGAAGTGGCTATCCTTTAGGTGCACAAGCAGGCTGGTGTGATTTCTGAGAGTCTTCATCATCTAAAAACTCCTCCTTTATTTTTTCGATGCTTGGGCTAGGCACATGGTGGATGTTTTCTCCATTTGATGATAAAGTGGAAGGATCCCTATCCTCCACTGAATGTGGGTGCTCAACAAACACCACATCTTGGATAACCAATATCTTCTTAGCCTCTAGATTAAGTAGTCAGTATATCTTTGACTCTCTGGTATTGTATCCAAGGAAGATACATATCTTGCTTTTTGGTAGTAATCTTAGTTCTTTTTGCATCTGGTATATGCATGTAACATTCACAACTGAATTTTTGAAAATGAGAACATGAAGGCTTCTTACCCGAATAGGGCCTCATATGGTGCGATTTCTTTGAGCACCTTTGTGCCAGATCTGTTGAAAATGTAAACTACAGTGTTGATGACTGCTTCAGTCCAGAAAGAGTCTTGTAACCCTTTTCCTTTCATCATGCACCTTGCTGTTTCCACCACGACTCTGCAGCATTCCACAACTCCATTTTGTTGAGGCATATGTGCAGCAGCACTTGATGCCATGCTCCTTGCAATATTGATTGAATTCACTCCTCCCCTTAATCCATTCAAAACTTCTTCACCTTTTTTCCTATCTCATTCTCCACAATTTTATGCCACTGTTTAAACTTGCCAAAAGCTTCAGCCTTATCATCATAGAGGAAATAAACCAACATCTTCCTACTGTAATCGTCGACTAATAGCATAAAGTAAGAAGATCTCCCCAATACAGCAGTAGACATCCTACCACAAAGATCAGCATGTACCAGCTCTAGAGGAGACTTTGCTTGATTGTTGTTGCTTCCTTCCCATTGTTGCTTGGCCATTATATAAGCTTCACATGGTTCTTGCAATTATGCAAATGTAGGTGGCATGTGTAAAACCAGTGATTTGGTCATTCTTTGAGACTGGTCAATGGGAAGGGAGAGCATGATGGTGCGGGTGTGTTAAAACCCTAAGATCTCTCTAGATAATTGTTATGTATAAACATGCATAAACTCATCCACCCGACCACCCTGAGCCCAAGGGATGCACACATGAATAATAATGAAATACATCATACCTTTACCTTGATGTCCCATACCATCAAGAGGTATAACTCCAATCCAATAGCATGTAGCTATAATGTGAAATGGTAGATGAGTAGATATGATCCTCTACACACAAGAGAGCATAACATAACCTAGCCTCAAGCTAACATCAAGAGACCATAGCCTAAGCCTCAAGATAACATAGCCTTGGCCTCACAAGCCTCCAAGCCTCCCTTGAGTGTGCCCCATGCCCCTATTATATAGGAGGGCCCTCAAGTGACTCTTGACTCTCCATTTCCCATGTGTGACCCCTGGATGCCTGACCCTAACCTTAACCCATAAGGTTAGTCCTAACCCATGCTCCACTAGAGCTTGTTCCCATGCTCCCATGCTCACAAGCCTAATGTGGGTTAGCCTCCTAGTATATGCACACATAATGTGCATATAACATACTTCCCCTCTCTCAAAACATTGCACTCTTGCAATGAAAAGAAGGAGAACTATGCTGAGCAATCTCAACTGACTCCCAAGTTGAATCCTCTATTTCCCTATCTTTCCACCTAATTTTAACCTAAGGGATTAGTCAACTACAAAGTTTCCTTTCCCTGAATTCAAGTACTTTATCAGGTTCATGTGGAACATAGGATAATTCTTCGACTTCAACGAGTTCTTGAGGAGTAACTATGTTATCCTCACCTCCCAGTTTCCCTTTCAATCTATTGATATGAAAGACTAGATGAACTCTAACATGTGGAGGTAGTTTAAGTTCATATGCAACCATGCCAATTCGATGTATAAATCGAAATGGACCACAATATCTAGGAGATAAATTCGAGCATTTTCCTTTTGACAAAGTCTGAAAATCTTTAGGAACTTTTAAATAAACCAACACTCCTGGTTCAAAAAACCGAATTGAACATCCTCTATCAGCATAGAACCGTATCCTATCCTGATGAGCACTCCTGATAGAATCCCGAGCTTCAGTCAGCATTTTTGCATATCACGCAAGAAATCCCTCGATGCATCAAGCTTGATGTCCTTAAGAGCGACATCATTAGGTGTCCTGGGTTAATACCCATACATAAGCATGAACGAACTAAAACCAATAGCCATATGTTTAAAACTGTTATAGGCATATTCCATCACTAGAAGATATTTTTCCAATTTGATGCTTTTCCAGAGACATATGCACGAAGCATATCCTCTACAATTTGATTCATATGCCCTGTTTTCCCATCAGACTACTATGGATGATCATAAGAATTGATACTCAAAGTAATTTCCTCGTTGTAAACCATTCGGAATAAAGTAGAAAAACATGGCATTATAACAGCAGGAACTAGGGATTCATCAGCACCCCGACATACCCATATCTACACATGGAATTATCGATGTCTCGAGTTACCCATATCAATGTAGAGAGTCATCAGTGTCTCGATGAGTCACATTTGTCCATCCGTAAACCATCAGGAGATGAATGTATAAATCATCTAAAGTGCGGAACTAGAGAAAGAAATGCCAACAAAGGAAAATTCCAAATTTCCTTAATCTGAACACAACAAGATAAACTCGTTGAACTCTAAAGAAAGAGATTTCAACAAATGAAAATACCGACGAGATTCCACTCATCAAAACATGCAGGCTATAGATAAAAAAAGTTTATCCAGAGAATGCCCACACTATAACTTTAAATGAATTCAGAAAATGAGATTGTCTTTGAATGTTGAGGTCAACATGCTAAGTGATGTAAGCAAAGCAACAATCTTGAGCCCAAATTATCCCATAAGATAATATATGTGAGGGATCGCTAGCGTCCCATACCACCATGATACCACCCATACATATCTTACCAATTTGAAACTCCCTAGTATGCCGTCTAGGAAATATGAATAAAATCCTGTATAAAAGGAATAAAATGGCCTTATCCCAGACTTTCACATACTAAAATCTGTCTCTATATTCCTGAGACTACATCAAGGAATAACTCTTTCTGAGTATATCATTAGAAAAGAAATTGAATTATTGGAGCCTTTCTAATGATAACTACAAAACACAATAAAGTTAGGGTAAAAAAATAACTCACCTAGATATATAAGCAACTAGGTATTCGAGATGGAATATGTACAAGAGTACAAGCAATATACTCCAAAATTATGTGCAAAAAAGGAAGGCAAATGCTACCTTCAAAGCACATGATATTATCCAAAAGATCAAAAGATCCTTATAAAACCATGGATAAAAGCATAGAAGCTCCTCAAATCCATGAAAACCATAGTTGATCATAATAATCAATGCATGCCATCTAATGGACATTAATCATGCCAAAAGAAGCATTAAAATTGGTGGCCAACTCATCAATTCGGAGTATATGAACATGTTGTTGTTCAAGCAAAACTCCAAAGTAAGCAAGTGAAACACATGTATGTAGCACTCAATAAAAAACCTCTAGATACAAGTGATCTAGGCAGAACCTAATGAGTCATATAAACTTGAAAAACATCTAATAAAATCC
The DNA here is from genome assembly GCF_041138505.1 of Cibotium barometz. Lineage (NCBI taxonomy): Eukaryota > Viridiplantae > Streptophyta > Polypodiopsida > Cyatheales > Cibotiaceae > Cibotium > Cibotium barometz. The sequence continues at coordinate 17,542,461 of NC_141075.1, forward strand.
ACCAAAACAAACCGATCAACTAACCCATGATAGAATTTATCTTAGGCTTAAGAAATTAAGCACAAACCACACTTAAAAAAGTGTAAAATAAATTATCATGGAAAAGTGTCAAAGGTGAAACACACTTTGAATGCAGATTCTAGCCATCATTGAAGAAAGTAAGGAACATGTCCAAATAGAATGGCTAAATATTGGTAAAAAATCATGAAAACATCGTTTAGGATTAATTCAAATAGAAATAACTATTAATACGAGGTATAATCGTATTAATAATATGCGAATAACCCGCATCTATCTAATGTCAGAACGAGAAAATGTACTTCAACATTAAATAGTTAATAATATGCGAATAATCGTATTAATAATATGCGAATAATCCACATCTATCTAATGTCAAAACGAGAAAACATACTTTAACATTACATAACCGTCAAAAATATTAAATTCTCGAGAAAAAGAATTATCATGTTTTCTTTTCCTAATTTTATAGGGCCTCAAAATACGATAATTTTGAATTCCACCAAACCTATCTTATGGCATTCCAAACCTATATTTTTCCAGAAAATTTTTAGCAAATAAATTTGCTAAAATACCATTAATATTTTATAAATACTAATTTTTTAGGATTTCTAAAAATAATTTCTAGAAAATTTCTAATTTCTCCTTAGAATCCCATCATCCATGAAATTTCCAATTCCGCCCAACAATTCTCAAATCCAATGAAAATTTATAATTTTAATGGATTTTCTAATTTTGTGGATCAAAAAATATATTTTTAAAGGAATTTGAATGGTCACGGGCGTCCGAATGGAGACACCACATGCCAAACACCAATCCCATATTTTTCAAAAATTTAAAATAACTTTTGTCTAATTTTTCACTAATTTTCTACTAATTTTTTGAAATTTTTAATTTACCCCAAACGCATTTAGAATACGAATGGTCAAAAAATTTCGGAATCCCAGTGGTTTTCTCAGAATACGGAAAGCCAACAATTTCGAGAAAATGAAAAGACACAAAAAAAAACGGAATGTGAAAGGTTAAAAGTTTCCAGAATCCGAAAGGTCAAAAGATTTTCCCGAATTTAGAAAGCCAAAAGGTTTCGTGGGAATACAGAAAGCCAAAGGACTCCAGAAAAAGTTTAGAAAATTCCAGACAAATAAATGAAAATTTTCAAATCTCTTTTCTCTTTTTTTTGAAGAGCTTAGAAAAGCTTTTTTTTGGATTTAAAAAGAAACTTTTTAAAATAATAATAATAATAATAATAATAACTTTAATAAGCTTTTTAAGCTTGGAAATTTAATTTTTATGGGGGGTGGCAATTTTTTTCGAGCCCCCCCTGCGCGTTTGCGATTGAAGGTGGAGAGAGGAGAGTCCTCTCTCCTCACCCCTCTCTCCTCTCCTTTTCCATTCCTTCTCTCATTCTCCACCCCCTCCTTCTCTGTTAATAGAGAGGAGGATTAAGCTTTAATTAAATCAGAATTGAGAGGCGAAGAGGAACCTATGCACACGGGAGAGTATTCAATGCATCAATTTGCTGCCCCCTACTGCATTTCAGCAAAAAATTGGAAGAAATTTGATCGCATACCTGTGGAAAAACCCACAAAAATGTATTAAAAAAATACATTTTTAACCATAAAAATGCTCAAACAATTTCTAAAAAATTAGAAAAAAATTCCTAAAAATTTTAAAAATTTAGTAAATCCATTCTACCAAAAATATCCACACTAAAATACGTGGTATTTTCATAAAAATTTTCATTAATGCTTATTTTAAACCATAAAAATAGGAAAAAATAGCATTAAACTCATGAAATTCTCCTGCAATGTCGATTCGTCCATTGAATAGTAGTAATATGCATTCCAATCGCCATATCGACGATCCACGTGCAAATCATCAACACAAATCAATAAAATAATATTTTTATTAGTAAATAATAAAATTTACTTCAAAAAAATACCACATTATTAATAAAAAAGAAAAATCAACAACAATTAACTAGAGATTGCTTTGATACCACTGTTAAAACCCTAAGATCTCTCTAGATAATTGTTATTCATAAACATGCATAAATCAAGCATAAACTCATCCACGCCCGACCACCCCCGAGCCCAAGGGATGCACACATGATTAATAATGAAATACATCATACCTTTACCTTGATGTCCCATACCATCAAGAGGTATAACTCTAATCCAATAGCATGTAGCTATAGTGTGAAATGGTAGGTGAGTAGATATGATCCTCTACACAAGAGAGTATAACATAACCTAGCCTCAAGCTAACATCAAGAGACCATAGCCTAAGCCTCAAGATAACATAGCCTTGGCCTCACAAGCCTCCAAGCCTCCCTTGAGCGTGCCCCATGCCCCTATTATATAGAAGGGCCCTCAAGTGACTCTTGACTCTCCATTTTCCATGTGTGACCCTTGGATTCCGAACCCTAACCTTAACCCATAAGGTTAGTCCTAACCCATGCTCCCATGCTCACAAGCCTAATGTGGGTTAGCCTCCTAGTATATGCACACATAATGTGCATATAACAGGGTGCGTGTGTGAAACGTGCCCTGAGGCGTCATCAACTGTGCGGCAGGATGCTAAGCGGTTCAGAGATGCGGGCCACATGGTCGATGGTGCTCCCAACATTTGTGTGGGAGTGCAGCATCATTGTATATCCCAAACATGATGCTCAGATTGTAAGGAGATTTTTTTGGCATGTGGATGGTGGCATGAGATTGAGCATAGAGCCTCCCATGATTGTGACACAGTACCTGTCTTTATCTTTTAAGTTAGTGGCTAAACCCAGAGTGGCTGGGTTAGGTCACATTCTGATGTACTTAGTTGATGTTTTTATCATTATGAGTTTTTTCATTATTGAGGATCATTGCATTTTAGTTGATGTTCATGGTTTTTTGATTTTTTTAACACTTTAGCTATCATATTGTTTGTTGAAAATCCCCATGCCATCATACCCAAACATGCTCCATTGGGAAGCAAACTTTGTAAGCATGTGGGGTGGACCATCCCCACATGCTCGCAAAGCTTAGTCCCCATCCGAGCATGTTTGGGTACGATGGTATGGGGAAGAGTAGGATTTTCCAAGGCCTCTTAAGCACCAAGAGACTTGAAAAATCCGCATTGGGGTCTAATTGCTAACCCAAACATGCTCCGATGGTGACCAAAGTTTTCAAGCATGTGGGGGTGGGTCCCCCCCCCACATGCTCCCAAAGTTTGGTCCCCACTAGAGCATGTTTGGATACGATGGTATGGGGAAGAGCAGGATTTTCCATGGCCTCTTAAGCACCAAGAGACTTGAAAAATCCGCACTGGGTGCTAATTACTAACCCAAACATGCTCCAATGGGGAGAAAACTTTGCAAGCATGTGGGGGTGGGTCCCCCCCACATTCATGCACAGTTTGGTCCCCATCAGAGCATGTTTGGGTACGATGGTATGGGGAAGAGAGGGATTTTCCATGGCTTGTTAAGCACCAAGAGACTTGAAAAATCTGCATTGGGCACTAATTGCTAACCCAAACATGCTCCAATGGTGACCAAACTTTGTAAGAATGTGGTGGTGGGTCCCCCCACATGCTTGCAAAGTTTGGTCCCCATTAGAGCATGTTTGGGTACGATGGTATGGAAAAGAGTGGGATTTTCCATGGCCTCTTAAGCACCAAGAGACTTGAAAAATCCGCATTGGGTGCTAATTGTTACTAACCCAAACATGCTCTGAATGGTGACCAAACTTTGTAAGCATGTGGGAGTGGGTCACCCCCACATGCTTGCAACATTTGGTCCCCACGGAGCATGTTTGGATACGATGGTATGGGAAAGAGTGGGATTTTCCATGGCCTCTTAAGCACCAAGAGACTTGAAAAATCCACACTGGGCACTAATTACTAACCCAAACATACTCCTATGGGGACCAAACTTTGCAAGCAAGCTAGGGTGGGTACCCCCGCATGATTGCAAAGTTTGGTTCCCACCATCGGAGCATGTTTGGTCACGATGGTATGTGGAAGACCAGGATTTTCCATGGCCTCCACACTGGGCACTAATTACTAACCCAAACATACTCCTATGGGGACCAAACTTTGCAAGTAAGCTAGGGTGGGTACCCCCCGCATGATTGCAAAGTTTGGTTCCCACCATTGGAGCATGTTTGGTCACGATGGTATGCAGAAGACCAGGATTTTCCATGGCCTCTTAAGCACCAAGAGACTTGAAAAATCCGCACTAGGCGCTAATTTCTAGCTCAAATATGCTCTGATGATGACCAAACTTTGCAAGCATGTGGAGGTGGGTCGCCCTCACATGTTTGTAAAGTTTGGTCTCCAATCGGAGCATGTTTGGGTAGGATGGTATGGGAAAGAGCGGGATTTTCCATGGTCTCTTAAGCACCAAGAGACTTGAAAAATCCTCATTGGGTGCTAATTAAAAACCCAAACATGCTTTGATGGTGACCAAAATTTATGAGCATGTGGGGGTCGGTCCCCCCCACATGCTTGCAAGGTTTGGTCCCCATCGGAGCATGTTTGGGTACGATGGTATGGGAAAAAGTGCGATTTTCGATGGCCTCTTAAGCACCAAGAGACTTGAAAAATCCGCACTGGGCGCTAATTGCTAACCCAAACATGCTCTGATGGTGACCAAACTTTGCAAGCATGTGGGGGTGGGTCCCCTCCCACATGCTTGCAAAGTTTGTTTCCCATCGGAACATGTTTTGGGTACGATGGTATAGGGAAGAGCGGATGTTTCCATGGCCCCTTAAGCACCAAGAGACTTGAAAAATCTGCACTGGGCACTAATTTCTATGCTCCAATGGGGTGAGAAAACTTTGCAAGAATGTGGGGGTGGATCCTCCCCACCACATTCTTGCAAAGTTTCGTCCCCATTAAAGCATGTTTGGGTACGATGGTATGGGGAAGAGCAGGATTTTCCATGGCCTCTTAAGCACCAAGAGACTTGAAAAATCCACACTGGGCGTTAATTACTAACCTAAACATGCTCCAATGGGGACCAAACTTTGCAAGCAAGCTAGGGTGGGTACCCCCTGCATGATTGCAAAGTTTGGTCCCCATTGGAGCATGTTTGGGTACGATGGTATGCGAAAGACCAGGATTTTCCATGGCCTTTTAAGCACCAAGAGACTTGAAAAATCCACACTAGGCGCTAATTACTAACCCAAACATGCTCCGATGGTGACCAAACTTTGCAAGCATGTGGGGGTGGGTCGCCCTCACATGTTTGTAAAGTTTGGTCCCCATCGGAGCATGTTTGGGTAGGATGGTATGGGGAAGAGCGGGATGTTCCATGGCCTCTTAAGCACCAAGAGACTTGAAAAATCCGCACTGGGCGCTAATAAAAACCCAAAAATGCTCTGATGGTGACCAAAATTTGTGAGCATATGGGGGTCGGTCCCCCCACATGCTTGCAAAGTTTCGTCTCCCACCATTGGAGCATGTTTGAGTACGATGGTACGGGGAAGAGCGTGATTTTTTCCCTCTTAAGCACCAAGAGACTTGAAAAATCCACACTAGGCGCTAATTGCTAACCCAAACATGCTCCGATGTGGTGACCAAACTTTTTAAGCATGTGGGGGTGGGTCCTTCCCACATGCTTGCAAAGTTTGGTCCCCATCGGAGCATGTTTGGGTACGATGGTATGGGGAAGAGCGGATGTTTCCATGGCCTCTTAGGCACCAAGAGACTTGAAAAATCTGCACTAGGCGCTAATTTCTAACCCAAACATGGTCTGATGGTGAGAAAACTTTGTAAGCATGTGGGGGTGGGTCCTCCCCACATGCTCGCAAAGTTTGGCCCCCCCATCGGAGCATGTTTCAGTACGATGGTATGGGATTTTTCATGGCCTTTTAAGCACCAAGAGACTTGAAAAATCTGTACTGGGCGCTAATTACTAACCCAAACATGATTCAATGTGGGGAAGAGCATGTTTGGCCCCCATTGGAGCATGTTTGGGTACGATGATATGGGAAAGAGTGGGATTTTCCATGGCCTCTTAAGCACCAAGAGACTTGGAAAATCCGCACTAGGCATTAATTACTAACCCAAATATGCTCCAATGGTGGGGAGTGAGGGTGGGTTCCCCCCGCATGCTTGTAAAGTTTGATACCCCCCATCGGAGCATGTTGGGTACGATGGTATGGGGAAGAGCAGGATTTTCCATGGCCTCTTAAGCACCAAGAGACTTGAAAAATCCACCTTGGGTGCTAATTACTAACACAAGCATGCTCCGATGTGGGGACCAAACTTTGAAAGCATGTTTGGGTATGATGGCATGGGGATTTTCAACAAAAAATATGATAGCCAAAGTGTTAAAAAAAATCAAAAAACCATGAACATCAACTAAAATGTAATGATCCTCAATAATGAAAAAGGTCATAATGATATAAACATCAACTAAATACATGAGAATGTGAGCTAGCCCAGCTACTCTGGGTTTAGTCCCACTAACTCAATAGATCAAGCCCCACTACTCTGGGTTAGTGGGGCTAAATCCAGCTACTCTGGGTTTAGCCCCACTAACTCAATAGATCAAGCCCCACTACTCTGGGTTAGTGGGGCTAAACCCAGCTACTCTGGGTTTAGCCCCACTAACTCAATAGATCAAGGCATAATGAAAATGAGCTACCCCAGCTAGTCTGAGGTTAGTCACTACCAATAAATCTAAGTACAATGTAAGTGAGCTAACCTAGCTAGTCTGAGTTTAGTCACTATCAAATGGCAACCCAATCAAAATCGTCATCTTTCACTGGTGGTGGTTGACATGCGCGTCAAGGCTGTTGTGCACGTCGAGAAGGCTGTGCCAGCTGTAGGGGTTGTCGAATATCTGTGGGGAGGTCTGCCTTAAAGCCAGGATCATAAGCTGGTGCTAGTGTACTTGGGAGCTCACGAGTCCCATAAGCTGCTCAGCCCTCTCTCTACATCGTGCTACTTCAAGATGTCTCTGTTTGTAAACCCAAAATCTGTAATCCCCACTCATACGTACCTGCCACTCTGCGCATGTAAGATCCTCTATTGTAAGGACATGCTGCTCATGAGAAGTAGCACTGCTACTGGCACCATCACCCGAGGTGTCACTAAGACCAGCACCACCCACACGCTCGTATGCTGTGATATGGCTCTCGTGAAGGACTCTCTGGTATGCATCAAACTCGCATGCACTCCACTCAATATCTGGAGGCACCTGAGAGGCTCCTAATCTCTGCATCGACGGCGTCGACTCTTAAGTTAGTAGTAGTAGCTAAGGTAAAATTAAGAGGCCTGCCAGTCCTAGCATCTACTCAAGCGAAGCCTGGGTGAAGATCGTCAATGCTGCCCAAAACTATGTATGTCGCTAGGTTGATGCGTGCTCGGCAAGAGGGACATGCCAAGAAGCGTACTAGCTCCTGGGTGATGTAAGACAAATGGAAAAAATATCCACATCCCAAAGCATATATCCACTAGTACTATCAATGTCCTCGAGACATAGAGCGCAGTAGGCCTCACGGAGGAATGGTGGTGCATCCTGAGGGAGAGGTCATCGAAAATCCTTTGTAATAACAGGCTGGATATAGAGGCAAGTAAGCCATTGTCACGTTTGAGGATCTGTGGAAATCCCGAACATGCAGCATCAACTGCTCTGCCCTATGTTGTGTGCAATCTGCTCCATAATCATGTGCTGCTCCGCCTCAGCTCTAGAACTCTCTACCTCAGTCCGAGCCTACTCAAAAAGTAAAGCATACAAATAATTGATTAGTCTCTCTCACTAGGTATTACTTAAATAAATTTATAACTTTGGACCTTAATTATAACTCTTTTACGTGTACAAGAGAAACCTACCTGTTGGATGTCAGACTCTCTTGCATGCCGTGCCTCTACAGTAGCTACCTCGGCCATCCGTAATGCAGCTCTAAGGCAGTCAATCTCCGCTCTCACCTCTATCAAATACTGAGTGAGTCTCTCAATGGTAGGTGTGGGACTCTACGTCAATCAACCATGCCACTCATTTTAAAAATATAGAAAACTACATATAAACATGTAAACAAATGACTATGAAGAAACTTAAGAAGTAATAAATGTGTAAATACCTCGACATCTGTCGTCAGTATCGATCATGAGAACAAACACACCACGTGCTGGATGCTCTCCATGGTACTCTGTATGTCGATTTCAACCTCGGTGCTGCCAAGAGCCTCGACCATCGACATAGGCACAAATGTCGGATCTGTATAGCAGCTACCCAAAGGGCTGGTGGAGGCCGCCTACCCTGGTCCTAGATATGGCCTCGGCTAGCACCGCCGCCGTTGCGAGGCCAATGGCTAGTGTAATCCACCTCCTCCCCTAAGACAAACTTCGCAAATAGTTACTTTGTGAAGTATATGGGAATCTAGAGGTTGTTCCTCATCCTCCCATATGTGGTAGCATATCGACTATAAATATGTGCCACCATTACGAGGATGCGAACACCACGAAATAGTAAGGGGCTTGCCCGCCCAAGCCTCATCCCATGGCTATGGAGGAAAATATCTAAGTAGGATCCATCCCTAATCTGACCAAGATCACAGACCTGACGATATGTCAGGCCATGTGACACAGGAGCAGTGCAATGGTAGGCTATCCACTCATCTATATAAACAATATCGTGAAGGCTACAAAGGGACGATAGCATCGCCTTCAAGTCTGACACGATATGTAATGTAGATGGTGTGTCTCTAGCAGTCCTACAGATAGCCGCTAACTCGCGGTCTATCTCCGCGATGAGGTCCACAATAGACGAGTGGCCCTCCTTGTGTGACTCCATGCTAAAACCTAAGCCTAACACAAATGGGCATGTCAATGTGAAAGGCCAATGTGAAAGGTCCAATGCTTAGTGCTAAGTAGCACTAATGAAGCTATATAAAAATGCTAATGATCCCACTAATGCTAATCCAAATCAAGAGAGCAAGGAGAGTGAAAACGCGTGTGACAATGAGGCAAAAAAAAACCTTTCCAGTTTTATAACCTCGATCGAGGTTCAGTGGCATGCATTTTAGGGTTTGCAAGATCAACGCCCCGAATGTAGGCACGGTTTTAGGGTTAGTGAGACAAATGGCCAAGATATGCATTTGATTTTAGGGTTGGTGGTGA